>NC_134087.1:79249079-79556579 GCF_000715075.1 Nicotiana tabacum
GTGTATAATAAAGCTCCTGAAGTCTAGGCGGAGCTGGAATACCACTGGCTGCAGGAAGAGCTGAATGAACGGGTCAACTCACATAACACCTACCATGGCGAACTGCAATTGGGGCACGGGCACCAGAATAATGGCCCTACTCTCGAGACCTCTTGGACTCTCTCTCCTCCCTATCCCGAGCAAGCATTCCCTCTACTCTCCTAGCAATACTCACCACTTACTGATAAGCAATACCCATCTCCAACTCCCGGTCCATGCTAGACCTGATGCTGGGAATGAGCCCCTCAATAAACCGACGAACTCTCTCACGAGCTGTAGAAACCAAGGCCGATGCATGTCTAGCCAAGTCACTGAAACAGACAGCATACTCCGAAACAGTCATAGCACCCTGGCGCAACTGCTTAAACTTCGTGCGCCAAGCGTCCTTAAGGCTCTGAGGGACATACTCTCTTAAAAACATGTCAGAGAATTGAGTCGATGAAAGAGAAGCTGCCTCAACTGGACTGTCCAACTCATAAGCCCGCCACCACTGATAGGCTGCTCCTCGAAGCTGGAAGACAATGAAAGAAACCCCACTCGACTCTGCTATACCCATAGTGCAGAGAATACGGTGGCACTTCTCCAGAAATCTCTGAGCATCCTCTAATACTAGATCACTGAATGTATGAGGCTTGTACTTCTTGTACCTCTCAAGCTTCCTCTACTCCTCCTCTGAAGCTATTGCCCTACTCTTGGGATGAGCTGGGGCTACAGGCAGTACCGCTATAACCTCTAGGATCTGATCAACCTGAACCCGTTGATCTGGAGTACGGGCAGTTTGTGCTCCTCCCCCGGTGTGAGATGTGGTTGCATTAAGGGGAACCAATCCTGCCTGAGCTAGAGTGGTGTACATGTTCATGAACTGTGCAAGGGTCTCCTAGAGATATAGAGTAGTAGTAGCAATAGGCGTATCAGGTGCCTGGGCTCCGGCTAGAGCTGCTGGAGGCTCCTCTGTAGTAGCTCGCGCGGGTGCTCTAGCTACACCATGTGCGTGTCCTCGGCCTTTGGCGGCTCTAGTAGGGGGCGCAGGTGCCTGGCCATCTCTGGTAGCATATGTCCTCACCATCTGTGAGAGAATAGAAGATGGAGGTTTAGAAGTTCGAAATCAATAATCTCGCACGACAAAGAATCAAATGAAGTGGAATTTTCCTAATAGTTACATAACTTCTTGAAGATAAGTACAGACGTCTCCGTACCGATACGCGAGACTTTAATAAACTGGCTTGTGATTCATGACTCATATGAACCTAGATCTCTGATACCAATTTTTCACGACCCAAGTTCTCCCTCCGTGAACTATCGTGACGGCACCTAGTCTCTACGACTAGGTAAGCCTAACAAATTCATGGAAATGAAATAAAGATACGAAACCAACATTTAATAGGTAAATATTATAAAGGAGTTTAAAATGCCGCTCGGCATATACAATAACACTCTCTCGACTACACATAGCACTCCCAAAACCCGGAATCTCATGAAATCACAAGCTACAGAAGTACATAGTATTTTCTAATCTCTAGAAAGTCTAACAACGAAGAAAAATATAGGAAATCTGTAACCATGGGAGGAATAGAGAGGGACTTCTATGTCTACGGACGCGGTAGATATACCTCGAAGTCTCTGGATCACCTCGCCTCACTGGAAGTATGGTTGAGAGGAAGAACCTAGATCTACACACAAAAAATATGTGCTGGAAAGGGCATGAGTATACCACAGCGGTACACAGTAAGTGCTAAGCCTAACCTCGGTCGAGTAGTGATGAGATCAGGTCAGGGTCCTGCTGGTTATATATATATATATATATAACAAGATAAAATAGTATGAAATATGGCAGTGGAGATAAATGCTAGCAATCAATGAAATGAAATTAGAGGGAAAAAAACATAACTCAGTACATAGAGAAAAGCAACAGGGGATCTCCCGGGATACCCTCCCGTAGTCCCAAACGTAAATGTACAGAGGATCTCCCAGGATGTCGTTCCGTAGTTCAAATCGTTAATGTGCAGGCAGATCTCCCGGAATACCGTTCGGTAGTCCCAAAGTAAGTATCCAGTACTAGAGGATCTCCCGGGATACCGTCTCGTAGTCCCAAATGTAAATACACAATCCAATCAATACACACAATAGTCTCAATAAGAAATATACAGTTCTATTCAATTTCGTATCGAAGAGACAAGTAATTCCTACCTTAAACATGCTACACAGAGTCCAGGTAGGCAGTTAAGGCACGTAAGCATGCTTTCCTACGCTAAATAGGAGGCTGCATATACTAGTATTGCTCAATTGAAAAGAAAATATAGATGTTTACCTAATGAAAACAGGTTTTTTCAACAATTAATACGTGTACGTACTCGTCACCTCACGTACACATCATTCATATAACAACAATACCAAAATCCTAAGGGATTAGGCAAACCACTTACCTCGAACCAAGCTCAAAATCAATCTGATATCACGCTCTTGCCACGAGTATCCAACTCCGGATGACCCAAATCTAATAAAATCAATTACATAATGTAAATATAGCCACAAGCAACTAATTTAGCTAATGAATTTAAAGCTAAGGCGAGAAAATAAGAAAATGCCAAACAATCCTCCCCGAGCCCATGTCTCGGAATCGGGTAAAAGTTACCAATTCAGAACACTCATTCACTCAGAGATCACTCGTCCAATAATTATTCAATTCTGAAAACCTAAAACCCGATCAAAACCCAAGAAATTCGATTGGAGAACTTTCCCCCCAAATTCCCATTTTTTCACTCAAATTCCTTGATTAGATTGAGAAAATTACTATAGATTGATGAAATATAAACAAAATAGGGTTAGAAATCATTACCCACGGTCTTCCTCTTCAAAATCCTCACAAAATCGCCTTCTCCCGAGTTAAAAATCGAATTTGGTGTTATGAACTTTCAAACCCTCGAAATTTCCTTTTTCTGCCCAGCAATGTCCGCATCTGAGGTCCCACTTCTGTGGCTGGAGCTCTGCATCTGAGGAATTTTATTAATTCCCCAAGCACCGCACTTGCGCTCATTTCTTCGTGGTTCTTGAGTCGCACCTGCGACCATTGGTCCTCTTGCCTCAAACCACACCTGCGACCTCCTCGCTTCTGCGAGGCCTCACCTGTGAGCTTCCCACCGCAGGTGCGAAAATACGAGAAGCAGCCAACTTCAAATTTTGCTCAAGTCCATGTTTTCATCCGTTAAGCACTCGAAACTCATCCGAGGCCTCCGGGACCTCAACCAAATATATCAACCAATCCTAAAATACCATATGGATTTAGTCGAGCTCTCAAATCACATCAAACAACACTAAAACCATGAATCACTCTCCAATCCAAACCAAATAAACTTGAATTTCTAAAATTCTACAACCGATGCTGAAACAAACCAAACCATGTCCGATTGACCCCAAATTTTGCACACAAGTCGAATTCAACACTACGGACCTATTCCAACTTTCGATATCGGATTTCGAATCCGATATTAAGATTCCACTATCGGCCCGAAATTCCAAAAATTCAACTTTCGCCATTTCAAGTCTAAATAAGCTACGGACCTCCAAAACATAATCCGGACACACCCCTAAGCCCGAAATCATCCAACGGAGCTAACGAAATCGACGGAATTCTATTTCGGAGCCGTCTTCACACTACTCCGACTACGGTCCAAATTCTAAGATTTAAACTCTCATTTAGGGACTAAGTGTCCCAAAGCATTCCGAAACTCAAAATGAACTCTTCCGGGAAATCACAATAGCAGAAAAGGACACAGGGGAAGCAGTTAATAGGGGACCGAGGCGTTAATTCTCAAAACGGCCGGCCGGGTCGTTATAGTATGTATATGTATTTCAACATGGCTTCTTCGTTACTGTTTTTCTTTTTAAAACCTAATGTGAGTTGCTTCTTTTGAGTCGAGGACAACTCGGTCTAAAAACCGACTGACTTCTGTCAGTTTTTCAAAATATTTTTTTAATTTTTTTTTACGAAACCGACCAACTTCAGTCTATTTTTTTTGGCACAACAACGCGAAAACTATTTTGCAGCTCGCGAAATTTATTTTTCAAAAACCAACCAACTTTGATCGATTTTTTATTTAAAATAAATTAAAATTAATATTCAAAAAACCGTCCGATTCAGTCGGTTATTTTGGTCGGTCATATTAAAAAACCAACCGATTTCGGTTGGTAATTTTATTTTTTTAATAAAATCGATCAAAACCATTAGGTTATTTTCGCGCGCAAATGCAGTTAAAGAGTATAAATAAAATAAAAGAAAGTATTAAACCAAAATGCACCAGTGGTCTAGTAGTAAAATAGTATTCTGCTACATTATAGACCTTGGTTTGATTCCTAGACGGTGCATTTTTTAATTACATAATTAAAAATACCGACCGATTTCGATTGTTTTTTTTGACAGATTTTTTTTCTTTTGGTTGTTTGTGGAATTTAATTGACTGACCAAAATCGATAGGAAAATACTGACTGAAGTCGGTCGGTTGGATCTACCGACCACACGATTAGCGACCACCACGAAGAAGTCGGTTTTCGGTTGATTTTTACCAATTACCAACAAACATCGGTTAGTTTTTGCGATCGTTTTTTCCTCTTTTATTAGTAGTGTATAATATTTTGAATTTTAATTATATTAAATAAATTTTGATGAAATCCTGAGCATAGATTAAAGGACGTGTTTCTAGCGTGATAACCCAAATTTGGAACATAAATTGAGAGAATTCAAGATGAGAGCATGGGAAAAGTTTCCCCTTTTAGGCTATTATTTTTGGAAAGTTATAGGCTAATATCAAGATAATTTAAGAATTCTGGCATAATATAAATATTTATACTATATTAAAAGCACGAAAGCCCTCAGCGAAATATCGTTTGCCTTTTTTACCCTCTAAAAATAGATTCCACACCAGACAAAATAGTCATTTTAATTATGTTCCTCATATTAAGGAATAATCATTTAATTATTTTCCTAATATTTAGAATTCTAAAATAAACTAAATTTTGTGTATTAATGTTTCCTTATTTAAATCGTATAAAGTATTTATAACTCAACCAATCATTATTACCTTGGATTACCTTTTAACAATAACTTGCATACAACAGAACAAATACGTTTATAAGGCTTAATCGACAAGAAACATAGCAAATCTATTAAAAAAAACTTAGTGTAATTGAAGTCTTAAATAATTTTATTCATCTAGAGTTTAAACTACTTATACCATTATGCATATATATATATATATATATATTATGCATATATATATATTCTAAGCTATTTTCTTAGTTATTTTTTGTAATTGTTGAGCATAGCTTCAAACACAAAAATCCAAAAATAAAATGTTGATCAAGTATATATTGAGTTAAGGATTGTAAATGCAAGTGACTATACACCATCCTTGTCATAGTTAAATATTTAAAAGTTGAAATGTGCTGACATTAAGAATTCGATGTGTTTGCATTAATTGATTAGCAAAAAAATTCAATTCAATACTATTACAAATTCATCATATAAGTAAATCATCTTTCAAATTGACACAATGATTTACATAAATTTGCGCCCTTAAAGAAGGAATCAGCATTGAAAGAAAAAAAAAATAGAGGAAAATCAATTATGATATTAGCGGTATTAAGTGTTAAATCGTCATTGGATCAATATTTGTCATTTAACTTACAATTTTTTCTTAGTTATTTATTTTATGACTCAAACACAACTATCAATACAATATTTATATGATATTACAAAAATTATATTCAGTGAGATGAGATACACGTGCAACGCGCGTACCTATAGACTAGTAGATATTAATGGGCGGTGGAGTTCCAAAGAACATAATTATACCCATAAAAAATAATCAAAAGTTTAGCAAAAGGGTATGTGTCTGTGCCTCCACCTTTACTATAGGGATTTGTACTAATTGTCTGTATAGGTCAACTCACTAGATGATTGGTCAGTTGGCTCACGAGTGCCTATTAAAAATTGATCCAAAGAATAATTAGCTGTATGTGCAAAGGATTAGGGCTAAAATAAGATTATTTTTACCTCAGAAGACATTGCTTTAGTGTAATACTTGCTAAAATTGATTGCGGGGTGATAAATGAATGAACTGATTCCAGAGTTGACTCAATTATGCATATAAAAGTATTAAAGTACCAAAGTAGATCTAAAAAAAGTAGAGTGAAGAGAATCAACACACCGTTTTTGTTGATTAATTCTTTATAATCATGTACGTTTTGTAATTTTTTAGAACGTAAAGTTTTTGGATAGGTGCCAATAAAAATAAGTATCTCATTAGTGCCTTGACAATCCTAGTCTTATTTATTGCTAATGTTCGTACCAAAGTCAACAAACAGTTGATTGGTACATAATCTATGTAATATTTTAAAATATTATGCATCATTAAAAAAATTTGGGAGAAAATAACTTACAGAATATAAAAAATGTTATAGAAAATAATGAAATCTCTAAAATATGACTATTATTAAAAAGGTTACTTGATTTATACTGGTTTCACTTGTGTAGAAGTGTCTTAGTAATTGTTATACCTTCTCCGTCATTGGAGAGTATTACTCCCTTTTCCCTCAGTTATTTCTTGGAGAAGATAATTTTTTTTTTTTAATACTGTAAGTGGCAAATTTCATGTGGCAAATAATATTAGGACTCATGAGCAGATAGGATCACTTGCACAAATAAAAAATCTAGTGAAAAAAAAAGAGACCAGAGGCTATGGAAAAGTGAGCATATGGTTCTGTCCACTATCTTTTATAGCACAACTCTCCAACACAAGCTCTTGGTCTGTGATTCCCCACTGGCATTCACGACTACAAATGGATAACTAGCCTATCTATTATTAGAGAGCCTATGTTCAACCCCCCTTCCCAATTCCCACTCCCCCAAAAGATTGATAGAAAGGATTTAACTTTAGAGTGCTGCTATTCAGCCCAACTGAGCGTGGCCCAACAATGACCACACTCGTGAAATACCAATAAAGCCCTTATTTTGGAGTTTGGCTTAATGGCCATTTTTTCCCTCCAAAATAAGTTAATAAATTTTGATTATCCCAAAATATTGATCCCATAAATCATCATTCTCTCAGCATGTGAAGATAAAAAGCCTTCGTATATACGGATGACAACCTTCGTATATACGCTCATTACGTTTTTTTAAATACAATTACGTATTTTTTTAAATGCAGTTTATACAGATGGGAAGATCAAAAGTCTATTATGTATACATTATACGTTATTCCTTATCATACTATATACTTATGTTAAGAGAGCTTTCATTAAACACATAATTCACCACACTTCCCTTAACCTAAACATGAATGCTAACCGAGAAACTAGTTTGGAGCCATTAAACCCCAATAACAGCCTAGAAACTAGGTCGGATCAACTAAGGAATGCATTATACATATCATTGGGGTTGAATTCGGACGACAGTTTGATGAATGAAGATGAATCGCTCGACATTCGATTCGGACAGCAACTTCAATGATGGAGAAGATCATGTTGACGTTGCTGCTGCTGCTGATGATGATGATGACGACGACGACCATTATTTAGAGGGAGAGGGAGAAGTTGGAGAGGACATGGAAATGCCTAATGAGTTCAATGAAGAAGATCTCATTATTGGTCCAATTACTAGGATGTGCTTCAGTAGTAAGGATGCTATGTTTGATTTTTACAAAAAACATGCAAGATTATCGGGGTTTTGCATTGTCAAAAGAACATCAAACAAAGAAGGTGGTGATATTGTTAGGTATGTGCAATATGGTCGTGATAGGTCTAGAAAACCAAGGAATAAGCATGTTACCAAGAGGAGGAACTGCCGTGCTAGAATAAATGGAATTTTGGAGGAGAATGGTTCATGGCGTGTTTCAAAGGTGGTTAAAAAACATAATTATCAATTGGAACCAGCATTATCGCAATTAATGGTTGGACACAGATCGCTTAGTAAGTCTCTTAAGAGAACTCTTGCGGCCAAAGATATTGCTGGCTTAAGACCCTAAAAAAATATAAGAGTCGATAAAGTACTTGCTGGTGGCCCCGAAAATCTGGGTTGCACCAAAGGACTGTAGAAATTATATCTTGAAGAGTAGAAAGCTTCAGTTGCAAAAAGGGGATGCACAATCATTACTCAAGTTCTTCAGTGACATGCAACAAAAAGATAGGGAATTTTACTACTCCGTAGATGTGGATTGTTTTGGTCGACTTCGTAATGTCGTATGGGTTCATTCACACTCTAAGGTTGCATATGTAATATGCCTTGATACCACATACCTTGTGAATCAATACTTTTGGGATGTGCTCTTATGTCTAGTGGGATGTGAATCCATTTGTTGGTGTCAATCAGCATAGGCAGTCCATACTTTTGGGATGTGCTCTTATGTCTAGTAAGGATATAACAAGTTACAAAATAGTGCTATCTACATGGCTTAGGGGTCTAAACAATGTTCATCTATTAGCTATCATGGCTGACCAATGTGATAGTATTAAGGCTGCCATCAATGCTATGATGCCAAATACGGTACATAGATATTGTATATGGCACATGTTAGCAAAGTTGCCTACGAAGTTAAGCAGAGTTCTTGATGGTAAGATTGCAAAGGCAGAATTTAAGGCTTTATTCTTTGATAACATTAATGTTGTTGAGTTTGAGAGACGATGGACTGATTATATTAAAAAATACAACTTAGAGGAAAGGGATTGGTTTTATAAGCTTTATTTGGAGAAGGAGAAATGGGTTCCTGTATACCTAAATGACCACTTTTGGGATGGGATGTTGTCCACACAAAGAAGTGAAGGAATGCATGCTTTCTTTGACGGATTCATCACCCGACAAAGCACTTTGAAGCTATTTGTTCAGCAATATGAGTTAGCCATAAGAGCTAAGTTCGAGAAAGAATTGGAAGCTGAATATAGGTCAAGGTGCTTTGAACCAAAATGTTTATCTGAATTTGCATGGGAGGAAAAATTTCAAACATGTTATACTCGTGAAGTGTTTGAGTTTTTTCAAGTACAGTTAAGGAAACTGTACCATCGTGAAATCAGCACCCCTGAAGACCATCAAGCAATAGCTGGAGTAGAGAATTACATTATCTTAGATTATTCGTTCAGGAGATTTAACACTAGAGATCCATTTGTATTCACGGTTGAATATACACCTATTGGCGAATATCTAAGTTGCAGCTGCAAGTGGTTTGAAACAAGAGGTATTCTATGCTGCCATATACTTAAGGCGTTGTCTCATAGGAGGATTAATAACGTTAATGAGAGGTATATATTGAGAAGGTGGAGAAAAGATGTTGTTCGTCCGCACTTGAAACGTTTCTTTCTTGGAGGTTACTCGCGTATGACTTCTGAATACATGATGTATATTGAACTATTAAAGCATCTTGAACGAGTTTGTGATATTGCATTGGACACTGAAGTGATGAGGCGATATATTAAGTATCATTTGAACAGATTGGAGCATGACCTTTTGAATTGGGATGATGATCAAATGATAATTCCAGATTGGGAATTTGAAGATACACATGATGGTGAGGGTGAGGGTGAGGGTGAGGGTGACGGTAAAGGAAGAAATATAAGAGATCCTAGATGCGTAGCTTCTCATGGACATCCAAGGTTGAATAGATATAGAGGGTGAATTGATTCATACTTTAGAAGTTCACAAACAGCTAGTGGAAGTGGAGTTAGAGGTAATAGGAGGGGTAGAGGTGGTTGGTAGATGTGTTGGCAGAGGTGGTGGTAGAGGCCATGGTAGAGGCTGTGGTAGAGGTGGTGGCAGAGGTGGTGGAAAAACTGGGCTAGCGGAAGGAATTGAGGTAAAGTATAAAAAATTATTATTATATTTTTTTCGAAAAATACATTGCTTATTAGTGTTATTTACTCTATACAGCAAGATGATGGAACAATACCACCACAGAGTAGCTTGCCTGATCTAAATGATGAAGCAAACTGGGAGATAAAAGACTTGACCGTTTAGTTTGAGATGATTTAAGTTTGAATTTTATTTAATTTGATTTGATATAGATTTTTTTGAATTTTTTGACTTTGTTTTTTAATAATTTAAACGTGTGATACTATAATTGTCATTGTTAAATATTTCTTCATTTTATTGTTACTTCATTTTAGTTTAGAGGACTACATTAACAAAATGTGATTAGAAGTGAAAGACTTCAGAACATTATAATCAGTTCAAACTAAGAACTAAAATACTCACATTTAGTTACTAAAACCCTACCCTTCAACCCTACTTTCAACATTCAACTTAAAACCCTACCTTCAACGCCTATCTTGGTATCCCTACCTTCAACCCTTACGTTGCATATTTTTCCCCAGAAAATTTCAATATTCAACTGTAACCAATTTCTAGCATTAACTTCAACCAAATACTCCAAGAGTTCATTGTAAAATCAGTGTAACCGTTCAATCTACCCATTTAACTTCCCTTAGTAGCATTTACTAGATCTTACAATACATTAACATATTTAACTTCCCTATGAAGCATTTACTATTATTATTATTATTATTATTATTATTATTATTATTATTATTATTATTATTATTATTATTATTATTATTATTATTATTATTATTTTCTGTATTTTTGCTCTTTATTCCCTTTTCAATATTTTTGTATAATTTTTGTATATTAAGAATAAGATATTCAATACCATTTTCAAAGAGGAACCCTATCAACTGTCTAATATAAGTAAAGTCTTCCAAATACGGAATTGAGAGGGTAAACTGTTTAATTGGTCCTCTATGATGGGTCAAAATGTGGCGGATAATATTTTCAAAGTAAGAAGTTTGCTGTATTTTCCAAAGGGTTCGATCAAGAGTAAGTTGTGGAATTCTACACCATTTATATCTCCATTTCCTTGATAAGATGCTTGTTCTAATAGCATCTGGTAAAGGCATACGTATAATAATATCATCAAGAACATCATCAGGAAGGTTGCCTAATATATCGAAAGGTAAAGTTCCAATGTAATTTTTTTTTTCGACTGGAGGCATCATATTAGGCTTAGGATTATAAGCAAAATGATGAAGATTAGGATAAACGAAAGTTTAGATTAAGATTATGGAAAAAGAAGAAGAGGAAGAAGTAAGAAACCTGTTGAAATTTTGAAGATAGAGCGCCAAGGAACCATGGGCGGATCAACTGCAAAACCGAAATTTTAGGCGTATCGATTAACTTCCCAAGGAAGATATGTATACTTATACTAATTTAGGATTTCAATATATATAAATGAAAGTACAAAAAGCATAAAAGTTCTAATCGGTGCGTTGGTTAAGTAAGGGTAGTTATTGCGTTTATTGAGTGAGGCGTCTCGAGATCGAATCTCACCTTTAACAGGGTGGATTTTAATTTTTTCTTATCAAGCCAATCAGTTTTTTTTTAAAAAAAAAAAGTTAAACAAGTAGTTATATTTTTTATCTACTTTATTTATTTCCTTCTTAAGACTAATTTTTACATGAATATTTTTCTACCTTCCGCCTTTTTTTTATTTTTCCTTTTTTTTTACTTAATAATTTCCTATAACAATAGCCGTTTATAACCTATGCTAATTATATCGTTGTGATTCATAGTAATATCGACTGTATGTATAATAGCCGTTTATATTACGGTCATACATATCGGCCTATAGCAACCATATAAGTACATTCACTAATATGATTACCAAGCTAATTATATCGTTATGATTCACAGTATTATCGACCGCTTGTATAATAGCCGTTTATATTACGGTCATACGTATTGGCATATAGCAACCATATAAGTCCATTCACTAATATGATTACCTAAATTAATTATATCGTTGTGATTCATAGTAATATCGACCTCTTGTATAATAGCCATTTATACTAAGGTCATACGTATCGGCCTATAGCAACCATATAAGTCCATTCACTAATATGATTACCTAAGCTAATTATATCGTTGTGATTCGTAGTAATATCGACCATTTATATAATAGCCGTTTATATTAAGGTCATATGTATTGGCCTATAGCAACCATATAAGTCCATTCACTAATATGATTACCTAAGCTAATTATATCGTTGTGATTCGTAGTAATATCGACCGTTTATATAATAGCCGTTTATATTAAGGTCATACGTATCGGCCTATAGCAACCATATAAGTACATTCACTAATATGATTACCTAAGCTAATTATATCGTTATAATTCATAGTAATATCGACCGCTTGTATAATAGCCGTTTATATTACGTCATACGTATTGGCTTATAGCAACCATATAAGTCCATTCACTAATATGATTACCTAAACTAATTATATCATTGTGATTCATAATAATATCGACCGCTTGTATAATAGCCGTTTATATTAAGGTCATACGTATCTGCCTATAGCAACCATATAAGTCCATTCACTAATATGGTTGTAGTCATACAACCTAAGCTAATTATATCGTTGTGATTCGTAGTAATATTGACCGTTTATATAATAGTCGTTTATATTAAGGTCATACGTATTGGCCTATAATAACCATATAAGTCCATTCACTAATATGATTACCTAAGATAATTATATCGTTATGATTCATAGTAATATCGACCGCTTGTATAATAGCCGTTTATATTACGGTCATACTTATCGGCCTATAGCAACCATATAAGTCCATTCACTAATATGATTACCTAAGCTAATTATATCGTTGTAATTCATATTAATATCGACCGCTTGTATAATAGCCGTTTATATTACGGTCATACGTATCGGCCTATAGCAACCATATAAATCCATTCACTAATATGATTACCTAAGCTAATTATATCGTTATGATTCATAGTAATATCGACTGCTTGTATAATAGCCGTATATATTACGGCCATACGTATCGACCTATAGCAACCATATAAGTCCATTCACTCATATGATTACCTAAGCTAATTATATTGTTATGATTTATATTAATATTGACCGCTTGTATAATAGCCGTTTATAATTACATCATTGCGATTCACAATAATTGACTGTCTATATAATTTTATTCATTAAGGTCATACGTATCGGCCTATAGAAACCATATAAGTCCATTCACTAATATGATTGTAGTCATATAACCTAAGCTAATTATATCATTGTGATTCATAGTAAACTTGACCGTTTATATAATAGGCGTCTATATAATTTCATTAATTAAGGTTATATGTATTACCTTATTTATATAATAGTAAATATATAATTATATATATTTTTTTATTGGTTAATCTTAATTATAATAAAAGGGAAATCATGATTAAATTTTAGGAGTAATATATTCTAGTTTCTTTTTTAGGAGGGAAAATAAGAAGACATTTTTGGACTAAAATGTTAAATACAATTTTCGGAGGGGAACAAAGAGAAAAATAATAATATAATTGGAGGAAAATTGAAAGTTTTTACTCTTTACATATCTCTTAAACACAAGAACAACATCTCCAACTCTCTAAACAAAATAGATACTTTAAACATGAATGTTAACGTATGGATTGAAGAAGAATTCTATCCATGGTTTCGGATGAAGATGCCCAAATCGTACATTAAGCGTGATTTTATGGTAATTTTATTTTTCTTAAATTTTCATGATTTGATAACTATTGATTATCCCAACTAGCCATGAACCCTGAACCTTATCTATACATTATGTTCTTGCAGTTTATTCCAAAGAGTATTTGTGGCTATCTTCCTCCTATTTCGGTTAAAACAATGATTTGATGTAATGGGAAGGAGTGGGTTGTAACTCTCACAAGTGGTGTTCGGAGAAGACTCGTCAATGGGTGGAAACAATTTGTTGTCGGCAATAATCTGAAGAAAGGGAATGTCCTTCTCTTTAAACTAGTTGAGGCTACATCAGGGGCTGTGATCTTCTCTGTTGAAGAGCAAGGATTAACTAATGCTTAGCTTGATAATTTTATCTCTTTAGTTATATGTAATGACTTCAAATGGATCATAGTAATGGATTAATATGATTGTTCTTTATAATATTGTTATATTTATTTATTTTAAGAAGACTACTGGTTTATAAATAGCCAATTAAAATGGGAAAGTAATTAAACAATATATTTAGTGCAGAAGTCCCCCAATTTTTTCCTATAATTTTACAACCAAGAACAAGACTAGGAAGATTATTTTCTTTTTTCCAAAAAAAGTTTAAAAATCGACATTAATTTGCTCACTAATCAAAACCTAAACCTAAACCTAAACGAACCTAAATCAAAAGAGAACGTAAACCTAAACCTAAACTTAAACTAGGATCAAATAATCTTTACATGAATTAATCATGTCTTCTAAGGTAAGACTATGAGATAAACCTATGAAGTACATTTCCACTATATGGCAGAATTTAAAAAAAAATCCACAATCTGTATAAGCGGATGGATAAATTAAAGACAAACTTCTATAATTAATTGTCGTCATGGAGGAGTGTAATGGTGCATAGAGGAGTGAAATAGACTACTGAAAAGTGTAATAGTTGCATGAAGGAGTGGAAGGGGCTACTGGTAAGTACAATGGATGCATGAAGGAGTGGAAGGGGCTGCTAGGATGTGTAATGCCCGTATGGAGGAGCGGATATGGCTATTGGGAAGTGTAATGGTTGCATAGGGTCTCTACAAAGAGACTTTAATTCCTACTGGGAAGTGGAATAGCTATTATAATTGAGGGATTATAATCCTCCCTATATATTTTGAGTGAAATATGCTAGATCTACATAAAACAATCAAACTAAAAATACTACTACATCTAAGCATAACGATGGAAAGGACTCCGACCAAGAAAGCTATTGAACAACCGCTCCATGGCTCACTAGTTAGTCATAATATTTTGTACCAAGATCTTAAGCATGACTATAGCAAGCTGAAGCGTGAGATTAATGAATTGATTGAGAGGGTGGTTCGTGATTCAAGCATTGATTACCTAAAAAGTGTGATGTTGGAGGAGCATCCCCTAACTTCACTCTATACTATGCTTGATGATATTCCCACACCATCCGTCCAGAATGGAGCTAAGAGCAATTCTATCATTGTTATCACTAGTGATACCGAATCAGCCTCTAAAATCTCAAAGTCTCTTTCTGTGAACTAGAATATTGAGTAGTCCATGGATTATGAAGTTTTATCTCATGTTGTCTTTTTGATTATGGTGATATTCTTCTACTAGTCCGGCCAGTTATCTACCCCCTATGGTGATGTTTTTATTTTTCTCGTTATGTATTGGTGATGTTATCATGCAATCTAATATTAATGAATGAAATTAATATTATGTTTTTGTGACGACCCGGCTAGTTGTCTCATGAGTTACCGCTCCATTTTCCCCCATTTCAGCTTCTTTATGCTTCGTTATCCGTGTTTTATGTGATCGGGTTGATTAGTTTGAGTTCAGAGAGGATTTTTGGTAAGAAATGAGACACTTAGTCTCTTTTAAGAAGGCTTAAGTTGGAAAAGTCAACCAGATGTTGACTTATGTGTTAGAGGGCTCAGATGTGAGTTCCGATGGTTCGGTTAGCTTCGGGAGGTGATTTGTGACTTAGGAGCGCGATCAGAATGGGTTTTGGAGTTGTAGAGAAGATTTAGGCTTTAATTGGCGAAATTGATATTTGGCAATTTTCGGTTGATAGGCGAGATTTTGATATAGGGGTCGGAATGGAATTCCGAGAGTTTCAGTAGCTTCGTTGTGTCATTTGGGATGTGTGTGCAAAATTTCAGGTCATTCGGACGTGATTTGATAGACTTTTTGATCGAAAGCATAATTTAAAAGTTCTTGGGCTTGAATCCTATGTTAAATTGATGATTTGATGTTGTCGTAAGCATTCCGAAGTGTTGAACAAGTTTGAACGATGTCATGGGATGTGTTGGTACAATTAGTTTGAAGTTTTGGGGGTCCCGGGTAGGTTCCGGGATGTTTTAGGCCAAAAATCATAGTTGCAGTAAGTCCAGAAGGGTTGCAGGCCCCAGAACTCACCCACGCGGTCCGCACAAAAATAAGTGCACCCGCGGTGAGTGCAGTGCGGACTGCACAAAAGCGGGCGCGGTCGCGGTAGGCGTCGCGTGGACCGCACAAAAGTGGGCGCGGCCGCGGTGAAGAAACGTTCCGCTGGTCCTACTTCGGAAGCTCATATCTTTTGATCTATAAGGAATTTTGAGGTGATTCAAAAACGAAAGTTGTAGCTCTTCGTATCTAGTTTCCAGAAAAATAAAGATATCGCAATTTGGACATCTGTAGAAAAATATATGGTCAGAATACTAAAGCTTGTCACTGCATAGGAAGGCCTGTGCGACCGCGGTTGTGTTTGCACGGACCGCACTGGCTTGCGCGGACCGCGGTCGTTTTGGTGCGGCCCGCAGTAACTGAAATCTAAGGGGGTACCTATAAATACGAGGTTTTGGGTTTTATTTAATATTTTGACGTAGAGACCTCGGATTTTGGCGATTTTTCGAAGGTTTTTCAAGAAATTCATCGGGGTAAGTGATTTTAACTCAGATTTGGCTAGAGTACATGAATCTATCACTGAATTCATCATTTAATTCGTGATTTGGGATGGAATTTGGGAGGAAAATTGTGAAACCTTTCAAAAATGTAAAACGATGATTTGAGGGACCAAATGGTATCGGAATTAGATAATTTTGGTATGGTTAGACTCGTGAGAGTATAAGGATTCTAGTTTTGTGAATTTGGTCAAATTTCGAGACGTGGGCCCGCGGCTCGGGTTTTGGTAATTTCGGAAATAGTGCCCTTTGTTGATTATTTTCGCTTGGGCTTTGTTCCCTTAGCATATTGTGACGTATTCGTTCTGATTTTGGATAGATTCGACGCACGTGGAGGCCGATTTGAGGGGCAAAGGCGTCGCGAGCTAGATATTTCGCCGGTTCGAGGTGAGTAATGAATGTAAATGATGTCCTGAGGGTTTGAAACCCCGGATTTGCACATCTTAGTGCTATATTGAGGTGAGACACGCGCTTGATGATGAGCGCGGGTCGTTTACTATTGGGGATTGTGACTTGGTCCGTCCCGAGTGATGCTTCTACTGCGTATTTGATTAAAGCTTATTTGTTATCATCATTATTTGGACTGGTTGTCATATTTGGGCTTCTTGCCAATTCTTTGAACCCTCTGGGGAGTTTATTTACTATTTCCTCACTGTTTGACTTACTACTTAAACTCAGTCGTACCGTTTTCTACTGTCTTACAACTCAACCACTTTTACTCGATTTTTGAAACTAAAAGATATATTAAATGATGTTTGGGGCTGAGAACTACTATTTTACTATTGTCCGAGGGGCTTATATGATTTCTGGACTGAGTACGGCCAAGGGCAGATGTGAGGATACTATGGGATCGGGCTGCGCGCCGCAGCAGTATTATACTGATATTGATATGAGGCTGAGGGCCTAGATTTGATGCCACGAGATGGCTTGATATTGCGCTTAGGCCGCAAGGGGCCCCTCCCGGAGTCTGCACACCCCCTAGTGAGCGTCGTCGACGATAAATAAATGGAGCGGGCTGTACGCCGCAACGGGTACTATAGGGTACCGTTCTATGTGTTGATTTCTCTTTATATGTCTGTCACTTAACTGCTTATTTGTTGTAGTATTTCTACATTTCGCTTCCATTGGTTTATTACTCTCATATTACTTGTTTTTAAACTGCCGCAGTATAGATTACTTTGTGTTTTCCGTGATTTCTTATTCTCAGTCATTATTTATGCTTATTACTCACTGGGTCGGAGTACTCACATTACTCCCTGCACCTTGCGTGCAGATTCAGGTGCATCTGATGCTGAGTGAGGATTATTTCAGTTGAGCAGCGCATATCCGGGAGCATCGAGGTAGCTGCATGGCGTCTGCAGCCCTGATCTCTCCCTTCTATCCTTGTTATTAATTAGTATTCCCTATATGGACATGTATTAGGTTGTTCAACTTGTACTAGAGGCTCGAGACTTGTGACACCAGATCTGTATGGGCTATGTAGTGGTATTATCATCTGAATTTCCACATATTTAACTATTTGTCTTAAATTTTTATTGGAGTAATTTAGCAATTTAACTGTATTAGTTGATAATGATTTTTATAAGAAAACAGAAAGGGTTGTTAGTTGGTCAGGCTTGCCTAGCGGTGTGTTGGGCGCCATCACGACCGGGGTTGGGGTCGTGACAGTTTTGAATCTTTTTTTATTTTTTATGAACTTTTTCCAGATTACCTGGGGTCTTGTATTAGCAAAAATAGAGTTTGATGATACAACACAAGGGTATAGAAAACCCTTCAAAAAACAGTGAAGCATAATGATCGTTTGATTCAAGTTAACAAAACAGTCCTATTGTCTACAATATTGCAACTGCTCGTTTGATGCCTAATGAAATGAAAGTACTAATAGTAACATCTGTAAATATTAATTAAGTCCTCTAAAATTGGTCAATTTATTTTTCAAATTAATACAGCACATTCAACTTATGACACCAACATTGGACAATAGAAAAATGTATTGTCAATAAATATGAAGATAGTTTAGTACTTCAAGATGCAAAATATAGCACATACTGAACTTATGAAGATAGTTGATGAGTACTTGAAGATAGTTGAGTGCTTATGAATTAGTGTAGTACGGATTAAAACAAGTTCAAAATGATAACACTTTGGCATTTACAAGGTTCAAACAATATAGACAAATTAAAACATTCAGTTCAGTTCAAAATAAATATTTTTATAAATTCAAAAGACATATTTTATTTCATTCCAACATGGAGTACAAAAGACAAAGGCTTTGGCATCCTAAATACTCTATTCTATAGCAATTGAATGCGGAAACCAATGACACATCAAACTAAACAATCAAACTGATAATAACAAAACTAAACAATAATCAAAAGCTGAACAAAATACTCTTATCAACAATCAAACTGAACAATTTTTTGAAATCTTCATCCCTACAAACATTCCAGCTAACAACACAGATGACATAGCACTTGCTCTAACATCACTTTCATCAACACACGAACTTGAAGATTGTTCTTCACTGTAAACATTTTTTTTTGGAATTCATTGAATGCTGCTACTGCTTCATCATAAGATTTATAAGACTTGAATATGCTTCCTTTGAAACCTATAACCATAGGAGCACACTCACACCAAGCGTTGTATAATCCTGGCTTTTTACCACGAAATGCCCCATACACCTTCGATGCCGATATATTATCAGCTTGAGATCCATTTCTAAACTCATTAAAAGTTGCTATGACTTCATTATACGTTTTGAGGGCCTTGAAGATGCTACCCTTGACACCAATAACCATAGGAGCACATCGATGCCAAGAGTTGTACAATCCAGGCCTCTTACCACGAAACACTACATAAACTTTCGAAGCATTATTCCTCTTCCCGTGCTCCATTCCTTAATCTAACCCTAAGAAAGATAAGAGATGAAGAAGGAGAAAACAAAGATAGAAAAATGGGGGCTGGAAAAGCTTTTTAGGTTTGGCCAAATATATTAAGTGTTTAGGGTTAGAAAGTGACCATTTTAATAATAAATCCGTAATTTTTATACGTATTTCCTCTAATATATTATCTGTATATTTTAGTGTATTTCGATTAATTGGTATAGTATATGTATATTTTAATGTATTTCGTTTAATTAGTATAGTATATATAAAGGAGCTTTATGGAAAATGATGAAGCATGCATCTTGGGAAGGTAAGACAATTAAATTAGTAAGAGAGAATTGTTGAAAAACATTAATTTAAAACGAAAATCTGCCAAAGGGTATATATGGAAAAGGAAAATGCACAAATATCCATTATGCCCTCAAAAGCCGTGCGAAGTTACCATTATACCCCCATTCTGGACATTTGGGCCATTCTTGGTTTGGCCAGATATATTTTCCGTTAACTTTAGAAATCTATTTAACAACTTAATTTTTTTAAATTAGATGGTCATTCACTTCAACATATTGATAGGATAGGTAAGGGTCTTATGCTTGAATCTCATCGCTATCTAAAGAAAATATTTCATGTTTGTCCTATGAAAAAAATTGGGCCCACATGTGAGAGGCATGTCTAGACATAATATAATTAAATAATTTAGAATATTTTTTCTAGCTACTTAAATTTTTAGAGGGGATAATCACACACTTCGACATCAATTTATCATAACTAAAAGAATACTTGCTTGTTACTTTTCTTTATCTCATAAATGTAATTCACATAAATTATCATAAATTTACGGATTATTAATTACGTGCGAGATATAATATGGAATGAGAATATGAATATTAATAATAGATGAACTAACTAGAACAATTAAAATGGCAAATTTAACCCTAGTTTAAAAAAAACCACCCTAGTTCTTAATAGTACATAGACTTTTGGTTTGGTTAGAATAGTAACTTTTAAAATATCAAATCATCTAACAAAAAATAATTTATGTATTATAATTCATACATTATTAATTTACATAATACAATTCATATAATATTAATCCTCCATTCCTTAGTTTCTAAACCAAACAAGCCCTAGGATTTCTTTTCCTTGTCGATATTTGTGACTAATATATGGTTCAAATTAGGTGAGGGAAAGCTTTGCGTTAGGAGAAATAAAGTGCTTTGGTGTTCTTCGTCATTTTGAAGAAATTCACATTTACTAGTTGCATATATACTTGCATGTCCTTGCCCTTTAAATATGATATTATATTATTATTGCTGCATAAAGCAACTACGCAGAGAAATTTCACCAATCGTATGGCCTTTACATGTTCAAAAAGGAAAACTCATTGGGACTATATAACAAATTTGGACTAACCCTAAAAACCTAACCCTAATCCTAGCTAGCTAAGCAAAATCTTTTTTGGCCATTTATGTTCTTTTTTACGGGGTGGTTAAAGGGTCAAAACTACCCCTAGACTATTAGAGTTGGTACAATAATATCCTTTGTTCACCTATGTTGAAAAAATTGTCCTCACCGTTATCTTTTCGTCTCAATAATGCCCTTACGACACGGTCATGTTAGATAAAAAAAAAAAAATTAATTTCCACGTGTCATAACGGAAAAAATGTCAAAACTGCCCCTAGACTATTGGAGTTGGTACAATAATACCCCCATCTCAAAAAATCTCTCACCCACCCCCTCCACCCTCCCCCCTCTAGCGTGTTTGCGTTCATATTCATCTTGTTCTTCTCATTCTTTTTTTGACCTTGCACTCTATTTGAATAATTACTACAAACATCATTAAAGTTTTATTTTCAGACAACCAAAATTTTTTGTCACCAATACTTTACGTCATACAACTTTCAAAGACCGTGTTAGGCAAAAAAAACTTAATTAATTTTCATGTGTCATCGTCCCATTGGCCTAACTTAAGACTCACCTAAATTAAAATAAACTCACCCACATTTTAAGACCCTTTTCCTCTGTTTCTTTCTCCTCTTTCTTTTAAAAATTATTCCACTAACTAGAACTCTCATACACCCATTTTTTTCCCTAAGCAAACAAAACTCTCTCGTATAGTTAATCACCTTACTCTTCCTATTTATTTGTTTATTAAATGTACACATTAATACTCCTATTTTTTTCCATTACAAAAATACCATTCATCATCAATTTTTCTTACTACACTTATAAGCTCAATCAAGTGTTTATTACAGTCACATTCACCAATAAGTCGTATTCTCTCATCTTCTCAGGCATATGATCTCAAATATTTCTCTTGATTTAACCGCCTCTTTTTTAAAATTAGCGGTGTTGATATAACCTAAGAGCATCCTCGTACAATAGCTTAATTTATGGACACGATCGGATGTTCAGACTATGGTGAGCCAATGAAGAAGAAAAAGATCGAGGTCCCAGCAGAAACCAAATAAATCATTGATATAATCAAAATTGGATGCGGAGTTGTCAGGAAATATATAAAAGAAATTGCAAATGCTCAATGATTATTACTATTAACACTCTTTTAGTGTTCATATATTCAGGTGAAAGTTGTATGACGTAAAGTATTGGTCATATGATTTCATTTAACTCTTAAAAGCTACATGGTGGCACAACAAATATAATGTTGGCAGAAAAATAACTTATTAAACCATAAAATCTTACAATGAAGCATAATTTCAAAGAGTATCTGATTTCACTCAGAAAATTGATTTAATAAAAAATGTTAATTTAAAAATTAAATTAAGGCCGAAAAATATGAGATGGAGAGGGAGAACCGTTGGTGTTGAAGGGTGAAAATCTAAGACGGAGTAGACTAATAAATGGATATGGGGTGATGTTTTAATTTAAGCCAATAGAAAATTAACATATAATAAATAATAAATTTTTTTCTTAATCAAAATAGGGTTGTTAGTTTTTAGGGTATGAGTGGGCCGAAAAGTTGACGTTAAGGGCATGAATTGACTAGATTTTTAACGGTAAGAGCAATTTTTATAAAATAGGTGGACGGAGGTTATTTTTAAACTTAAGCGAATAGATTAGGGGCAGTTTTGATCCTTTTTCGTTTCAAATATTTGTACCAAAATTACAAACCTCTTCTTGGCAGTTTATGGAATCTACATCTTTGAACTTTGATCCTACTAACTTTCAAAACAGCGTCAGCAAATATGTCCATTCTTTTTTGGAATAAGGACCATTCCTTTTTTGTACGTAGGATAAGATATATAGGTTTCGTTTTCAATTCTAATCTTATTTGTTTTTTTTAATCCTTCCCTTGTATCTGATCCTCTTTTTATCTGAATACAGCTAAGTAAAAGAGAAAGCTTTGAGATGAAGGCACCATTTCTGATAAGCTTCTCGAGGTTAAAATCAATCCATCGATACATTATGTGTAGGACAGCAAGTTATGCATTAAAAAAAAAGGTTGGCAGTAGATGAGAGCCTAAATAACTGATATGCTTTGGATTTTGGAACAAAGGCAACAAAGTTTTTGGATTTTTATCTCTTTTTAATTTATGTGCCTGTATTGTAGCATTATTTTTTAATAATTGAATTTGTCCTTCCAAGAAAATATCTGGTGTTTCAAGTTCCTAGAGAACTGACACTTCTAATAGTGCTAGCTAGGTAGCTTGTTATTCCAAGATCGAGAGCCAACTATTGGATGCATGGTATTTGCAATGACGAATTAAACTTGTCATTTTTCGTAGAAATCATGCAAGTTGCTAAAAATATTATCCGCTCTCTCTCTCTCTACTCCCCCCTCCCCCACTTTGTTATTATTATTATTTTATTTAAAAATAATTTAATTTTAAAACTTCCCGTTTATCCTTAATGAGATGATTTATAGCCACACAATGACTATGATTTATTTTAGGCTATAAATTTTAAAAGTCATTCTTTTTAAAACTTCATGTCCAGTCAAGCACTATCACATAAGCTGATATGGAGGGAATACACTCTAACGGTAAATATTTATTTTACTTATTTCTTTAGAAGCCGTGTTGGCAATATTTTTCTTCTCATTGCCCACTGAAAAGTAATTTCAACGGGAATAATGACAAATATTGAATACTTCCTTCGTTCCAGTTTATGTGAACTTATTTCCTTTTTGGCCCGTTTCAAAAAGAATGACCCCTTCCTTTTTGGTCCGTTTATCCTTAATGAGATGATTTATAGCCACACAATGACTATGATTTATTTTAGGCTATAAATTTTAGAAGTCTTTCTTTTTAAAACTTCATGTCCAGTCAAGCACTATCACATAAGCTGATATGGAGGGAATACTCTCTAACGGGTAAATATTTATTTTACTTATTTCTTTAGAAGCCGTGTTGGCAATATTTTTCTTCTCATTGCCCACTGAAAAAGTAATTTCAACGGGAATAATGACAAATATTGAATACTCCCTCCGTTCCAGTTTATGTGAACTTATTTCCTTTTTGGTCCGTTCCAAAAAGAATGACCCCTTTCTAAATTTGGAAATATTTTAGCTTAAACTTATAAGTTTACCCTTAATGAGAAGCTTTTTGAACCACACAAATACTCCGGGTCCCCTTTTGACTTGTTTAGGACCACAAATTTCAAAAGTCTTCATTTTTTCTTAAACCCCGTGCCCAGTCAAACAGGTTCACATAAATTGAAACGTAGGGAGTACCTTTTATGGTCGGGAGGGGATTTTTTGCCCTTTGATCAATGTTCAAAGTAGGCAGCTACACTACAAGAAAAAGGCTCATTAGCGATCAACATTTAGCGACGGATTGAAGTCTGGTCGCTAAAAGTATACTTATAGCGACTAGTTTTATTTTTGGTACCTAGTTCTAAATTAAATAACGAGACTAAATCTCTCCCTATAATTGAAAAATTTCTCGTCCTTAATATGCAGAATATAGCGGGGGTGCGAGACTTGAGATGCCGCCCAAAATTTCTTCTAAAATTTTAATATATTTTATTAATTATAAAGAGATAGAAACCTCGAAAAAGAAATAAAAAATAGAAATACTTAAAAACATTCCCCAAGTCGTCATTTAGGAACTAGGGTTTACTCTCAATCTCTCAACGTTTCTTTCAAAATCCCTAAATCCTTATCACTTTGACAACTAGTTTTGGTGTTTCATCAAAATATGTTTTTGATTTCATTATTCAAAGTGACGATTTCCATCATCAATCTGTTCACGACTATTCCTCAAATTATTCAATTTTGCTGAGTTATTTTGAGTAATTTTTTCCACCACCAACTGAAGTTGGATCGGTGCGTTGAGTTGGCATTTTGTGATTCAACAAGCTGTTTTTATGGCGAGGCCGTCTCTCTGAGTCATTTTGAGAAGAAGAGCTCATGTGTTATTCACTTCAGCCTCCGCATTGACATAGGAAGGAATTGTTTTATTATGGTCCAAGGTGCTTCCAGGAATATTAGCGCGAAATTCTTAAGTTTTGCTTCCCATAATCATATTCTCTTTATCTGTTTCAGCTATGCTTGTATATGTGCGCTGACAATTTTGTTTCTTGAATGCAAGATTTGATTATCTTTACAACGTTCTTAAGAGATGAAGTGTTCTAATCATTGGTTAGTGTTCTTTTGTTCCACTCACTATTTTAGACTTGCTGAATTTTGCTATTAATTCTTGTGGGTTTTGTTTCATTTCATTTATTGGCGCAGTTAGTGATTTTTGGTACTTATTTTCATTGTTGCTCTTCATTTTGTTGATGGATACATGTTATCCATGTTTTTGCTGAAATTGGGTGTTTATTTTATAGTGCGCTTCTTAATATTATTATACTAGTGTCAAATATTGCTACTACTAACCACTCTTTTACGTAAAATGAAGCTTTAATCAATAGGATTATTGTACTTTGTTACCAAGTGATATTAGATGAGGTGCTTAATTGAGCTTGCTAGTCTATGGTGATTATCAAGTTCATGTATCTTCTTTTAAATATGAGT
Source organism: Nicotiana tabacum (assembly GCF_000715075.1). Lineage (NCBI taxonomy): Eukaryota > Viridiplantae > Streptophyta > Magnoliopsida > Solanales > Solanaceae > Nicotiana > Nicotiana tabacum. The sequence continues at coordinate 79,274,499 of NC_134087.1, forward strand.
GATAGTTATTGTCACGACCCTAAACCCAGCCCCAGTCGTGATGGCGCCTCTCGTGAAGACAAGGCCAGCCGACACGAACTTCCAATTAAATTAACAGATAATAATTCATAATTAAGTCATTAATAATGATAAATCCCATAATAGAGTGAAATATAACAACCGCAGGAAACCAAATACAGCCCGACATCAGGATGTTACTAGTCATGAGCATCTAACATAAGTCTAGGAATATGGTAAAGGAACTACACCGTCTATTACAAATCCAGTACAAGGGAAATAAATAATGATAAGAGGGAGGAACACTGGGCTGTGAACGCCAAACAGCTACCTAGTGGACTCCGAGAATATGCTGGAAGCTATCAACCTTCGCTAGCAGGACCTGAAGCTCCTGAATCTGCACACAGGGTGCATGGAGTAAAGTGAGTACTCCAACTCAGTGAGTAATAACAATAAATAAAGACTGAGCGATAAGAAATCATGTAAAACACAACAACATGCTATAAAGAAGCAGAGTAATACAAAATAAATGCAATAGAATAGTGAAATCTTATAAAACACCTTGGTTCAGAATAAGCTTCTTTAAAACACCTTTTTCAACAGTTAAACAAGTAAATGAAAAGCAGTTAGAAAATATAAACACATAAAATTCACCCCTCGGGCACAATGTCAACAAAATCAGCCCCTCGGGCAATAACATGGAACAACACTAACCCCTCGGGTTATATCTCATATCACAATGGGTACCCGTGCTCACTGGGGGTATACAGACTCCGGGAGGGGCCCATTACGGCCGAAGCGCAATATCAGCCATCTCGTGGCATAATCAATAGGCTCTCGACCTCATATCAAGCCACCTTATGGCGTACAATCTCAGGCCCTCGGCCTCATAATCATAAATCAGTGTATCACTGTTGTGGAGTGCAGCCCGACCCAAAAATATTCGCACAACACAGGCCCTCGGCCTTACTCAGTCAGAATCTTATAAGCTACTAGGGCAACAGTAAAACATGATGCTCAGCCCAAAATATTATTTAATATGTTAAAACAGAGTAAATATGGATGAGTTATGAAAACGACATAATATAGCATGACTGAGTACATATATTAAAATCAAAATAGTGAGGAAATAACAGTAAAAATCCCCTAAGGGTCCAAATAGTTGGCATTAAGCCCAAATATGGCATTCAGCCCAAAACATGATGATAACAAACCGTTTTCACTTAGATACGCGGTAAAACAGTCATTCGGGATAGACTAAGTCACAATCCCCAACGGTGCACGACCCCACACTCGTCATCTAGCGTGTACGTCACCTCAATATAGCACAGCGATGTGAAATCCGGGGTTTCATACCCTCAGGACAACATTTGCAATTATTACTCACATCAATCCGGTCCAAACTCTAGCCCGCGATGCCTTTGCCTCTCGAATCGGCCTCCGGATGCTCCAAATCTAACCAAAATCAGTGCAAAATTATCAAAAAGTGCTAAGGGAACAAAGCTCACTCGAAAGAAATCAAATTACAACACAGATCCCAAAATTGGCCAAACCTGACCCCCGGGCCCATGTCTCGGATTCTGATAAAAATTACATCAATAGACTCCTCATCACTCCCCGAGTTTATTCATATCAAAAGCATCAAAATCCAACCACAAATGACCCTTCAAATCCCAAATTCTAGGTCTCTAATTACAAGCCCTAGTTCTTCAATATTAGGCTTAAATTCCATGATTAATTAGGTAAAAACACATTAGGATCGAGTATTAAGTCCATAAATCTTACCTCCAAGTGTTTCCCCTTGATTCCCTCTTCAATCCTCTTCAAAAAGCTCCAAAATCGCTCAAAAATGGTGAAAGTTAGCCCCAAAATTGCCGATAATGGCTATTTAAACATTCTGCCCAGGCATTCAAATCGTTCTTCGTGAACGCGGTCAAAGCCTCACATTCACGAAGAACAACCTGACGTCGACCACAAATTCCTCTTACGCGAACGCTACCACTCCCTCGCGAACGCGATGACTCCACATCTCAAACCATCGCGAACGCGTTTGATATCTCCCGAACGTGATGCTCAAAGACCTCAGCCCTTCGCGAATGCGGGTCCTCCTTCACGAACGTGAAGACCAAACCTTCAGCCTCACATTCTAGCCCACTCGCGAACGCGAAGGCCAACAGGTCTGCAACACACACAATAGTTTTCTGCAACTTTCTACAACTTGAAATGGTCCGTTTAATCATCCGGAACTTACCCGAGGCCCTCGGAACCTCAACCAAACATGCCAACATATCCCATAACATCATTCAAACTTGTTCCAACCTTCGGAACGCTCAAAACAACATCAAAACACAAAATTCGCATCGGATTCAAGCCTAAGAATTCCAAAATTTTCTAAATTTTGCTTTCGATCAAAAAGTCTATCAAACCACGTCCGAATGACCTGAAATTTTGCACACACATCCCAAATGACACAACGAACCTACTGCAACTTCCGGAATTCCATTTTCCGACCCCTATATCAAAATCTCACCTATCAACCAGAAAACGCCAAAATTCCAATTTCGCCAATTCAAGCCTAAATCTACTCTGGGCCTCCAAAACACATTCCGATCATGCTCCTAAGTCCCAAATCACCTCCCGAATCTATCCGAACCATCGAAACTCACATGTTATCCCTTTAAAACATAAGTCAACATCCGGTTGTCTTTTCCAACTTAAGCTTCCTCAAAAGAGATTAAGTGTCTCAAACCTTACCAAAATCTCTCCAAACCCGAGCCAACCAACCCGGTAACCCAAAATACAGCTGAATAAGGCAATAAGAAGTAGAAATGGGGGAAATAAAGGGGTAACTCATGAAACGACCGGCCAGGTCGTTACATCCTCCCCCGCTTAAACAAATGTTCGTCCTCGAACGAGTCAAGAAACATACCTAAAGCCTCAAACAGGTGAGGATATCTGCTTCGCATCTCCCGCTCGGTCTCCCAGGTAGCCTCCTCCACGGGCCGACCTCTCCACTGCACTTTCATTGAAGCTATATCCTTTGATCTCAACTTTCGAACTTGACATTCCAAAATAGCTGCTGGCTCCACATTATAAGTCAAATCACCATCTAACTGAACCGTGCTGAAATCTAGAACATGAGATGGATCCCCAATATACTTCCGGAGCATAGAAACATGAAATATCGGATGCACAGTCGACAAGCTGGGTGGAAAGCAAGCTCATAAGCCACCTCCCCAATCCTCCGAAGCACTTTAATAGGCCCAATGAACCGAGGACTCAATTTACATTTCTTTCCAAATCTCATAACACCCTTCATGGGCGAAACCTTCAACGGAACCTTTTCACCAACCATGTAAGACACATCTCGAACCTTCATGTCAGCATAACACTTTTGCCTCGACTGCGCTGTATGAAGCCTCTCCCGAATCACCTTCACCTTTTCCAGAGCATCCTGCACCAAGTCTGTCCTCAATAGCCTAGCCTCACCGAGCTCGAAAAAACCAACGGGAGATCTACACCACCTCCCATATAAAGCCTCATATGGAGCCATCTGAATACTCGACTGGTAGCTGTTGTTATAGGAAAACTTTGTGAGCGGTAGAAACTGATCCCATGACCCTCCGAAATCAATGACACAAGCACGCAACATGCCCTCCAATATCTGGATAGAACGCTCGGATTGCCCGTCCGTCTGAGGGTGAAAAGCTGTGCTCAACTCAACCTGAGTACCCAACTCTCGCTGCACCTACCTCCAAAATTGTAAGGTTAACTGAGTGCCCCTATCTGAAATGATAGAAACTGGGACACCATGCAAAGGAACAATCTCCCGGATATAGATCTCTGCCAACCGCTCTAAAGAATATGTAGTACACACAGGAATGAAGTGCGCAGACTTGGTCAGCCAATCCACAATCACCCAAATAGCATCGAGCTTCTTCAAAGTCCGTGGGAGCCCAACTACAAAGTCCATGGTGATCCGCTCCCACTTCCACTCTGGAATATCCATCTGCTAAAGCAAGCCACCTGGTCTCTGATGCTCATATTTCACCTGCTGACAATTGAGACACCGAGCTACAAATCCCACAATGTCCTTCTTCATTCTCCTCCACCAATAATGTTGTCTTAGATCCAGATACATCTTCGTGGCACCCGGATGAATGGAATACCATGAGCTATGGGCTTCCTCCAAAATCAACTCCCGAAGCCCATCTATATTGGGCATACATATCCGGCCCCGCATCCTCAACAGCCCATCATCACCAATAGTCACGTCTCTGGCATCATCATGCTGAACTATGTCCTTAAGGACAAGCAAATGAGGATCATCATATTGGCGCTCTCTGATGCGATCATATAAGGAAGACCGAGAAATCACACAAGTCAATACCTGACTGGGCTCCGAAATATCCAACCTCACAAAATGATTGGCCAAGGCCTGAACATCAACTGCAAGAGGTCTCTCCCCAACCGAAATATATGTCAAACTCCCCATACTTACCGCCTTCCTGCTCAAGGCATCGGCCACCACATTGGCCTTCCCCGGATGGTACAAAATGGTAATATCATAATCCTTTAGCAACTCCAACCATCTCCGCTACCTCAAATTGAGATCCTTCTGATTGAACAGGTGCTGGAGGCTACAATGATCAGTAAACACCTCACAAGACACACCATACAAATAATGCCTCAAAATCTTCAACGCATGAACAAAGGCAGCCAACTCCAAATCATGAACATGTAGTTCTTCTCATGGGGCTTCAACTAGCGAGAAGCATAAACAATAACTCTACCCTCCTGCATCAACACACATCCAATACCAACTCTCGAAGCATCACAATACACGGTATATGAACTTGAAGCTGATGGCAAACCTAACACTGGAGCTGTAGTCAAGGCAGTCTTGAGCTTCTGAAAGCTCTCCTTACACTCGTCCGACCACATGAATAGAGCACCCTTTTGAGTCAACTTGGTCAAGGGCCATACGATAGATGAGAATCCCTGAACAAACTGGCAGTAATAACTTGCCAAACCAAGAAAGTTGCGAATCTCTGTGGCTGAGGACGGTCTGGACCAACTCTGAACCGCCTCTATCTTCTTCGGATCAACCTGAGTACCCTTTCTAGACACCACGTGCCCCAATGAACTGAGCCAAAACTCACACTTGGAGAACTTTGCATAAAGCTTCTCCTCTCTCAATCTCTGCAATACAACTCTCAAATGCTCCGCGTGCTCCTTCTGACTACGCGAATACACTAAAATATCATCAATGAAAACTATGACGAACGAGTCGAGATAAGGCCGAAATATGCTGTTCATCAAATGCATGAACGCTGCTGGGGCATTGGTCAGCCCAAAAGTGTCTCGACCCTAACAAGGACCCGGTCGTGATGGCGCCTCTCGTGAAGACAAGGCCAGCTGACACTTCCCACTTTCCAATTATTAACAGTTAAGCATTTAAGAAAATGGTCTAAACATGATAAAATAAATCCGAAATAACAATGATAACATAAATACGCGGAAGAACACCCATACACAGCCCTAACCAGGGTGTCACTAGTCATGAGCATCTATAAGTCATAATACAAATCCGCTAAGTCAACAAACTAGTACAGCTATCTGAAAAGAGATAGAAGTGACAAAGGAGTAGAGACACGAGGCTACGGATGCCAGCAGCTGCCTTGTGAACTCCAAATGTCTGCCTGAAGCTGGAGGGATCAGCACTCCGGAGTGGTACCAGCTACGCCTGAATCTGCAAACAGGGTGCAGGAAGTAAAGTGAGTACTCCAACTTAGTAAATAACAAATGTAAATAAAGGCTGAAAGTAAGAAATCACGTAAGACACAAAGCATTCTATAATGAAGCAGTAAAACAATTAAAACAGTAAACCCATGAAAAATAGGTAAAATTCTTTAACTCAAACGTAGTTTCATGAAAAGCCTTTTTCAATCATTAAGCAGGTAATTGACAGTCAAATTATGAAAAGTAAACACATAAAGGCTCGCCCCTCGGGCACAATATCAACAAATCCACCCCTCGAGCAACATCTCAGAACAGTACCAGCCCCTCGGGCTCAATCTCACATCACAATGGGTATCGCGCTTACTGGGGGTGTACAGACTCCTGGAGGGGCCCCTTACGGCCCAAGCGCAATATCAAGCCACCTCGTGGCATCATCACTAGGCCCTCGGCCTCATATCAATCAAGCCACCTCGTGGCGTACATATCTCAGGCCCTCGGCCTCAAATCAATATTAGTGTTTTCTCACAACGTAGGCCCTCGGCCTTACTCAGTCAAAAATCCTCACAAGCCACTCGGGCAATAGTAAAATAGTGTTTCTCAACTCAAACATCATTTAAAAATATCATTTAAGTATTAAAACTGAGTAAACATGGCTATGTATGAAAAAATGAAAAATAACATGACTGAGTTCAAGTATAAAGTCAAAATAGTGAGGAAATATCAATAAAAAGCCCCGAAGGGTTCAAATAGTTGGCACTAGGCCCAAATATGGCATTCATCCCAAATAATAAAGATAGCAATAGTTTTCAATCAAATACGCGGTAAAATCATCAATCGGGATGGACAAAGTCACGATCCCCAATAGTGCACGACCCCACGCTCATCATCAAGCGGGTGCCTCACCTCAATATAGCACTACGATGTGCAATCCGGGGTTTCAAATACTTAGAACATCATTTACAATCATTACTCACCTCGAACCGGTCAAATCTCTAGCTCGCGACGCCTTTGCCCCTCGAATCGGCTTCCACATGCGTCGAATCTATCCAAAATCAGAACGAGGACGTTAAAATAGGCTAAGGGAATGAAGCCCAAGCGAAAATAATCAAAATACTATACAAATCCCAAAATTACCAAAACCCGACCCCCGGTCCCACATCTTAGAATTCAATAATTTTCACATCAATGGAATCCTTATCCTCCCACGAGTCTACATATCAAGAACACTGAAATCGGAGTCCAAATGACCCCTCAAATCCCCATTTAAAGGCTTCTTAAACTCAAGCCCTAATCCCCAATTTTTCTTCCTTAATCTCCACTAAAACCATGATTAAACAATGGAAAAATGCTCTTAAACCCAAGTAATTAAGCTTAGGGGACTTACCCAACTAATATCCTTTGATTCCTTTTGAAATCCTATGCCTTAGACTCTTTCCCGTCTTCAAAGATGATAAACTTAGCAAAATTTTGCGAAGAAGACAATTTATACCTTCTGCCCAGACCTTTTCACATCTGCGATCCCATACCCACTTCTGCGGAATCACTTAAGTTCCCAGCCATCCGCATCTGCGGTTCCTCGCCCGCATCTGCGACATCGCACATGCGGTTCTCCTAGCCGCTTCGGCGGTCCCAGTCAAACATACCTCTGGTCGCTTCTGTGGGCACTCTCTCACATATGCGGCGCTGCACCTGCGGTCCCCAATCCACAGGTGCAAAAATACTAGAAGTAGCAATTCAGCAGCTGCAACAACAAATCCAAACTTCCCGTTAACCTTCCGAAATCACCCCGAGGCCCCCGGGACCTCAACCAAAAGCAAAAACATATCCTAATACCTTATTCAAACTTGCTTCAATCATCAATACACCTCAAACAACATCAAATCACCCAAAATACATCGGATTCAAGCCAAATTTTCAAAAATCTTCCGAATTCCGCTTTTGATCAAGAACCCAACCAAACCACGTCTGAATGACCTAAAATTTTGCACATACATCCCAAATGACACAACGGAACTACTGCAACTCTCGAAATTCCATTCGGACCCCTATATCAAAATCTTGCCTGCCAACCGGAAATTGCCAAAATATCAACTTCGCCAATTCAAGCCTAAATCAACTACGAACCTCCAAAATTCATTTTGATTATGCTCCTAAGTCACAAATCACCTCCCAAAGCTAACCAAACCATCAGAACTCACATCCGAGCCCTCTAACACATAAGTCAATACCCGATTGACTTTTCCAAATCCTTTTTCCGAACCCAATCCGACCAACTCGATACCACATAACACAGATAAACAAAGAGTAACGAAGCAGAAATAGGGAAAATGGAGCGGTAACTCATAAGACGACTGGCCGGGTCGTCACATCCTTCCCAACCTAAACAAACATTCGTCCACGAACGACTCAAGAAACGTACCTGAAGCCTAAAACAGGTGAGGATATCTACTCTGCATCTCCCGCTCGGTCTCCCAGGTAGCCTCCTCCACGGGCCGACCTCTCCACTGCACTTTCACTGAAGTTATATCCTTTGACCTCAACTTTCGAACCTGACGACCCAAAATAGCTACTGGATCCACATCATAGGTCAAATCATCTTCTAACTAAACCGTGCTGAAATCCAGAACATGAGACGGATCCCCGATATACTTTCGGAGCATAGATACATGAAATACCGGATGCACAGTCGACAAGCTGGGTGGAAAACAAGCTCATAAGTCACCTCCCCAATCCTCCAAAGCACCTCAATAGGCCCACTGAACCAAGGACTCAATTTACCTTTCTTTCCAAATCTCATAACACCCTTCATGGGCGAAACCTTCAACGGAACCTTCTCGCCAACCATGTAAGACACATCTCGAACCTTCCTGTCAGCATAACTCTTTTGCCTCGACTACGCTGTATGAAGCCTCTCCCGAATCACCTTCACCTTTTCCAAAGCATCCTACACCAAGTCTGTCCTCAATAGCCTAGCCTCACCGAGCTCGAACCAACCAATGGGAGATCTACACCACCTCCCATATAAAGCCTCATATGGAGCCATCTGAATACTCGACTGGTAGTTGTTGTTATAAGAAAACTCTGCGAGTGGTAGAAACTAATCCCATGACCCTCCGAAATTAATGACGTAAGCATGCAACATATCCTTCAATAACTGAATAGTGTGCTCGGACTGTCCGTCCGTCTAAGGGTGAAAAGTTGTGCTCAACTCAACCTGAGTACCCAACTCTCGTTGCACAGACCTCCAATACTGCGAAGTAAACTGAGTGCCCCTATCTGAAATGATAGAAACTGGGACACCATGCAAACGAACAATCTTCCGAATACAGATCTCTGCCAACCGCTCTAAAGAATAGGTAGTACACATAGGAATGAAGTGCGCGGACTTGGTCAGCCGATCCACAATCACCCAAATAGCATCGAACTTCCTCAAAGTTCATGGAAGTCCAACAACAAAATCCATAGTGATCCTCTCCCACTTCACTCGGGAATATCTATCCGCTGAAGCAAGCCACTCGGTCTCTGATGCTCATATTTCACCTGCTGGCAATTGAGATACCGAGCTACGAATCCCACAATATCTTTCTTCATTCTTCTCCACCAGTAGTGCTGCCTCAAATCCTGATACATCTTCGCAGCACCCGGATGAATGGAATACCGCGAGCTATGGGCCTCCTCTAGAATTAACTCTCGAAGCCTATCAACATTGGGTACACAAATCCGACCCTGCATCTTCAATACCCCATCATCACTAATAGTCACATCTCTAGCATCATCATGCCGAACTCTGTCCTTAAGGACAAGCAAGTATGGGTCATCATACTGGCGCTCTCTGATGCGATCATATAAGGAAGACCGAGAAACCACCCAAGCCAATACCCGACTGGGCTCCGAAATATCTAACCTCACGAACTGATTGGCCAACGGTTGAACATCAACTGCAAGAGGTCTCTCCCTAACTGGAACATATGCCAAACTTCCCATACTCATTGCCTTTCGGCTCAAAGCATCGGCCTCACATTGGCCTTTCCCGGATGGTACAATATAGTGATATCATAATCCTTAACCAACTTCAACCATCTCCCCTGCCTCAAATTAAGATCCTTTTGCTTGAACAAATGCTGAAGATTGCGATGATCAGTGAACACCTCACAAGATACGCCATACAAGTAATACCTCCAAATCTTTAATGCGTGAACTATGGCAGCCAACTCCAAATCGTGAGTGGGGTAGTTTTTCTCATGGGGCTTCAACTGACAAGAAGCATAAGCAATAACTCTACCCTCCTACATCAACACACAACCAATGCCAACTCTCGAAGCATCACAACACACGATATATAAACCTGACACTGATAGCAAAACTAACACTAAAGTTGTGGTCAAAGCTGTCTTGAACTTCCAAAATCTCTCCTCACACTCGTCCGACCATACAAATGAAGCACCCTTCTGAGTCAACTTGGTCAAGGGCGATGCGATAGATGAGAATCCCTGAACAAACCGGCGATAATAGCCTGCCAAACCAAAAAAGCTGCGAATCTCTGTCGCTGAGGACGGTCTGGGCCAACTCTGAACCGCCTCTATCTTCTTTGGATCAACCTGAATAGCCTCGCTGGGCACCACGTGTCCCAAGAAATCCACTGAACTGAGCCAAAACTCATACTTGGAGAATTTTGCATAAAGCTTCTCCTCTCTCAATCTCTGTAACACAACTCTCAAATGCTTCGCGTGCTCTTCCTGACTACGCGAATATACCAGAATATCATCACTGAAGACTATGACAAATGAATCGAGATAAGGCCGGAACACGCTGTTCATCAAATGCATGAACGCTGCTGGGGCATTGGTCATCCCAAAAGACATCACCAAGAACTCATAATGACCATATCTGGTCTTGAAAGCTGTCTTAAGAATATCCGAGTCCCTGATATTCAACTGGTGGTGATAACCTGAACGGAGATCAATCTTGGAGAACACTCTTGCTCCTTGAAGCTGGTCGAATAAATCATCAATGCGAGGCAAAAGATACTTGTTCTTAATTGTTACCTTGTTCAATTGCCTATAATTAATGCACATCCTTATAGTGCCATCCTTCTTCTTCACAAATAGAACCGGTGCACCACAAGGCGACACACTAGGCCAAATGAACCCCTTACCAAGGAGTTCTTAAAGCTGCTCCTTTAACTCCTTCAACTCCGCTGGTGTCATACAATACGGCAGAATAGAAATGGGCTGAATTCCCGGTACCAGATCAATACCAAAATCAATATTCTTGTCTGGTGGCATGCCTGGCAGGTCTACAGGAAACACATTGGGAAAATGCCTCACAACTGGAACAGAATCAATACTGGGAGTTTCCACATCGACATCCCTCACAAAGGCAAAATACTAAAGACAACCTTTCCCAACTATACGATGGTCCTTCAAAAAAGAAATTACCCTACTGGGAACATAATCTGTCAAACCTCGCCACTCAATCCGTGGCACACCCGGCATAGCCAATGTGACTGTCTTGGCATAACAATCCAGAATAGCACGGCACGGAGATAGCCAATCCATGCCCAAAATAACATCAAAATCTACCCTGCATAACAACAAAAGATCCACTCGGGTCTCCAAACACCCAATAGTCATCACACACGACCGGTACACATGGTTTACAACAACAATATCGCCCATCAGAGTAGATACGTGAATAGGTGAAATAAGAGACTCACGGGGCGTATCCAAATAACAAGTAAAGTATGATAACACATAAGAATAAGTAGAATCAAGATTAAATAATACAAGAGCATCTCTGTGGCAGAATAAGACAATACCTGTGATCATGACGTCTGAAGCAACATCATTGGGTCTAGCTGGAAGTGCATAGAAATAGGCATGACCGCCACCTGATCGGCCTCCCCCTCTAGGGCATCCCCTAACTGACTGGGCGGGTGGTGGTGAAGTAACCGGCGCTGAAGCCGATAGCTGACTCCTCTGCTAAGAGGAACCCGCAAGACGACGAGGGCACTGCCTCCACCTATGACCCATCTCTCCACACTCATAGCAACTCTCAAGTGTTAGAGATGGGGACTGAAGGGAACCCCTAGCACTGGAATGACTAGCAGATGCACCTGGCATAGAGGAGCCCTGAACTGATGGATCACGGGACGAACTCTATGCTTGAAGGGCACTAAGTGATGACTGGCCCTGATGAGAACTATGAGAACCATGACCCGATAATGCCCCACGATAACCTGGGCGGGCTGGCTGAGCATGCCTGAATGGACGGCCTCTGCCGTGCTGAAACTTACCTCTCGAAGGAGCACCACCATAACTACCAGATCCTCGAGGCCTCTTAGCCTTCCTATCATCTCGCTCCTGGCGATGAACTGACTCAATCTCACGAGCAATGTCTAAACCTCCACAAAGGTAGCACCAGACACCCTCTCCCTGGTCATGAGAATATGAAGCTGATATGTGAGGCCATCAACCAACCTCCTAATCCTCTCTCTATCTGTCGGAACCAACCAAATAGCATGACGAGCTAACTCGGAGGACCTCATCTCATACTGCATCACAGTCACCTCTCCCTGACGTAACCACTCGAACTGCCTGCGCAACTCCTCTCTGCGAAACTGCGGCACATACTTCTCCAAAATGAGAATGGAGAACTGCTGCCAGGTAAGGGGTGATGCACCAACATGCCTACGCTTCTCATAAGCGTCCCACCAAGTGAAGGCAGCTCCAGAAAACTAAAAAGTAGTGAAAGCGACCCCGCTGGTCTCCAGAATACCTGCTGTGCGAAGAATCCTCTGACACTTGTCCAAGAAACCCTGACATCCTCGCCCTCTGCACCACTGAAAGTCGGAGGTTGAAGTCTACCAAACCTCTCCAACATGCGCTGCTCGGCCTCTGGCATGGAAATAGCTACATAGACATGAGCAGCTGCAACCGGCTGGGCTGGATGTGCCCCCGGTGTTTGAAGTCCCTGCACGACCTGCTCAGGTGTGCGAGCGGCGGGGGTCTGAGTGCCTCCCGGCCTGAGAAGTAGTTGCGGCTGTAGTAACTGAGACCACCTGAGCTAGGACAGTGCATACTGATAGAATCTGAGCCAAGGCCTCCTACAGACCCGGAATCATAATGGGCACAACTGGTGCTTGAGCTAGTGCTGCTGGAGCGTCCACAACTGGGACCTGATCCTGAACTGGGGCGACCAATAGATTTGCAGGTGCTGCCCTAGCTGCTGTGCATGCCACACCCCTGCCCCTACCGCGACCATAACCACATCCTCGGCCTCTAGTGGCCACTATTAGTGGTACTAGTGGTCGTCAATCCTGACCGGTAGCGTGTGTCCTCACCATTTGTGAGAGAATAGAATAACAGAAGTTTAGTGCTCGGATCAACAGATTCGCACGACAAGAATTTAAAGAATATGAAGTTTTTCCTAAAGATTCTGCAGCCTCTCGAGGATAAATACAGACATCTCCATACCGATTCGCGAGACTCTACTAAACATGCTCATGACTCCTGAAACCTATATAACCTAGGTTCTGATACCAACTTGTCACGACCCTAAACCCAGACTTGGTCGTGATGGTGCCTCTCATGAAGATAAGGCCAGCCGACACAAACTTTCAATTAAATTAACAGATAATAATTCATAATTAATTCATTAATAATGATAAATCCCATAAAAGAGTAAAATATTACAACTGCGGGAAACCAAACACAGCCCGACATCGGGGTGTCACTAGTCATGAGCATCTAACATAAGTCTAGGAATATGGTAGAGGAACTATACCATCTATTACAAATCTAGTACAAGGGAAAGAAATAATGATAAGAGGGAGGAACACTGGGTTGCGAACGCCGAGAAGCTACCTAGTGGACTCCGAGAATATGCTAGAAGCTATCAACCCTCGCTAGCAGGACCTAAAGCTCCTGAATCTGCACATAGAGTGCAGGGAGTAAAGTGAGTACTCCAACTCAGTGAGTAATAACAATAAATGAAGACTGAGCGATAAGAAATCATGTAAAACACAACAACATGCTATAAAGAAGCAGAGTAATACAAAATAAATGCAATAGAATAGTGAAATCTTATAAAACACATTGGTTTAGAATAAGCTTCTTTAAAACACCTTTTTCAACAGTTAAACAAGTAAATGAAAAGTAGTTAGAAAAGATAAATACATAAAATCCGCCTCTCGAGCACAATGTCAATAGAATCAGCCTCTCGGGAAATAACAAGGAACATCACCAGCCCATCGGGCTATATCTCATATCACAATGGGTACTCGCGCTCACTGGGGGTGTACAGACTCCGGGAGGGGCCCCTTACAGCCCAAGCACAATATCAAGCCATCTCGTGGCATAATCAATAGGCTCTCAGCCTCATATCAAGCCACCTTGTGGCGTACAATCTCAGGTCTTCGGCCTCATAATCATAAATCAGTGTATCACTGCTGTGGCGTGCAGCCCGACCCAAAAGTATCCTCATAACACAGGCCCTCGGCCTTACTCAGTCAGAATCTTATAAGATACTAGGGCAACAGTAAAACATAATGCTCAACCCAATATATCATTTAATGTGTTAAAACAAGTAAATATGGATGAGTTATGAAAACGATATAATATAGCATGACTGAGTACAGATATTAAATTCAAAACAGTGAGGAAATAGTAGTAAAAATCCCCTAAGAGTCCAAATAGTTGGCACGAGGCCCAAATATGGCATTCATCCCAAAACATGATGATAGCAAATAATTTTCAATCAGATATGCGGTAAAACAGTCATTCGGGATGGACTAAGTCACAATCCCCAATGGTGCATGACCCCACGCTCGTTATCTAGCGTGTGTGTCACCTTAATATAGCACAACGATGTGAAATCCGGGGTTTCATAACCTCAGGACAACATTTGCAATTATTACTCACATCAATCCGGTCCAAACTCTAGCACGCGATTCCTTTGCCTCTCGAATCGGGCTCCGGATGCTCCAAATCTAACCAAAATCAGTGCAAAACCATCAAAATGTGCTAAGGGAACAAATCCCACTCGAAAGAAATCAAATTACAACACAGATCTCGAAATTGGCCCAACCTGACCCCCGGGCCCACGTCTCGGATTCCAATAAAAATTACATCAATAGACTCCTCATCACTCCCCGAGTTCATTCATATCAAAAGAATCAAAATCTAACCACAAATGACCCCTCCAATACCAAATTCTAGGTCTCCAATTACAAGCCCTAGTTCTTTAATATTAGGCTTAAATTCCATGATTAATTAGGTAGAAAACACATTAGGATCGAGTATTAAGTCTATAAATCTTACCTCCAAGTGTTCCCCCTTGATTCCCTCTTCAATCCTCTTCAAAAAGCTCCAAAATCGCTCAAAAATGGTGAAAGTTAGCCCCAAAATCGCACACAATGGCTATTTAAACATTCTGCCTATGCATTCAAATCGTTCTTCGCGAACGCGGTCAAAGCTTCGCGTTCGCGAAGCACAACCTGGCGTTGACCACAAATTCCTCTTATGTGAACGCGACCACTCCCTCGCGAACGCGATGACTCCACAGCTCAAACCATCGTGTACGCGATGCTCAAATACCTCAGCCTTTCACGAATGTGGGTCTTCCTTCGCGAACGCGAAGGCCAAACCTTCAGCCTCACATTCTAGCCCACTCGCGAACACGAAGGCCAACAGGTCTGCAACACACACATCAGTTTTCTGCAACTTGAAATGGTCCGTTTAACCACCCGAAACTCACCCGAGGCCCTCGGAACCTCAACCAAACATGCCAACATATCCCATAACATCATTCAAACTTGTTCCAACCTTCGGAACTCTCAAAACAATATCAAAACACCAAATTCGCGTCGGATTCAAGCCTATGAATTTCAAAATCTTCAAAATTCCGCTTTTGATAAAAAATTCTATCAAACCACATCTGAATGACCTGAAATTTTGTACACACATCCCAAATGACATAACAGACCTACTGCAACTTTCGAAATTCCATTCTCACCCCTATATCAAAATCTCACCTATTAACCGGAAAACGCCAAAATTTCAATTTCGCCAATTCAAGCCTAAATCTACTCCGGACCTCCAAAACACATTTCGATCATGCTCCTAAGTTCCAAATCACCTCGTGAAGCTATCTAAACTATCAGAACTCACATCCGAGCCCTTTAACACATAAGTTAACATTCGGTTGACTTTTCCAACTTAAGCTTCCTCAAAAGAGACTAAGTGTCTCAAACCTTACCAAAATCTCTGCGAACCCGATCCAACCAACCCGGTAACCCAAAATACAGCTGAACAAGGCAATAAGAAGCAGAAATAGGAGAAATGGAGCGGTAACTCATGAAACAACCGACCGGGTCATTACAGTTATGTTTGCTAAAAGAAATTAAACTTGTGAATTTATTAAACAGTGACTATTTCAAGTGGTAAAAATATTATTTGCTACTAGCGGTGCTGTATTAGATGGATTGAAGTTATAGAAAAAACGTAAAGATTTATCTGCACAAAGCCTTTGTTAAAATGATAGATTAAAATGAGTAATTTTAAATATGTTGTTGTATGGTTCTAAGACATGTTTTAAACAAAATATTGAAACGTTAGCGAAATGTTGTATTAATGTTGAACACCATGAAAGAGATGAGAGGTGTTTATGGTTTCTCCACAAGTAGGTTACTTGAATAAGTGCATCAGTATTGTACTTGTGGTTGTATAAGAGTTTATGAAAATATTTGATCTTGGTGCAATGGTTGTTAAGGTTATCTTCGATGAAGGAGTTGGTTTATTTGTGAGGGATGTTGCACTATTAAAATGATAGATTTTCTTCTTATAATCTGGATCAATTTTTAATATTTTCTTATTCTCTTCGTCCACTTTACTTATTTCGTTACTGATTCTCAATTTGTCTTTGCTACTCATGCAAATACAATTTATTTTTAGACCGAAACTCAACCTTGCACTCTATATCATTTCATAACCATTTAGTTAAAACTTTATTCTTCTATTCTCTGCATCTCTGTGTCATATGTGACTCTGAAGTTTGCATGTATATTCATAATATAATCTTGTAACAGTTGGGATGCATTTCTTAGGTTCTTAAATATGGTTTTATTTTCGTTGTAACACTGCAACTTTTCATATAGTAAATCTCATACTCTCATCTGATTATGTACTCTTTTTACTTTTATGAACAATATATACCCTCTGACATGGGATTATCAACCAATAGAGTATTTCTGACAAAGTGTGCACCCAAAGCCACTTTCTCTTTATCTCTCACTTTTGTATTTAGCAACAAAAATAAAGCTCCCTGTGTGAAAGCCATAAGAGGAAAAAGGTAGAAGAATTTTTGCTTTTTAAAATTCAATTATATGGCAGATAAGTTCCTTTTCTTGATTCTTTTCCCTTCTCTTTCCAGGAGTAAGTTCGATAACCGAAAACAACGCCATTTGAAGTTGGCACAATTTGAGCTGAAACTTGAGAGAGTTAGTGTCATGACCCAATTCCCGAACCCGGTCGTGATGGCGCCTCTCGTGAAGATAAGGCCAGCCAGACCAAAATGGAACACCTCTTTGAGCAGTTAATTATCATAAACAGTAATAAACATAATATAATATCCATAGATTGCAAAAATTTAACGATAAAAATAGTGGAACCATCCCGACACAGCCCAAACCGGGGTGTCACAAGTCATGAGCAACTAAGAAATCCAGATACAAGTCTACTGAACACTAATTCTGATACAATAGTTCTAAACATGAAAATGATAAGATAAGGGAGGCACGGGGCTGCGAACGGCAACAGCTACCTCATAGTATCTGAATCACTGCCTGAACTAGGAGAATCAGCACTCAGGAGCGGACTCTGCGATGCCTGAATCTGCATACATGGTGCAGGGAGTAATGTGAGTACTCCGACTCAATGAGTAATAATTATAAATAATGGCTGAAAGTATGAAAACACGCAAAGGCACAAAGCAATTCCATATCAAGTAGTAAAATCACTTAAAACAGTAAATCAGTGAAAAAATCAAATGATATTCCTTTGGGTACCCGCGCTCACTCTCAGATCATAATGGGTACCCGCGCTCACTGTGGGTGTGTAGACTCCAGAGGGGTCCCTTACGGCCCAAGCGCTATATCAACCCACCTCGTGGCATCATCACTCGACACTCGGACTCACATCACTCAGCACTCGGCCTCACATCACTCAAGCTAGCTCGTGGCATATAAAGTATCTCAGGCCCTCGACCTCATATAACTCAGCATAACCTCACATATGGCCCTCGGCCTCACTCAATCCAAAAAGTAATCACAAGCCCCTTGGGCATTAGTAAAACAGTAGTTCTCAACACAAAACATGATGTAGAAATATCATTTAAGTTTCAAATCTGAGTAAAAGTGGCTGAGTTTGTAAAACAGTATATATCAACAGGACTGAGTTCAAATAATAAGTCAAGCAGTGAGGAAACAGTGATAAAAATCCCCGAAGGGTTCAAATAGTTGGCACGAAGCCCAAATATGGCAATCAGCCCAAATTATGATGATAACAAATGAATTAAATCAAATGCGCGGTATAATCATCAATCGGGACGGACCAAGTCACAATCCCTAGTAGTAAAAGACCCCACGCTCATCATCCAGCACGTATCTTGCCTCAATATAGCACTACGATGTGCAATCCGCGTTTCAAACCCTCAGGACATCATTTACAATCATTACTCACCTTGAACCGGCTAAATCTCTAGCTCGCGACGCCTTTGCCCCTCAAATCGGCCTCCACGAGCGTCGAATCTATCCAAAATCAGAACGAATACGTCACAATATGCTAAGAAAACAAAGCCCAATCAAAAACAATCAACAAAGGGCACGATTCCCGAAATTACCAAAATTCGAGCCTCGGGCCCACATCTCTAAATCGGGTAAAATTTACATTTTTAGAATCCTCATAACCTCACGGGTCTAACCATACCAAAATTATCCAATTCCGATACCATTTGGTCCTTCAAATCATCATTTTACATTTTTGAATGGTTTCACAATTTTCTTCCCAAATTCCATCCCAAATCACAAATTAAATGATGAATTCAGTGATAGATTCATGTATTCTAGCCAAATCTGAGTTAAAATCACTTACCCCGATGAATTTCTTGAAAAACCTTCGAAAAATCGCCAAAATCCGAGCTCTCTAGGTCAAAATATTAAATAAAATCCAAAACCTCGTATGTATAGGGTACCCCTTAGATTTCAGCCTTCGCGGACCGCACCAAATCGACCGCGGTCCTCACAAGCCAGTGCGGTCCGCGCAAAAACAACCGCGCCCGCACAGGCCTTCCTCTACAGTGACAAACTTTAGTATTTTGGCCATACATTTTTCTACAAATGTCCAAATTTTGATATCTTTACCTTTCTGAAAACTAAACACAAAGAGCTACAACTTTCATTTTTGCATCATCTCAAAATTCCTTGTAGATCAAAAGATATGAGCTTTCGAAGTAGGACCAGCGAATCCTTCCCCATCGCGGCCGCACACCATTTTGTGCGGTTCGCATGAGACTTACCGCGGCCGCACTTCTTTTTGTGCGGTCCGCACTGCACATACCGCGGTCGCACTTCTTTTTGGGCGGATCGCGTGGGTGGTTTCCGAGGCCTGCAACCCTCATGGACATGCTACAACTATGATTTTCGGCCTAAAACATCCCGGAACCTACCCCGGACCCCCGAAACTTTAAACTAATTGTACCAACACATCCCATGACATCGTTCAAACTTGTTCAATACTTCGGAATGCTTACAACAACATCAAATCACCAATTTAACATAGGCTTCAAGCCTAAGAACTCCAAGAACTCTTAAATTATGCTTTCGCTCAAAAAGTCTATCAAATCTCGTCCGCATGACCTAAAATTTTTCACACACATCCCAAATGACACAACGAAGCTACTGCAACTCTCGGAATTCCATTCCGACCCTTATATCAAAATCTCGCCTATCAACCCGAAATTGCCAAAATATCAATTTTGCCAATTCAAGCCTAAATCTCCTCTACAACTTCAAAACCCATTCCGATCGCGCTCCGATGTCACAAATCACCTCCCGAAGCTAACCGAACCATCAGAACTCACATCCGAGCCCTCTAACTCATAAGTCAACATCCGGTTGACTTTTCCAACTTAAGCCTTCTTAAAAAAGACTAAGTGTCTCGTTTCTTACCGAAACCACACCAAACGCAAACCAATCAACTCGACCACATAAAACACGGATAACGAAGCATAAAGAAGCAGAAATGGGGGAAACGGAGCGGTAACTCATGAGACAAATGACCGCCCCCTGATCGACCTCCCCCTCTGGGGCGACCCCTGGCTGCCTGACCTCCACCCCTAGCTAGCTGGGCGGGTGGTGAGGTAACTGAAGCAGAAGTTGAGGGCTAACCCCTCTGCAGAGATGAACTAGCAATACGACGAGGACACTATCTCCACACATGTCCAAACTCTCTACACTCAAAACAACTCCCAAGTGCTGGAGAAGAGGACTGAAGGGAATCCCTCGCACCGGAGTGACCAGCTGATGCACTCGGCATAGAAGAACCCTGAGCTGACGGGGTATGAGATGATCTCTGGGCTGGAAGGGTACTAAGTGATGACTGGCCCTGCTGAGTACCGTGATAACTATGACCCGAAGATGCCCTACGATAACCTGGGCGGGCTAACTGAGCAGGCCTGATAGAATGACTTCTACTATGCTGAAACTGGCCCCTCGAAGGAGAACCACTGTAACTGCTAGATCCTCGAAGCCTCTTGGCCTCCCTCTCCTCTCGATCCTAATGGCGAACCGTCTCAATCTCACGAGCGATATCGACCACCTCTTCGAACGTAGCATCCAACACCCTCTCTCGGGTCATAAGAATACGGAGATGATAGTTAAGGCCATCAACAAATCTCCTGATCCTCACACGATCTATCGGAACCATCCAAATGGCATAATGATCCAACTCAGAAAACCTTGACTCATACTGTGACACAGTCATATCCCCTTGTTGCAACCACTCAAACTGTCTACGCAGCTCCTCTCTGCGGGACTACGGTACATACTTCTCCAAGAAGAGAGTGGAGAACTCAGGCCAAGTAAGGGCGCTGCTCCAACTAGGCTATGCTTGTCATACGCCTCCCACCAAGTGAAGGCAACCTCAGTAAACTGAAAGGTGGTAAATGCCACACCACTAGTCTCAAGAATCCCTACTGTACGGAGCATCCGCTGACACTTATCAAGAAAACCCTGGGCATTCTCACCCTCAACACCACTGAATGACGGAGGCTGGAGTCTACCAAACCTCTCAAGATGACGCTGCTCATCATCCAGCATAACTGGCACAACAAACTCCTGAGCTGGTGCAACCGGCTAAGCTGGAGGTGCCCCCGGTGTCTGTTGTCCCTGCACTACCTGCTCAGGTGTGCGAGCAGCTGGGGTATGATTGCCTCCCCCGGCCTGTGAAGTAGCTATTGCTGTAGTGGCTGAAACTGCCTGAGCCAGGCTAGTGCAAACTGATAAGATCTATGCCAAGGCCTCCTAAAGACCCGGAATCACGATAGGCACAGCTGGTTCCTGAACTGGTGCTGCTGGAGCATCCATAGCTGGAGCTTGATCTGGAGCTAGGGCAGCTGGTGGATATAAAGGTGCTGCCCTTGTTGCCCTGCCTCTGTTGCGTCCACAGCCTCTGGTGGTCTCAGCTAGTGGCACTGGTGGTTATCCACCTCGTCCGGTAGCTCGCGTCCACACCATTTGTGAGAGAATAGAATAACAGAAATTTAGTACTCGGACCAACAAGTTCGCACGACAAGAGTTTCAAGAATATGAAGTTTTTCTTAAAAAGGTTCTGCAACCTCTCGAGGATAAATACAGATGTCTCCGTACCGATCCGCGAGACTCTACTAAACTCGCTCTTGACTCATCAAACCAATGTAACCTAGGCTCTGATACCAACTTCTCACGACCCAATTTCCGAACCCGGTCGTGATGGCGCCTATCGTGAAGACAAGGCCAACGCGACCAAAATGGAACACCTCTTTGAGCAGTTAATTATCATAAACAGTAATAAACATAATATAATATCCATAGATTGCGAAAATTTAACAATAAAAACAGTGGAAACCATCCCGACACAGCCCAAACTGAGATGTCACAAGTCATGAGCAACTAAGAAATCTGGATACAAGTCTACTGAACACTAATTCTGATACAATAGTTCTAAACATGAAAATGATAAGATAAGGGAGGCACGGGGCTGCGAACGCCAACAGCTACCTCGTAGTATCCAAATCACTGCCTGAACTAGGAGAATCAGTACTCAGGAGCGGACTCTGCGATGCCTGAATCTGCATACATGGTGCAGAGAGTAATGTGAGTACTCCGACTCAATGAGTAATAATTATAAATAATGGCTGAAAGTATGAAAACACATAAAGGCACAAAGCAATTCCATATCAAGTAGTAAAATCACTTAAAACAGTAAATCAGTGAAAAAATCAAATGATATTCCTTTTTAAAACAAGTAAAACAGGTAATTTAACAGGTAAATAACAAGTAGAAATCCGCCCCTCGGGCGCAGTATCAATCGCTCAGAACAGTATCAGCCCTCAGGCTCATTCTCAGTACAATATCAGCCCCTCGGGCTCAGTATCAATCACTCAGAACAGTATCAGCCCCTCGGGCTCACTCTTAGATCATAATGGGTTCCCGCGCTCACTGTGGGTGTGCAGACTCCGGAGGGGCCCCTTACGGCCCAAGCGCTATATCAAGCCACCTCGTGGCATCATCACTCGGCACTCGGCCTCACATCACTCGCCACTCAGCCTCACATCACTCAAGCCACCTCATGGCATATAAAGTATCTCAGGCCCTCGGCCTCATATCACTCAACATATCCTCACATATGGCCCTCGGCCTCACTTAGTCCAAAAAACATCACAAGCCCCTTGGGCATTAGTAAAACAGTAGTTCTCAGCCCAAAACATGATGAGAAATATCATTTAAGTTTCAAATCTAAGTAAAAGTGGCTGAGTTTGTAAAACAGTAGATATCAACAGGACTGAGTTCAAATAATAAGTCAAGCAGTGAGAAAACAGTGATAAAAATCCTCGAAGGGTTCAAAGAGTTGGCACGAAGCCCAACTATGGCAATCAGCCCAAATCATGATGATAACAAATGAATTTCAGTCAAATACGCGATAAAATCATCAATCGGGACGCACCAAGTCACAATCCCCAGTAGTAAAAGACCTCACACTCATCATCCAACGCGTATCTTGCCTCAATATAGCACTACAATGTGCAATCCAGGTTTCAAACCCTCAGGACATCATTTACAATCATTACTCACCTCGAACCAGCTAAATCTCTAGCTCGCGACGCCTTTGCCCCTCAAATCGGCCTCCACGAGTGTCGAATCTATCCAAAATCAGAACGAATACATCACAATATACTAAGGAAACAAAGTCCAAGCGAAAATAATCAACAAAGGGCATGATTCCCGAAATTACCAAAATCCGAGCCCGGGCCCACATCTCAAAATCGGGTAAAATTTAAATTTTTAGAATCCTCATAACCTCACGAGTCTAACCATACCAAAATTATCCAATTCCGATATCATTTGGTCCTTCAAATCAGCATTTTATATTTTTGAAAGGTTTCATAATTTTCTTCCCAAATTCCATCCCAAATCATGAATTAAATGATGAATTCAGTGATAGATTCATGTATCCTAGCCAAATTTGAGTTAAAATCACTTACCCCGATTAATTTCTTGAAAAACCTTCGAAAAATCGCCAAAATCCGAGCTCTCTAGGTCAAAATATTAAATAAAACCCAAAACCTTGTATTTATAGAGTACCCCTCAGATTTCAGCCTCCGCGGGCCGCACCAAATCGACCGCGGTCTGCACAAGCCAGTGCGGTCCGCGCAAAAACAACCGCGGCCGTACATGCCTTCCTCTGCAGTGACAAGCTTTAGTATTTTGGCCATAACATTTTCTACAAATGCCCGAATTGCGATATCTTTACCTTTCTGGAAACTAGACATGAAAATCTACAACTTTCATTTTTGCGTCATCTCATAATTTCTTGTAGATCAAAAGATATGAGCTTCTGAAGTAGGACCAGCGAATCGTTCCCCACCGCGGCCGCACACCATTTTGTGCGGTTCGCATGAGACCTACCGCGGCCGCACTTCTTTTTTGCGGTCCTCACAGCACATACCACGGCCGCACTTCTTTTTGGGCGGACCGCGCGGGTGGTTTCCAAGGTCTGCAACCCTCCTGGACATGCTACCACTATGATTTTCGGCCTAAAACATCCCGGAACCTACCCCGGACCCTCGAAACTTCAAACTAATTGTACCAACACATCCCATGACATCTTTCAAACTTGTTCAACACTTCGGAATACTTACAACAACATCAAATCACCAATTTAATATAGGATTTAAGCCTAAGAACTCCAAGAACTCTTAAATTATGCCTTCGCTCAAAAAGTCTATCAAATCTCGTCCGCATGACCTGAAATTTTGCACACACATTCCAAATGACACACACGAAGCTACTACAACTCTCGGAATTTCATTCCGACCCTTATATCAAAATCTCGCCTATCAATCCGAAATTGCCAAAATATCAATTTCGCCAATTCAAGCCTAAATCTCCTCTACAACTCCAAAACCCATTCAGATCGCGCTCCGAAACAAATCACCTCCCGAAGCTAACCGAAACATCGGAACTCACATCCGAGCCCTCTAACTCATAAGTCAACATCCGGTTGACTTTTCCAACTTAAGCCTTCTTAAAAGAGACTAAGTGTCTCATTTCTTACCAAAACTACACCAAACGCAAATCAATCAACTCGGTCACATAAAATACGGATAACGAAGCAGAAAGAAGCAGAAATGGGGGAAATGAAGCGGTAACTCATGAGACGACTGACCGGGTCATCACAGTTAGACAGTAGGTCCAAAAATTTCTTTCATGATTCTTATAAAAAATATGTTTCTTTTACTTGTCAAAAACATATCTATGTGCATGTGCATTGATCATTATGGAATTGCTAATTATTTTCTCACGAGTAAATGGCTAATTGCAAGGACACCAAGTTTTAGGTTCAAATGTAGGATAACTGTCAGTAGTTTATTTTTTTTATTTTTGCATTAGTAGATTTACCTTGACCTGTGTTGAGTGATAAGAAAATTTGCTACATTGAACTGATAGGAACATGAATCCCTCACAGTTTCTTATTTATAGAAGAACCCAAAATATAATTATGATAATGAAAAAGTTACAAGTCACTGATTTTGAATTTTTTTCTTAAATATTTCTGAGCCAAATATATATTTTCTGGAGGAAAATGTGCTTTAAAAGTGCAATTTATTTGTTAGTAGTTTATATAACACTATGTTATTAGATCCTATAATTTTCATCCTATATTTATATGTATTAAATAATGAGGGTTGATTCTTATTAACGCAACATTAGAGACTTTGGATGATTCTCGCTAACGCTGATGTTGAACTTAATCTCTGTTTCTTAGGTTGCGTGGCACTTACAACTTGGGGTGTAATATAGTAAATAATTATCTGTTTGTCTCCCTCTAAGCCCATGGAACCTATTTGTACATAATAAGATGTAGTGCCCCTTGTTATTGATGAAACAAATTCACTTTTTGAGTGTCTCTGATAGAGTTTTAGTTGCAGACATGGCTATTTTGTGTTTTTCTTTCATCATGCAAGTTTTTTATATGACCAAAACATTATTATATTACAATTAGTTTATGAAATAATGTAGGTCTCGCAATTAGTTACCCAATTTTTTTGGTTGATTATTATAGTTTTTTAAGTGAATTCATTTCATACTTCTCACAGGTCTTGAAGACATTAGTTTACAAGTGAAGATGTAGATTTTGGAGACTTCAAGTTGACAAGCTAATTATCATTTGCCCAGAACTATAGACAACAATTTATTTTATTTGCAAGTGATAATAATTTATTTTCTTCCCGAGGGTGTGTAAATAATACAGTACAAATGAAATGTTAGTCTTTCTTTTGTAATTATTACACACACACACACACATATATATATATATATATATATATTAGGAATGGAATAATATTTCAGAAAAGCAGGACACAAAATATATTTGTTCAGGGACCACATTTCATAAGATCTTTAAGGACCAGATATTTTCATCCTTAAAGTCTTATTAGGACCAGTAAAATCTGCTCGTAGCAAATTAATAGGCACCAGATGCAGCATCCAACGTTCTTTTTATCATTCTTTAGGGACCAAAAATGCGGTCCCTGAAAGTATATTAAGGACCAGAATCACATCAGTCCTTAAAGGTTTTTAAGGACCAGTCGCTAAATCTCGTCGTTCCTGACCTTTAGCAGTGAAGCCTCTAGCGACCAGTGACGATCAAATTTTTCTGGTCACTAATGGTATTTAAGGACCAGAGTAGGACTTTTAGGGACTATTATTCTTATATTTATTTAAGGACCAGAATAGGACTGCTAGCCAGCAATAGCCATTTTAATATTTCTCCACTAAAATTTGTACAAATTTAGAAAATATAGAGGTGAGTATTAAGTAGTAAATGATATGCAAGCTTTTTTTGGAATAGCTACGAAAATTAGTAAATTAAGGGGAAAGTTATAACACAAGACTAGATAATTTTCTTTTCCCTAGTTTGGTTTTGAAGAAAACAAGAGACATTGAAGGTAAATTGGTAGTTTGTTCTCTCTAGTTGTGAGATTCAAAGAATAATTCGTGTTTTCCCTCTCCTCTCTATTTTTACAAAAATCAAACAAAAGAACATAATATTTTTCCTTCCCTGTCTACCAATCAAGCTTTACATAATTGCATCTTCAAAAGGCATCCAATCATAAGCTTATCTTCATCCAAACAATTCATACTCTAACACTTGCATTTTGGAACCAAAAATAAAAAATAAACAACCAATGATTTAATATAGCGCTTTTAGTTTTACCTATCAAAATTCATCCCCCAAAAAGTGAGGAAAATTTGATCTAGAAAAGTCGAAAATATTTAAAAGCTTAAATTGCAGGCAGTCAGCAGTCTTTGTATTATACCTATTAAAAAGTGGTCAAACACTATAATAGTGGAATCATGTCCATACCCCTTTAATTTTATCACGACCCGAATTTCCCACCATCGGGACCGTGATGACACCTAATATTGATTGTTTTACCTTTTTCCTTTATCTTTAACAATGTACTAGATGATAAAAGAAAATTAGTGAAAAACAAATATGCGGAAGAACAGAATTTAAAGGTTTAACTTAATACTAATACGAAATTCATAATAAAACTCCACCCAGAACTAGTGTCACAATGTCACGGACTGTCTACGAATACTAAAAACAGTGGTCTGAACAAGAAAATACAACTCTGTCTCAGAAATAGATAAAACAGAAAGGAAATATGATAGAAGGGGACGCCAAGGCCTACGGATGCCTGTAGGACTACCTCGGGTCTCTACTGGACTGAAGGCAGCAACCTCGAACTATGGTCCGTAGAGTCTAGTACCGGGATTTGCACAAAAAGTGCAGAGTGTAGTATTAGTACAACCGACCCCATGTACTGGTAAGTGTTGAGCCTAACCTTGGCGAAGTAGTGACGAGGCTAGGATGCGACAATCATATAAACCTGTACAATTAAACCATATACGGGAAGCAATAATATCAAGGATTAAACAGAATAAGGCGGGAAAAAGGGAAACATGCTGAGGGGGATATCAGGTTATGACAATAATAAAGTTAAGCGACAAAATAAATATCAAACTTGAATCAACGGAAATAATAACACAGTAACAAGTGCACGACATCATCCTTCGTGCTTTTACTCTCTCATAATCATGGCACGACATCACCCTTCGTGTCATGACCCAATTTCATTATAGGTCGTGATGGCGCGCCCAACACCATTGTCAGGCAAGCCAACACGGAAAATTTTAATAAGTTCTCATTTTACTTTACCAAAACAAGTATATCAATTTCTTAATTTGAAGTTAAAAACAAGTATGTGGGCATCTAGTAGAATATACAAAAGAGTAAAACTATCCTACTGTTTGAAATAGAGTAGACAACCAAAAGTAAAGAGAGACTCCATCAAGCTGTTGAACGGCATAGGAAGGGAGCAGCTCACCGTGGACATCTCGGACTATGATCAGGAACGCGTACCAGACTGATAGCCAGATGTACCTACCTCAGATCCTGTACAATTAAGTACAGGAGTATAGTATGAGTACATAAACAATATGTACCAAGTAAGTATCCCGTCTAATCTCGAAGAAGTAGAGACGAGAGGTCGACTTGATACTTACTAGGGTCAAATAATATAACAAAGTTTTATGCTATGCATGGATGTCACAGATAATATCAGTTTATAGCAAGAAGTGATAAGTCATGCCTAGATAGTATCACAGTTAGCCATTTACGTTTCAGAGCATTTAACAAAGTAAGTCATGAATAAGATTTCACATAAATATCATGCGCACGTTTTGCCAAGGTCGTACGGCCCGGTCCAACAGAAAAGAAACTATGCATTGCTAGAGGGTCGAATGGCGCGAACCACAGGTACATCTATTTTTACCGAGGTGATCGGCCCGATCCAAAAATATAAATTATCATAAGAAGGTGCATAAAGGCGCATTTATGTTTAAATAATTCATACAAGTATTTCAACAAGTGCATACGTTTACATAGGTTCATTTCCAAGTCTCTAGCATATCTTAAGTGATCTC
Source organism: Nicotiana tabacum (assembly GCF_000715075.1). Taxonomy (NCBI): domain Eukaryota; kingdom Viridiplantae; phylum Streptophyta; class Magnoliopsida; order Solanales; family Solanaceae; genus Nicotiana; species Nicotiana tabacum. The sequence goes on from NC_134087.1 coordinate 79,303,045, forward strand.
ATTAGCATGAAAAGATATAAAAATTTATAAATTTGGCATGATATGGGTCCTAAACTACCCGGACAAATAACATAGTAGTAGCTACGTACGGACTCTCGTCACCTAGTGCGTTACGTAGCTCCCGCATTTTAGTGGCAATTTATTCAATTATTACACCTATGGGGACAATTCCCTCTTACATGGTTAGAAAGGATACTTACCTCGCTTTGAAGCGTACTTCTAATACCAAGAACGTGCTTAAACCCTCAATTTGGAGTCGAACGATCCAAAAGCAATTAAATGAGGTAGGAACTAGTCAATACAAGCTCACAAGTTTGCATTCTAACTATTAAAGAAATTTTCCAACCCTAAACACAAGTTTCCTACAATCCGACCCCGGGCCCATACACCCGGATTTCGAAATTTTTCGAAGAAAGTTATTCTTTATAATCTAAGGATCAATAATATATGATTTCTACTTCATTTCATAACAAATTTCGTGGTTAAATCTAACTTTTATCAAAACCCTAGGTTTTGCTCTAACCCCTTGATTTTTCCTTAATCTTTGTGTGTTAATCTACCCAAGGCTCAAGTATTAAACTAAAAATAAGTGGGATGAACTTACCTCAAGATGCTAGGTGGAATATCTCTCTTTGGAAGCTCCCAAATCGCCCAAACAATGGCGGAAATGTGTCAAAAATAGGACATTTCCGTATTAAATAAAGGCACTACCTTCAGCGATTTTCGCACCTGCAGTTAGGGGACTGCATCTGCGGTCTCGCTTCTGCGAGAGGGGGTCCACATCTGCGGAATTGGGCTAGGGGCTAGGACCGTTGCATTGGAGCCGCTCCTGCGAAGCCGCTTCTGCGAAGCCGCTTCTGCGGAGAAGGAGCCGCATCTGCAGTTCCTAGGCTCCTTCACTTGGCCGCTTCTGCGATATGTCGACCGCATCTGCAGTCCCGCACTTGCGGCTGACCAACCACAGGTGCAGTTATGACAGATAGCTGGAGCTTCAGCTCCTTGCCATTTTTTCCAACTTCACTCGAGCCTCGTCTGATTGACGATTAGGGCCCCCAGGCCCCGTCCAAACGTACTGACAAGTTTGAAATCATAAAACAAACTCGCTCAAACCCTCAGAACGCCCGAAACAACACTAAATCTAAGAATCACCCCCTAAAACCTATTGAATCAAAATTATGAACTTCAAGTTCTTAAATCACTTCTAACGTGCCGAAACGTACATATGCTACTCGGATTGACACCAAATTTTGCGGGCAAGTCTTAGACGATATATTGGACTTGTACCGGGATCCAGAACTAACATGCGGGTTCGATACCAACATGATCAAGCATTATTCATTTTCATTAAATCCTTAGAATTTCAGTTTAACAATTTCTAACGAAAATTCATCACTCTGGCTAGGGACCTCGAAATTCGATTCCGGGCAAACGCCCAGGTCCCATATTTTCCTACGGACCCTCCGGGTCCAGTTACTCGAAATATTGACCAAAGTCAAACTTATCCTTTTAAGAAAATCTTAGGGAATCAAGTGTGCCTATTTCAACCCAAACTCTTCAAAATCCCGAACCAACCATCCCCGCAGGTCGTAAATTAGTTAAAGAAAATGCAGGAAGTCTTATTTAGGGGAACAGGGTCCTAAAAGCAAAACGGCCAGTCGGGTCGTTACACTTTGTGCTTTTACTTTCAATAACATGGCACGACATCACCTTTCGTGCTTTAATACTCACAATATCGGCACGACATCACCCTTCGTGCATTAACACTCACTTACAATAGCATGCACGACATCACCATTCGTGCTTTACGCTCTTCCTCACTCAAACAAATGAAATGATAACATCCTGGCAAGGGAATCAACAATAGAAACAATATCATCCCGGTAAGGGAATCAACTATAACCAACCTAGTTTCAACAGTTACTTCACAAAATAAACTTCAACTTGAGCCAATACACAAAAATGGCCAATTACCAAGAATTTATCATAAGTCTTGTTCCACAGTGCTAATCATCAAGTTAAGCATGAACAACACAAAATAAAATCACAACAATCTTGATATAAGACTCACGAGCATGCTTGACACCAATGTATAGATACTCGTCACCTCACCTATATGTCGTACTCGACATTAACACATAGTAAATAAGACACAACACATATTCCCTCATGCTAAGGTTAGACCAAACATTTACCTCAGATTCCACGGCCAAAGTCAAGCCTCAAATACCGCTTTCCCTCTAGATTACTCCAATTCACATGTATCTAGCCATAATTAACTTAACAATATCAATAAATTCTAAAGAATTCAACTCCAATGCATAATTATAGGTTTTCTATCATTTTCTCTAAAAAGCAAAAAATCGACCCCGGGTCCGCTTGGTCAAAACTCGAGGTTCGGGCCAAAACCCGAATACCCATTCACTCACAAGCCCAAATACGCAATTAGTTTCGAAATCCGTCCCCAAATCGAGGTCAAAATTCCATTTATACAAAAAATCCTAACTCTACCCAAATCTCTAATTTCTACCATGAAAACCCTAAATTTTTGGATGAAAATTAATGAAATGCAATGGATAATTGAAACAAAGTTGTTTAGAATCATATACCAATACTTTGGGGAAGAACTTGTCTCTTGAAAATCGCCTTTATGCCTTCTAGTTTTTGAAAATATGAAATTATGGCCATATTCCCGTTTTGATTCTGTTTTAAGATCTGGGCGACAGTGTTTATCGCATTCGCATGAGCACTATCGCGTTCGTAAAGAGCAGCCTTCTTTAGGCTTATGCGATCGCGAGATCTTTCACGCATTCGTGAAGGGTATGCCCCTTGGCCTTCGCGTTCGCGAACTGCTGTACGCATTCACGTAGAAGAAAGGATCGATTCCCAGCCCACCTCCATTACACTACGCGTTCGCGTGTGGCCAGTCACGTTCGCGAAGAGCGAACCTCCCAGTGCTCCGCGTAGCGATCAAGGACTCGCGTTTGCATAGAAGAAATCCCTCCACAACCCAGCTTGTACTGCGCGTTTGCATGAGCTGCATCGCGAACGCGAAGAACAAAATATTAGGACACCAGAAGCAGCAATACAACAAAAGTTCTTAAGTCCAAAACATCCCGAAACCTATCCGAAACTTACTCGAGCCATCGGGGCTCTAAACCAAACATGCACACCAACCTAAAAACATCATACAAACTTACTCGTGCGATAAAATTGCAAAAATAACACCTAGAACTACGAGTTTAGCATCAAAATCAAAGAAAAATCTCAAGAACTCTTAAAGTTTCCATTTTCATAACCGAGGGTCCGAATCACGTCATATGAATTATGTTTCTTACCAAATTTTACAGGCACAACTTACATACCATTTTAAGCATGTACCAGGCTCCGGAACAAAAATACGGGCCTGATACCATCAAATTCAAACATCTCCAAAAATTCTTATATTTTCAGTTAAACAATTTCTTTCAAAAATTTATTTCTCGGGCTAGGGACCCCGGAATTCAATTCCGTTCATACGCCCAAGTCCCATATTTTTTTACAGACCCTTCGGGACCGTCATATCATGGGTCCAGGTCCATTTACCCAAAATGTTGATCAAAGTCAACTTAAATTCAATTTTAAAGGCAAAATTAGCATTTTTCTCAAATTTTCACAAAAAGGCTTTTCAGATATATGCCCAGACTGCGCACGCAAATCAAAGAGGAAGAAAATGATGTCTTGAAGGCCTCGGAACCCTGGTTTGGGTTCTAAAACACGGGATGACCTTTTGGGTCATCACATTCTCCACCTCTAAAACAACCGTTCGTCCTCAAACGGATATAAAAAAGTACCTGAGTCGGGGAAAAGATGGGGATATCAGCTTCGCATATCGGACTCGGACTCCCAAGTCCCTGCCTCAACAGGCTGACCTCTCCATTGCACACAACTGAAGGGAAATTCTTCGATCTCAACTGACGAACCTACCGGTCTAGAATAGGTATTGGCTCCTCCTCATAGATCAAGTCCTTGTCCAACTGGACAGTGCTGAAGTCTAACATGTGGGATGGATCACCGTGATACTTTCGAAGCATGGACATATGAAACACTGGATGTATAGTTGATAAACTCGGCAGCAACACAAGTCTGTAAGCCACCTCTCCCACTCTATCAAGGATCTCAAAAGGCCCGATGAACCTAGGGCTTAGATTGCCCTTCTTCCCAAATCTCATCACGCCCTTTATGGGCGACACCCGAAGCAACTCGCTCCCCAACCATGAATGCCACATCCTGAACCTTGCGGTCAACATAACTCTTCTGCCTAGACTGAGCTGTACAAAGCCTATCCTGAATGATCTTAACCTTTTCCAAGGCATCCTAAACTAAATTTGTACCCAACAACCGAGCCTCTCCCGGCTCAAACCACCCAACCGGCGACCGACACCGCCTACCATATAATGCCTCATAGGGAGCCATCTAGATGCTCTACTGATAACTGTTGTTGTAAGCAAACTCTGCTAATGGCAAGAACTGATCCCAAGAACCTCCAAAGTCAATAACACATGCTCAAAGCATATCCTCCAAAATCTGAATAGTATACTCGGACTGCCCGTCTGTCTGAGGATGAAATATTATGCTCAACTCGACCTACGTACCCAACTCACGTTGTACTACCCTTCAAAATGCGAGGTAAACTGCGTACCTCGGTCAGAAATAATAGACACGGCAACACCATAAAGGTGAACGATCTCCCGAATATAAATCTCTGCCAACCGCTCAAAAGAATAGGAAACTACGACAGGAATGAAATATGCTGACTTGATCAGCCTATCCATAATAACCCATACTGCATCGAACTTCCTCTGAGTCCATGGGAGTTCGACAATGAAATCCATAGTGATACGCTCCCACTTCCACTCAGGAATCTCAATCTTCTAAAGCAAACCACCAGGTCTCTAATGCTCGTACTTTACCTGCTGACAATTCAAACACCGAGCTACATATGCCACAATATCCTTCTTCATCCTCCTCCGCCAATAATGCTGCCGCAAGTCCTGATACATCTTAGCGGCGCCTGGATAAATAGAGTACCGGGAGCTATGGGCCTCCTCTAGAATCAACTCACGAAGTCCATCCACATTAGGCACACAAATACGATCCTACATCCTTAAAACTCCATTATCTCCAATTGTAAACTGCTTGGCACCTCCGTGCCGCACTGTGTCTCTAAGGGCAAGCAAATGAGGATCATCTTACTACCAATATCTAATACGCTCAAATAATGAAGAACGAGCGATTGTGAAAGCTAGCGCACGGCTGGACTTAGAAACATCCAACCTCACGAACTGATTGGCTAAAGCCTGAGCATCCAAAGCAAGTGGTCTCTCACCGACCAGAATATACACAAGGCTGCCCATACTAGCTGACTTCCTACTCAAAGGATCGACTACTACATTGGCCTTTCCCGAATGATACAAGATGGTGCTATCATAGTCTTTCAATAGCTCCAACCACCCCCTCTGCCTCAAATTTAGCTCATTTTGCTTGAACAAATACTACAAACTCTTGTGATCTGTGAACACCTCACATGACACGCCATATAAATAATGCCTCTAAATCTTTAGCACCTGAACAATGGTTGCTAGCTACAAATTATGAATTGGATAATTCTTCTCATGAATCTTCAACTGCCGCGAAACATATGCAATAATCTTTCCATTCTGCATCAACACCGCACCAAGTCCAATACAAGATGCGTCAAAATATACTATATATGGCCCTGAACTTGTAGACAATACTAACACTGGCGCTGTGGTCAAGGCTATCTTGAGTTTCTGAAAGCTCGCCTTACACTTATCCGACCACCTGAACTGGGCACCCTTTTGGGTCAACCTTGTCATCGTGGCTACAATAGATGAAAATCCCTCTACAAATCGACGGTAATAGCCCGTCAAACCCAAGAAACTCCGGATCTCTACGGCTGATGTAGGTCTAGGCCAGTTCTTGACTGCTGCAATCTTCTTAGGATCCACCTGAATACCCTCTGCTGATAAAACGTAACCCAGGAATGCTACTGAACTCAACCAAAACTCACACTTCGAAAACTTTGCATACAATTGACTGACTCTCAGAGTTTGAAGAATGACTCGAAGATACTGCTCGTTCTCCTCCCAGCTGCGCGAATAGATCAAAATATCATCAATGAAGACAATTAAGAAGGAATCCAAATACGATTTGAACACTTGGTTCATCAAATCCATGAAAGATGCTGGGGTACTTGTGAACCCGAATGACATCACTAAGAACTCATAATGTCCGTACCAAGTGCGAAAATCTATCTCAGGTATATCGGATGCCCTAATCCTCAACTTATGGTAGACAAACCTCAAATCAATCTTCAAAAATACCTTGGCACCCTGAAGCTGATCAAACAAATCATCAATCATCGGCAATGGATACTTGTTCTTGATGGTGACTTTGTTCAACTGCTGATAATCTATGCACATCCTCATCAACCCATCCTTTTTCTTAACAAACAACATCGGCGCACCCCAAGGCGAGACACTAGGTCTAATAAAGCCTTTATCCAGTAGCTACAACTGTTCTTTCAATGTTTTCAACTCTGGCGGGGCCATACGATATGAGGGAATAGAAATGAGCTGAGTGCCTAGAGCCAAATCAATGCAAAAGTCAATATTTCTATCGGGTGGCATACCTGGCAGGTCTGCAGGGAATACCTCTAGAAACTCATGGACAACGGGAACAAAATGCATAGAAGGAACCTCAGCGTTAGAATCCCGACCATACGCCAAATAGGCCAAACATCCCTTATCAACCATACGCCGAGCCTTCATATATGAAATAACCCTGCTGGTGGAATGACTAGGAGTTCCTCTCCACTCTAAACAAGGAAACTCCTGCAATGCTATGGTCACAATCTTGGCATGACAGTCCAATATAGCATGATAAGGGGACAACCAATCCATCCCCAAAATGACATCGAAGTCTACCATATCGAGAAGTAGAAGATCTATACAGGTCTCAAGATCCCCAATAACGACCATGCAAGCATGATAAACATGATCTACCATAATAGAATCACCCACAGGTGTGGACTCATAAATAGAAGCACTAAAAGAATCACAAGGCACAACTAAATATGAAGCAAAATTAGAAGACACATAGGAGTATGTAGACCCTGGGTCAAATAGAACTGAAGCATCTCTGCTGCAAACTGAAACCGTACCTGTGCTAACGATATTGGATGCCTCATTCTCAAGCATGGCTAGGAAAGCATAACATCGGGGCTAGACCCCACCACCCTGAACTACATCCCTGGGACGGCCTCCTGCTGGCTGGCCTCCACCTCTAGCTTCCTGACCTCCACCTCTAACGGCCTGACCTCCACCTCTAACACCTCGACTTCTACCTCTAGCTGGCTGAGCGGGTGGTGGAACACCCGATGCCTGAATCATGGCACGAGAGCCCTGATGCTGAGAACTACTCGATGCTTGAGGGCAAAATCTAGCAATGTGCCTCAGATCACTACATGTATAACAAGACCTCGGCTGCTGAGACTGCTGACCCTGAAATTGACCCTAACGGCCTGAGTAACCCCCCTGAAAACTCTAGAGCGGCGGTGCACTGATAGGAGCTGGTGGTTCACTGTAGGGCAATTGATCAAAATACTGCATATGAGAACCACGAATACCTAGAGCACCGTGAGAAGCCTGAAGTGCTGAATGAAACGGCTTGGGAGGATGGCCCTACCAAAAGAATCCCTGCTTCCAGATGAGGCACCACTGAACCTGCCAGAATGGCGGGGCCTCTTGTCAGACCCCTGACCACTCCCCTGTAATAGAACCATCTCAACTCGCCTGGCCACATTGGCTGCATCCTGGAAATAAATCTCACTCCTTGTCTTCTTAGCCATCTACAATCTGATAGGCTGAGCTAGTCCCTCAATAAACCTCCACACCCTCTATCTCTCTCCCTATCGGTGGGAAGTATAATAAGAGCATGATAGGCCTAGGCAATAAATCCAGTCTCATACAAAGTGACGGTCATAGAACCCTGCTGGAGACACTCAAACTGCCTCCGATAGTCCTCCCTCTGAGTGATAGGAAGAAACTTCTCCAGAAATAACTGAGAGATTTGGTCCCAAGTCAAAGTCGGTGATCCAGCTGGTCTAGCCAAATAATAATTTCTCCACCAAGTCTTGGCAGAACCTGACAGACAAAAACCAGCAAAGTCGACCCCATTGGTCTCACTATCCCCATGTTCCGTAGAACCTCGTGATAGATGTCCAAATAGTCTTGGGATCCTCTAAAGATGTACCGCCATAAGTAGTAGTGAAAAGCTTGGTAAAATGTCCAACCTCCACAAAGCATCAGCAAACATAGCTTCTCCATCACCGGTCTGAGCTACAACACCCGGCTGAACTACCCCAACTGGCTGAGCTGCTGGAATTTGAAACTGAGGAGCCATCTGCTCCGGAGTACGAGTAGTGAGGGTCTGTGTGTGATGACCCAAAAGGTCATCACTTGTTTTAAAAATGACTTATGCATTTCGAGGTCTTAGAAACCTCTTTCAGCATCACCTCGATTTGCATGCGCCGTCCGGGCACGTGGCCGGATAGACATTATGTGAAAATTTGTGAAAAATGATGAATTTTGATTGTAAAATGAATTAATTTGACTTCGGTCAATATTTTAAGTAAACGAACCCGGACCCATGATTTGACGATCCTAGAGGGTCCATACGAAAATATGGGACTTGGCGTATGCTCGGAATCAAATTCTGAGGTCCCAAGCCTGAGAAATGAAATTTTGAAAGAAATTATTTTGCTGAATTAATTATGAGTTTTTGGAAGTGAAATGTGTTTGAAACCATTGGTATCGGGTCCGTATTTTGGTTTCGGAGCCCGGTATATATTTTATATATGATTTGAGCCGAGCCTGTAAAAATTGGAAAGAAAAGGATTTGAAATGGCGTGAATAGGACCTTATTTGAGAAATTTGGCAAGTTTGAAGATTTTGATGCAAAATTCATAGTTGTTGATGTTATTTTAGTGATTTGAATGCATGAGCGAGTCTGTATGATATTTTTAGGTTGGTGTGCATGTTTGGTTTGGAGCCCCGAGGGCTCGGGTGAGTTTTGGATAGGCCACGGAGTGAAATTTTAACTTAGGGAATTGCTGGTATGCCACAGGCCTACAGGCTTGTGTCGTAAATGTGAGCTCGCAAATGCGAGCAATGTGTCACAAATGCGAGATGTGGCCTGGGCTACCTTCTTCGCAAATGCGAAGTGACTGTCGCAAATGCGACTTCGCAAATGTGATATTTCTTTCACAAAAGCAAACATAGCAGAGGTCGGGGTTCACAATTGCGAACCCTGGTCGCAATTCCCATATCTGCAACCTGCAATTTTTATAGTTTGCCGAAAATCAACCATTTTTCACATCTTATCAAAACATAAACTCCCTAGGGCGATTTTTCAAGAACAACTCTTCTTCCAAATCAATTGTAAGTCAATTTTAACTCATTCTCTTCAATTATTAATATCTTTTCACATGATTTCAACTCAAAATCAATGATTTTTACGGGGGAAATTGGGTGTTTTGCGTAGAACCTAGGTTTTCAAAAAAACTGGGGATTTGGACTTTGATTTGATGTTCGATTTCAAAACAAATTATATATTTGGGTTTGCGGGGGAATGGGTAACCGGGTTTTGGTTTGAACCTCGGGTTTGACCATGTGTGCCCGGGGGCGATTTTTGACTTTTTGGGTAAAACTTTGGAAAACTCATTTTCATGCATTAAAATTGATCCATTTAGCATTTATTGATGTAATTAAGTAATTTGCGGCTAGATACAAGTGAGTTGGTGGTAGAATCAAGAGATAAAATGATAGTTGAGGCTTGAATTGTGTTCGTGGCATCGAGGTAAGTGTTTAGTCTAACCTTAGCTTGAGGACTTAGGAGTTGTGTCTTATTTGCTACGTGCTAATTATGGAGTACGACGTATAGGCATGGTGACGAATATCTATACATTGGTGTCAAGCATGCCCGTGAGTCTTGTATTGTAATTATTATGACTCTGTTGTGGTTTATTGCGCTTCACATGTTATTATCATTATTGTTCCCTTGATGGGATGTTATTATCATTATTGTTCCCTTGCCGGGATATTACTATCATTATTGTTCCCATACCGGGATATTATTGTTCCCTTGCCGGGATGTTTGTTTTGATATTATTGCTCCCTTGCCGGGACCCTTTTAGTAATTGGTATTGATAAAAAAATGGAAGCGGGTTGCACGCCTGCAACCAGATATGTGAAATGGGAGCGGGTTGCACGCCTGCAACGAGATATGTGAAATGGGAGCGGGTTGCACGCCTGCAATGAGATATGTGAAATGGGAGTGGGTTGCACGCCTGCAATGAGATATGTGAAATGGGATCGGGTTGCATACCTGCAATAAGATATGTGAAATGGGATCGCGTTGCATGCCTGCAACGAGATATATGAAATGGGATCGGGTTGCACGCCTGCAACGAGATACATGAAATGGGATCGGGTTGCACTCCTGCAATGAGATGTGAAATGAAAGTGAACTCTGCATTTGTTTTCCCTATCCGTGTTAGTAATTGGATTTTGGTTTCTTTATATTCTCCTGATATACTATTGTTATCTATTATTTCCCCCAAAGCATGTTTCCCCTACCCAATTTTAATTGCAATTATCTGCTTCTATTTCCGCTGTTTATGACATAACTGCATAGGTTTATTTGGTGGTCTGGTCCTAGCCTTGTCACTACTTCGCCGAGGTTAGGCTAGACACTTACTAGCACATGGGGTCGGTTGTGCTGATACTACACTCTGCACTCTTTTGTGCAGATCCCAGTGTTGTAGACTTCGGACTGCAGTGATGTTGCTGCCTTCAGTCCAACAGGCGACCCGAGGTAGTCCTGCAGGCGTCCGCGGGAATTGGTGTCACCTCCTATCTTTCCTTTATCCTGTTGTCTTTACTCAATTCAAAAACAGTGTATATTTTATCTTTCAGACTTTGTATGTAGTATTCGTAGACCGTCTGTGAAACTGTGACACCAAATTCTGGGTAGAGTTGTATTTAGACTTCCGCAATTGTATTACGATTAAATTATCAGATTTTGTCTTCCGCATAATTATTTTCGCTAATTGCATGATATCTATTCATTACTGATAATGGTTAAAACTGGAAAAGATTAAGTAATTAGAATAATTTGGCTTGCCTCGCTTGCACCAATAGGCGCCATCACGGCTTTCGAGGGTGGAAAATCTGGGTCGTGATACTATGCTCCTCCCCCAGCCTGAGAGACAGCTGGTGCTACAAGAAGTAAGCCTGCCTGGGCGACACTCTCCATAAGGCCCACTAGACGGACCAGAGCATCCTGGAGTACCGGGGTAACGATGAACCCCTCAGAAACTTGAGCTGGCCCTGCTGGAATGATCTGGGTTGGAGCCTCCTCCTCAAACTCTACCTAAGGCTCTGTCGCTGGTGCTGCTGCTCTAGGCTAAGCCCTGCCCCTACCTCGGCCTCTAGCACGACCTCGGCCTCTAGCACGGCCTCGGCCTAGTCCTCTGCCCCTCGTAGGAGCTGCCACTGGGGGCTCGGGCTGCTGATCAGCAGATGAATAAGTATGTGTTCTCGCCATCTGCAAAAGAACAGATTAGAAGTTCAATTAGCATTGAGAAATCAAACCACACGATAGAGATGAATAGAAGTGAAACTGTCCCTAACTCTGTAGCCTCTGGGGGATAAACACAGACGTCTCCATACCGATCCCTCAGACTTTACTAAGCTTGTCCGTGGATTGTGAGACCTAAACAACCTAGAGCTCTGATACCAACTTGTCACGACCTGAATTTCCCACCGTCGGAACCATGATGGTGCCTAACATTTAACCCGCTAGGCAAGCCAACGTTTTTTATTGTTTTACCTTTTTCCTTTATCTTTAACAATTTACCAGTTGATATAAGAAAATTAGCAGAAAAGAAAAATGCGGAAGAATAGAATTTAACAGTTTAGCTGAATACTAATACAAAATCCATAATAAAACTCCACCCAGAACTAGTGTCACAATGTCACAAACTGTCTACGAATACTACAAACAGTGGTCTAAACAAGAAAATACAATCTGTCTCAAAAATAGATAAAATAGAAAGGAAATATGATAGAAGGGGACGCCAAGGCCTGCGGACGCCTATAGGACTACCTTGGGTCTCCACTGGACTAAAGGAAACAACCTTGAACTATGGTCCGTAGGGTCTAGTATCGGGATCTGCACAAAAAGTGCAGAATGTAGTATCAGTACAATTGACCCCATGTATTGGTAAGTGTCGAGCCTAACCTCGGTGAAGTAGTGACGAGGCTAGGACGCGACAACCATATAAACTTGTGCAATTAAATCATATACGGGAAGCAATAATAACAAGGATTAAACAGAATAAGACGGGAAAAAGGGAAACATGCTGAGGGGGATATCAGGTTATGAAAATAATAAAGTAAAGCGACAAAATAAATATCAAACTTGAAGCAATGGAAATAATAACACGGTAACAAGTGTACGGTATCACCCTTCGTGCTTTTACTCTCATCCTCATCATAGAAATCAACAATAACTGCACGATATCACCCTTCGTGCTTTTACTCTCTCATAATCACGGCACGACATCACTCTTCATGCTTTTAATTTCAATAACATGGCACGACATCACCTTTCATGCATTGACACTCGCAATATTGGCACGACATCACCCTTCATACATTAACACTCACTCACAATAGCATGCACGACATCACCCTTCGTGCTTTATGCTCTTCCTCACCCAAACAAATGAAATGATAACATCCCGACAAGGGAATCAACAATAGAAACAACAATAGAAACAATATAATCCCGGTAAGGGAATCAGCTATAACCAACCAAGTTTCAACAGTTACTTCACAAAATAAACTTCAACTTGAGCCAATATGCAAAAATGGTCAATTACCAAGAATTTATCAATTGTTTTGTTCCACAGTGCTAATCATCAAGTTAAGCATGAACAATACAAAATAAAATCACAACAATCTTGATATAAGACTCATGGGCATACTTGACACTAACGTATAGATACTCATCACCTCACCTATACGTCGTATTCGACATTAACACATAGCAAATAAGATACAACACCTATTCCTTCAAGCTAAGGTTAGACCAAACACTTACCTTGAATTCCACGGCCAAACTCAAGCCTCAAATACCGTTTTCTCTCTAGATTTCGCCTCCAATTCACTTGTATCTAGCCATAATTAACTTAACAATATTAATAAATGCTAAAGAATTCAACTCTAATGCTTAGATATAGGTTTTCTATCATTTTGCCCAAAAAGCCAAAAATTGACCCCAGACCCGCATGATCAAAACTCGAGGTTTAGACCAAAACCCATTCACCCACGAGCCCGAATATGCAATTATTTTCGAAATCCGACCCCAAATTGAGTTCTAAATTCCAATTATACAAAAAGCCCTAGCTTTACCCAAATCCCTAATATCTACCATGAAAACCCTAGATTTGTGGATGAAAATTGATGAAATGCAATGGGTAATTGAAAGAAAGTTGTTTAAAATCATATATCAACACTTTAGGGAAGAACTTGTCTCTTGAAAGTCGCCTTAGGCCTTCTAGTTTTTGAAAATATGAAATTATGACCTTATTCCCGTTCTGATTCTGTTTTAAGTGCTGGGCGACAGTGTTCATCGCGTTCGCGTGAGCACTGTCACGTTCGCAAAGAGCAACTTTCCTTTGGCTTACGCAATCGCGAGATTGTAACGACCCGGCCGGTGGTTTTAAGAATTACTTCCCCGATCTCCTATTAACTGTTTTCCCCATGTTTGTTTATGCTATTTTGAGTTGCCAGGAGGATTCGTTTTGTGTTTTGGAGTGTTTTGGGACACTTTGTCCCTCAATGAGAGCTTAAGCTTTAGAATTTGGATTGTAGTTAGAGCAGTGTGAAGATGACCTCAGAATGGAATTCCTTCAGTTATGTTAGCTTCGCTTGGTGATTTTCGGGCTTATGGGCGTGTTCGGATTGTGTTTTGAAGGTCCGTAGCTTATTTAGGCTTGAAATGCCGAAAGTTGAATTTTTAAAGTTTCCGAATCGATAGTGAGATTTTGATATCGGGGTCGGAATCTGGTTCCGAAAGTTTGAATAGCTCAATAGTGTTGAATATGACTTGTGTACAAAATTTGAGTTCATTCAGACTTGGTTTGGTTGGTTTTATTGGGTGGAGGATTCTTGAGATTTCTAGTTCATAAGGCTTGGATTGGAGAGTGATTCGTGGTTGTAGCATTGTTTGATATGATTTGAGGGTTGGAATAAGTTCGTATGATGTTTTGGGATTGGTTGGCATGTTTGGTTGAGGTCCCGGGGGCCTCGGGTGAGTTTCAGATGTCGAACGGATTGGAATTTGGACTTAGGAAAATTTGAGGTTTGGCTGAACCTGTCATAACTGCACCATGTGTAGGACCGCAGAAGCGATATGAGGACCGTAGGTGCGGTCTGAGGCCCAAGTGAAACTGGTCGCAGATGCGGCCCAAGGACCATAGAAGCGGACCGCATCTGCGGGTAAGCGGCCGCAAGTGCGGAATCTGGGCTTTTAATGAAATATCGCAGGTGCGATTGGTTTGCTGCAGAAGCGGGACCGCAAGTGCGGTCCCATGGTCGCAAAAGCGGATATCACTGGGCAGATATATAAAAATTCGAGGGTTGGAACTCATAACTTGAAAAAACGATTAGGAGCTCGGTTGAGGGCGATTTCTCGAGGGTTTTTGAAGGAGAAGCATTGGGTAACGATTTCTATCTTGATTTTGATCCTAGAACTATAATCTATTGTTGTTTCCTCTTTTAATTAAGGGAATTGGAGGTAAAAATTTGAAAAATGGGAGAAGGTTTCCCCAATTGAAAATTTGAGTTTTGACTGGGATTTTGACGTCGGATTTTGGTGATTTTTGTTCGAGTGTGTTCGTGAGTAATCGGGGGTTCTGAATTTGTAATTTTATTCAATTCCGAGACCTGGGCCTGCAGGACGTTTTGGGTGATTTTCTTAATTTCGTGTGTTAGCTTCGAATTAATTAGTTACTTGAACTTATATTTATATTATGCAATTAATTTGAATAGATTTGGGTCATTTGGAGTCGGGTACTCGGGGCAAGAATGTGATTTTGAGTTGATTGAGTTGGTTCAAGGTAAATGGCTTGCCTAACCTTGTGTGGGGGAACTCCCCTTAGGATTCTGGCGTTGTTTGTTATGTAAGTGCTGTGTACGTGAGGTGATGAGTGCGTACACGTGCTAATTGTTGAAAAACCCCATTTTTATTAAGTAAGTATCCGTGTTTTTTCTTGTGATTGAGTGTCCTTGTACTTGAAGCCTGTTGTTTAGCTTAGGAAAAGCATGCCTATGTGTTCTAATTGTTTTACCTGCTTTAACTGCTTATTTGTATCCTGTGCAGCATGTTTAGAGTAGAATTTCCGCTTATTCACGAATAGAACTGTAGTTTCCTTCTTGCTACTGTTGTTTGTTTACTTTGGGACTACGGGACGATATCCCGGGAGATCCCCCTGCATGTTTACTTTGGGATTACGGATTTGGTATTCCAGGAGATTCACCTGCACGTTTATAATTGGGACTAGGGGACGACACCCGGGAGATTCCTTTGTACTGGATATTTACTTTGGGACTACGGATTGGTATTCCGGGAGATCCTCTGCACATTTACATTTGAGACTACGAGATGATATCCCGGGAGATCCCCTGTTGCTATTTCTGTGTACTGAGTTACATTCTCCTTGTGATTTTATTCTCTACCAATTGTTAG
This sequence comes from Nicotiana tabacum, assembly GCF_000715075.1. Lineage (NCBI taxonomy): Eukaryota > Viridiplantae > Streptophyta > Magnoliopsida > Solanales > Solanaceae > Nicotiana > Nicotiana tabacum. The sequence continues at coordinate 79,318,921 of NC_134087.1, forward strand.
TGCTTTAATTATATTGTCACATTTCGTACTGTTTACCCTGTTTTATGTATATAACCAGTAGGGCTCTGACCTTCCTCGTCACTACTCGACTGAGGTTAGGCTTGACACTTACTGGGTACCGTTGTGGTGCACTCATGCACTTTTCTGCACATGTTTTTCGTGTGAAGATCCAGGTTCTTCTGCCCAGCCATATTATCAGTGAGGCGAGACAACCTTTAGAGACTTCGAGGTATATCTGTCGCGTCCGCAGACCGATGAGTCCCTCTCTATTCTCCCCTCTAGCTTTAGCTCTCATGTATTTACTTTTGTTTAGACATTCCAGAGTTAGAACACTTTGTAGTTATTCAACAGCTTGTGATTTCATGAGATTCCGAGTTTTGGGAGTGTTGTTATTGGTCGACAGTGTTATTATGGTGTATGTCGATCGACATTTAAACTTTCTTTATTATATTTTCCGTAAATTGCTACTTTTGTATCTTTATTTCTTTTTTCCGCCAATTGTTAGGCTTACCTAGTCGTAGAGACTAGGTGCCATCACGACAGTTGACGGAGGGAGAACTAGGGTCGTGACAGAGATCTTCCACGCGTTCGCGAAGGGTATGCCCCTGGCCTTCGCGTTCGTGTAGAAGAAATGATTGATTCTCAGCCCACCTCCATTACACTACGCGTTCACGTGTGGCCAGTCGCGTTCGCGAAGAGCAAACCCACAGTGCTCTGCGTTCACGACCAAGGCCTCGCGTTCGCGTAGAAGAAATCCCTCCCCAGCCCAGCTTGCACTTCGCGTTCGTGTGAGCTGCATCGCGAACGCGAAGAACAAAATATTAGGACACCAGAAGCAGCAATACAGCAGAAGTTCTTAAGTCCAAAACATCCCGAAATCTATCCGAAACTCACCCGAGCCTTTAGAGCTCTAAACCAAACATGCACACCAACCTAAAAATATCATACGGACTTGCGATCAAATTGCCAAAATAATATCTAGAACTGCAAGTTTAGCATCAAATTCAAAGAAAAATTTCAAGAACTCTTAAAATTTTCATTTTCACAACCGAGGGTCCGAATCACGTCATATGAATTCCGTTTCTTACCAAATTTTACAGGCACAACTTACATACCATTTTAAGCCTGTACCGGGCTCCGGAACCGAAATACGGGTCCGATACCATCAAATTCAAACATCGTTGAATTTCCAAAAACTCTTATATTTTCAATTAAACAATTTCTTTCAAAAATTCATTTCTCGGGTTAGGGACTCCGGAATTCAATTCCGGGCATACGCCCAAGTCCCATATTTTTCTACGGACCCTACGGAATCGTCATATCACGGGTCCGGATCCGGGTCCGTTTACCCAAAATATTGACCGAAGTCAACTTAAATTCAATTTTAAAGGCAAAATTAGCATTTTTCTCAAATTTTCACAAAAAGGCTTTTCGGATATATGCCCCGACTGCGCACATAAATCGAAGAAGAAGAAAATGAGTTCTTAAAAGCCTCGGAACCCCGAATTGGATTCTAAAACACGAGATGATCTTTTGGGTAAACACAAATTTGAGGGCCACTTAATAAAGTATGAATGCATGTGTCTAACAGGTCCTCCAATGTCCATCAAGCAGCTCGAAATAATATTGTGTTAACGGTTTTTTCAACAAACAAAAAAATTCAAAAATATTCTTTAATTTTATTTACTACTACAATATATAATAAGTCTACTTTTAGTATTATATTCTAGTTTATCTTCTGATGAATGTATGTGGACCAGCTAGCGAATCAAAAAGACGTCATGGAAGGCAAACTTCATAATTAAATAACAATTAATATCTCCTTTAATTTGGAAGTTGTTTTAGGGCAGAATCAAGATGGGAAAAGTAAAGGAAATGAAAGGAAAATAAAGGAGAAAGGGTGAAGGGAAAAACAAAAGAGAGGAAATTAAAACAGAAGTGATCGTACAGTACTCCTCCAACAAGTGTTTGCATAATGTGAAGCTTTCACGCACCTATATTATTCTCGGTAAAAATTTATTCGTGCGTGATATTTATATCAAGCCAATAAATCATAGTTAAGTAATGTATACTTTTATTTATTGTTAATTTAAATTACTTGATTTGATGTGTGGGACATTCGGCTAACGTTTGATCATAGATTCCTAAATTTATTTTGAAAAATTTAATTTGGGTGAAGTTTGGTTTGAAGATGAAAATGTATTTGGATATCAGTTTTCAAAATGTATATTTGCATTTATTTTGGAAAAACATGTATATTGTTTAGTGTTTGCAAAAATTTTGGTCCAAAACCAGCTATTGAGCTGATTTTGGGACTTGGGTTTTGGGATTTTGCCGAAATATATGCAAAATCTATGGCCAAACACGTATCTGCCAAATAAAACCTAAATTTATTTTGGCAAAATCTACGGCCAAACGGGTCATAGGTCCTTCTTGTCGTTTGTCCTTCTTGTTTGCACGATTTAATGCCTTGAAACCTTTCTCAGGATCCGATAATGCTTCAAACAATTCACTAGTTCTTGAGGAGTTTCTAGGCATGCACTCGTAACACCCAAGACTATAAACGTTAGAATTTCAATATAATGAATTTCAAGTCTAGAAAGCTGACTAAAATACAAATTCTAGCTATTCTTCTAGTCGTAGTAAGTAACACTGTTAATCCCCGGCAACAACGCCAACATTTGATCATGCCCAATTATGCCATATAAAAAGGATCAAGCGATCGTTGCAAATATATCCGGTTTACAAGTCCGGAGTCAAATCCCACAAGGAATTAACCTACTAATCACAACTGCTAGTTTCACAAGAATTCAGTTAATCAACTTCAAGAAATATTGAATAATGAGTTGAGTCTTTACTAACTGAAACTAAAGTAATTAAAAAGCTGTAATTTTATTACTAACAAAGCAAATATTGTAGGGTTACAATTTTCCCTCTTATCGGAATCCTCCCTGTTATGTCTCCTATAAATTCGCCTAGATATTCTTTACCAATCGTGAACACTTTAGGTGTCGTAATTCTCTTCCGAGCAATTACAACAATTTATTAGACGTATTCTTCCGAACTACGCTAGCTAGCACTAGTTTACCACTCACTAAGATCGCACCAAGGTTTCGTTATTCCTAATCCCACCTTTAAGCCCACCATATTGATCCCTCATATACGTTAGGAGTGATGTTGTTCAACAACTACCTAAATATGTACCATTTTTCAAGTAATACACACTAAATAGGCATACCCGAATGAGAGCCCTTCAAGCAACTACAATAATCACATAGTTGAACAAGTAGAGAAAATCCAATGGCAACTTTATATTAAACGCAACAAAAATTCGTCCTCCAAGAGGTTCCATCAAACCCTAGAATAAAGAGTTTAGCTACTCATAATTGTTTTCACAACTACAATATAAGAATTCATCACCAATAATAGAAAAAGGGAAGAAGAAAGATAAAAACTCGTTTCTGAATCGTCCGTTTTGCTCCTTGCTTGTTCTTGCCTTCAAAGATGTTGTATAATCCTAAAGTAGTGTTTCCTCCTCCAAAGTTATGTTTTAGGATGTATTTATATGACCTAGGTAGGATGTAGGGCCGTCCAAGACAATCCAAAATCAGATAGGAGAACTAGAGGGTGCGTCTGCCTTCGCAGAGCGCGCGACCATAGACGCGGACTCAACTTTTGCAATTTTTTTCAGTTCGCGAAGCAATCCGTGCCTTCGCTTCGCTTCGCGGTTTTGTGCCTTCATTTTTCTCCTTTTTCACGTCCGTTTTCGTGCCACGCATGAAATTGGACGAGCTCCCAATTCTTTCCACCTCTTCTTTTTGTGTCGAATTATCATCTTTTGATCATTTATCATCCAAACTCGTTCCTACACGTAAGTAACACATAATGAGCATATTTCATTTCACAAACCATGTAATTTCCCGCGACTCACACAAAAATTAATATGCAAATATACTAAAAAATATGCACTTTTCATCATTTATCAGGTGACGATAAAATTAATTGTTCATTGAAGAGGAGTCATGGAGCAATGACAAAATTGTCTTTGTGTGACATATAGGTTGTGGATTCAAACCGTGAAATGATCAGCGCATCAGGTAGAGTATCTACATCACATTCCCTTGAGATACGACTTTTCTCCGGACCTTACGTAAATACGGTATGTTTTGTGCGTTAGGTTGGCTTTTTAATTTGATGTGCGGACAAGTAATTACTACCTATTATTCTCATCGCGTAAGAAGATCTTCTACCACCAATTGTTACAGTGATTGGCTGATCTGTTCGTACAGAAAGAGAGAAAGTGAAGAGAAAATGCCCAGAATATGTGAAGAAAAATTCCTTTTACACTAGACTATTAATACTATACTAGGATATGGGAGAGACATGCAGACAAGTGAATTAGTTCTCCCACAGGTTAATTCGACACGTATAAACTTTTATGGGCAAAACTTGAGTCCGGAACCAAAATGTGGCTTTTTTGACTCAAAATACGCAAATAAGTGTTAAAAAAAAAGTTACCAAACTATATATAACGCCACAAATAGTAGCGCTATATAGTAACGTTAACTGCACCGTTACTGTATAGCGCCACTATTTGTGGCGCTATACATAGTAAAGCTGACACACCTTACATAGCGTCATTAATAGTGGCGCTATACTCCTTATTACCATCACACATAGCGCCACTATTAATGGCGCTATACCCCTTAATACAAATCCTCCCGTCTTCTTCTTCTTCGTTTCATCTCCCTCATTTCTTACTCCTTTCTGGTCCCCCCCCCTCCCCGAATCTGCCCAATTTAAAAATAAAAAAAAATTTGGGTCCCCCCGGCACATAAAAGTTGAATATTGGTGGTCCCACTGTCGAGTAGAGCTTCGTGTTATTGTGGATTCACTCTTCCGCAGTCAAAATTTCGATCTATTTACATTCCGAAAATTCTAAATCGAGGTATTTCGATTTATTTTAAGTTGAAACTTTTATAACAATGCATATTACTTGATTTGTATGTGTTCTATTTCGGTTTGTGTTTATTTTTTCCGAAACTAGCATGTTAAATTTTATCCGGATTTAATTTTAGTGTTGTATAAAAATATGTAAATTAGTCTAAAAATGTGTTTGTTAATATCCTCATGTATATTTATGTGTTTTTATGCCGTTTAGTTTAGATTATTTTTTAGCGTAGTAAAATGTAGACCTTTTTAGCGTAGTAAAACGTAGACCCTTTTAGCGTAGTAAAATTTAGAGCCTTGTAGCGTAGTATTGTGTAGTAATTGTTTAATTATCTTATATTCTAGCACGAAACCCATAATTATAAAAATTTATATATATATATATATATATATATATATATATATATATATATAATTTTTACAATTAAGTTATTAAAAAATATGAATAAAAATTATTAAAAAAAGCTGCCCAGACACTGTAGCGAGGCCGATCGGATCAGCGTTTGCCATTCCAGCCAGATTATGTTGACCCAGCCACGTACCAGCGAGGTCGTGGTATACCACGAGGTGGTGGCCGACGAGCTGCTGCTGCTCCACGACGACCTGCTGGTGCTGGACGACGTGGTCGTGGGCGGAGAGGAGGTCCCCAGCAAGGGGGCTTTGAGGCTCCTGCTGATGATGTTGCTGCTGATATGGGAGGTGGCATGCATGAGACCGACATGCCGTCTTACAGCCTTGGCATTTATGACACTCCAGGGACGTCGCAGGTGACCCCATCGGGTCAATTCTTGATCACGGGCTCGGATTTTCAAGGAGTGGAGTTGGGTAGATATTTCCCTGGCCCGTCTACCACTGATGAGTCTCGACCGATCCGAGATTTTGATAGTGGGCACCGACTGAGTTATGGCAGCTCATCACATGCGCAGGTATGAGTTTATTAGTATTAATTTTATTACTGTTTTTACTATAACTTATTTATTTTCTTTAACTTTATTAATTTACTTTTTTAGGCTTCATGCGATGCTGCGACAGATGACTACATTCAGGATCCAGACACGATTATGGTAAGACAATATAAATTTTTGTGAATTGTTATGTAGTTTTCTATACTAAGTTTGATATTATTATGTAGCCTTCTATTGGACCTGACAGCACCACCGATACATGTCATCCTGTGCCGCATCCGGCCATAAGGAGACGACTTGATGATGATGATCCTGATAGCGTACCCGGGCGGCAGGGGATGCGCCTCAGGCCAACGGCTACTTTGAGACACACCGGATGCAGGACACATTGATTCGGTCTTCCATTTTTATGTTTTTTTGGTGTAAATAATATTTTTGTATACATTAACAACAACAATATTTAATCGAATATGACAGTTACTTTTTTTAGTTCTCATTTCGTTTTATAGTATTTGGTATAGTAACACAACAACTTAAACTTAACTTCCACTTAAATTAAAATAAAATTTTGTACAACAAACAAGAAAAACATTACTACAACACAAACACAAACATAACAGGCCAACATAATAAAAATACATGACATATAAAAATGACACTAAACACATACACGCCAATGCTCCATCCTCAGTTGTCATTTATTCTTCGCTCCAACCACTTAAATCGCTCTTCCATTTGTTCTTTTTCTTCTTCTAACTCTTTCACTCTCGCCTTCACCTCCGCAAGTTCCCGTTTATATTTTTCGTTGCGTTCCTTGTGTGCTTCACAATTCCATTCTGCTCTCCATTTTTTATCTTTCACCTCCTTCAGTTTCTCCCTCATTTCTGTAATAATTCTATCTCCCTCCTTTTGTATTCTATGCTGGTATAACCACATATTATGAAATTCCTGTAATCTATCCTTGTAGCTTTCCTGATAACATGGTTCCTCAGCCTATTCATCAAATTCACAAGTAGGTTCGTCGGGTTGCTTGTACAACGTGTTCATACAGCACCAATAGCGGCGTCCAGCGTTAGCACCTTCCCACCCACAATCCATCATGCATGGTTTTCCACATAAGCAAATTGGTGGACGACCAGGTTGAGCCATTTGTGAAATATTTACTTATAATAAAAAACCTTACTTACTTTTAATGAAATATTTCTTGGGGGAAATTTTTAGCACACAAAATAACTACAATGACCCCATTATTTATAGGCGAAACAATACACATATAGTGCCATATCTAATGGCGCCATATCATGATGTTGACAAGACGACTTTATGTCAGCCGGTCAGCTTTTTCAGCTTTTTCAGTTCGACAAGACAAGACATACATAGCGCCATATATAATGGCGCTATATTTTGCGTATTAAATATCGTGATATCGACAAGACAACACACACATAATAAATATACCGATAATTATATTAAATTATTATTTAAATAGGTAAAAAGGGAAAGTACAAATCATAATTAACAAACAAGAAAATATTATTTCATAAATACTTAAATCGTATACATAACAACTAATTATTACAACATGAACTCATAGGTAGTTAGGTACAATAGAAGAACACCCGCCCTGAGCTTGATTATTGTTGCCACCCAAAGGACATTTTCTTGGCATCCATTATCTGTCCATTAGCATCCACTGTCACGGCTATCAATAGCTTGATATCGTATTTTCCATAGACATGAGTTCCGTCTATGGATATTACGGGCCGGTAATACGGAAAACCATCAATTGTTGGCTTAAACGCCCAGAACACATAATTGAATATATATTCTGGTTTACCCGGACTCCGCTCAAGCTTCCATTCAATAACTGTTCTGGGGTTAAAGTGCTGCAATGCAGCCATGTACCTAGGCAGATCTGCAAATGACTTATCCCAGTTACCATAGACTATTTCAAACGCTCTTTTGCGCCCAAGATGTGCCTTTCTTTTAGTAATTGTGTGGCTATATTCCTGGTGGACTGCTGTAATGCACTCTTTGATTTTATACCTTATGGACGCTTCGATGTGCGGAATAAGTACAAGAGATATCAAGTCAATATCCAAGTTGAAGTGATTCCCGTTGAAAGTGTCCATTTCGCATGTGTGGGTGGGAATGTATTTACCCACTTTCCACATACTTGTCTTCTTCTTCGACGCACGCAACATCCAATTACATGGCCAAAACCACCTGCGGCAAATAGCCTTGTATATCGTCGGACTTGACTCTGATATCTGCATCTCACGACACTCTTTAACATTGTGCATTTTACAAGCCCTGCTTACGCGTGCTTTATCAGAAAAAGCATCCCCTTTGCAAGCACTGTTGGTCTAGACTCATCCCACATTGCTGTCCGGATTTCATCAAAATCCCTTGTGAGAGCTTCCACATCCGGCACGGCTGGCAAGTTATCAATATAAGGAATCTCCCTTGAATGAAACGACACTTCAGACTCGTACATTTTTCGTCTATAGGGTGCTCTCTTCAAATCGGGTCCTTCCTCCTCGTCCTCTTCATCACCATCCTCACGAGCAAATGGTGTCTCGTCTCCCGATTCATCGACATTGTTATCGTAATTGCTGTTCTCTTCCTCACTCTGTGCATCTGCCAGATCCTGATGTAATACGTCGTTTTTGGGCAATTGAGTGAGTACGGGTAGTTCAACTTGCTCGTTTTCACTGCACATTTCAACAAAAATATAAGCTACTAAATTAATAAATGCTTTATATATGGCTGTAGCTTTTCACTTACAAGTCGTAATGTGATGACATTCCATGATGGACGTTTTCAGTTAGGTGATGACTACCGGATGGGCCACTTGTAAAATTCATATCCGGCCGGTAACCCCTATTAAATAAATGAGCGTTAAAATTAATTCAATACGCCAAAAATATACATAATTAACACAAATGAAAATTGAAGTTTACCACTCTTCTTGTGAATTATGGAAAGCAGGGTATAAATTATTTTCTCGCTGCTCATTCGTGGACGGTGATAAATTTAAATCAAGAAAAAATCTTTCATCCGGAACATATCCGGCAAAAACTAATCCAGAATAACCACCCGATGACTGGGGGTTATCTCTACTACGCACAACCTCATTTTTTGGAACGTCTTCGACCTTCACGTACATCTCCAACATTGTGATTACAAGAAATTCCAGGCATTCGTCCGGAGTCCTCAAGAAATCACTCAAAGTGTCATTATCGTCGATGTTAAACTCTGAGTAAAAAGCAACCCCTTGCGGCGTAACGGAATACGGATATCTTCCGGTTACTTTGAGTATCACTGAACGTTTTCTCACACTCATTTTTTTGCATAACAACGATATCAATGTTTCGTACTCTATTGAAAGTGGCAATTTAACATTACACTTAGCAGGTAAACTGTAGCCCACAGAGTTATTCTCCATCACAACCTCACCCACCTAATATAATGATACTCTTATTCTACGTTCTTCAGACATAATGAAAAAATGCTGGAGAATTTAACAACAATAGAAACCAACAAGAGTTAAAAAAATTTTTGAATGAAGTTGTGGCGATTCTACGATGTTTATATAGGACATGGCTAGCCGGGTTTTTTTTTTTTTTTTTTTGTATATAGCGACACAAAAAGTGGCTTTATACGCTTTTAAATTATTGAACCCAGAAATTATTGGTGGGGTCAGGTAATAAGGGGTATATCGCCACTATTAATGGCGCTATGTAAGGTGTGTCAACTTTACTATTGTAAGCACGTGATTTTTGACCCTCCCCGGGAATTTTTACGTTCTTAAGCTTAAATATCTAATTTAGGACTAATATAGCTATTTTAACTATTTTTACTTTATTTCGTCGCAAAAAGAAAATTTCAAAAAATATATATATAAATTTTAGTTTATGTATTTCTCATAAACTTGAAAAATACAAAAATTGTACTTTATTTTGGTACTTTATATAAATTTGAAAATTAGAAAAAATATAATTCTATTAATGTTTTGTAGTCGTTTTAATTTTGGAAAAATACAAAAAAATATTACTTTATATTTTTGTCTTTATTAAAAAACGAAAATTACAAAAATAGTTTTATTAATATTTTGTAGCTATTTTAAATCTTGAAAAAATATTTTAAAAAAAGATATAGTTTTGTTTGAATACTAGTCTTATTTTCGGTAGTTATTTTGCTTACATAGGACTAGTTAAGCAACGTGTTCCTATTTCTCGGGTCCGAGCAAAAGAATAATATTCGGGTTCAAACTACCCGGTTTTAGGCCTAATTTTCGGACCTAGCCCATAATAAACCGAGTCCAGGACACATGGGGAACCCCACCACGCGTGGGGACATAAGTCTCGAACCCCACCACGCGTGGGGCTTATTTTTCTTGACAAACCTATTATAATACACGGATGAAACATTTGAAAAAAAAAACGGACGGAGGGAATTTTTTGAAACAGGGGTACTGTTCACGCTTCTTCTTCTAAAAGAAGAAGAAGCAGAAACCCTAGAAAAACGACCCTAAAAACTCCATTCCCTACTGCCTCACGAGAACCAGCCAAAGCTTCCCCATCCTCACGTCCGGAACACCACCTCCATCGTCGACAACCACCCGACCAGCCCCCTCGCATCCCCGGACGTCGCCCCAGCTCCCATAACCGTCGTCCAAAACACCATGTCCGCAACCACTCCATCACCACCCAAACTCCACCTCCATCAGCTTCACTAGCCCCACGTCCAAACCCACCAGCAACCATCGTCATCCCTGCCCCCTACTCCCTCGCGACCCACCAGTCCAAAACACCACCATCAAACCACCCCGTCACCTCCCGTAAAACCACCACCAAAACCAACGAAAAACCCTAGCAAACAGGAAACCCACCATCGTTCCACCTTCAAACCGCCCCGGACTGCTCCCTCTCCGTCTCACCATTACCAAACGACCCCTCCATAGACACCTCCATCAACGAAACCAAAAAACCAGCTCCCTCCATCCTGTCCAGCACCCACCACGCCTCAGTTTGGTTCGCGCAGCAACTGCTGTTGCCTCCCGTCACAACCCGACACCACGACCAACAGTTTCCCCCCCTCGTCGTCAACCTCAAGAACCAGTCCGCCATTTTCAGTCCAACGAGCAGCTATTGCTGCATGCCAAGCAGTCGTAGCTGCGTTTCCGAGCAACGGTGGGTTGCTTCGATCCTGCTTGGCCGAGTTTTTCTGTTTTCCGTCGAGGTCGACTTTGGTTCGTCGAGGTCCGGTACGTCGAGGTATTCGTCCGAGGTTTCATCATTGTTCCTCGTCGAGTGAGGTTCGGTTCGAGTTCCGTAGGAGGCACTGTTTGTCGTTCTAGAATTGTCGAGGTTCGAAGGTTGGTGTTCTTCGTCCTTTGTTTCATTTCATTCGTTTTGCATATTATGGTTCAAGGCAAAAATGAGAATATTCGATATTTATGAATGTCAACAATGCAATTTTGTTGTTTTGTTAAAAAATGTTAATTTTTATGGATAGTTACTGCATGTTTAAAGTGAATGTGAGAATGTATGAACGGTTTGCGAGTCATCTTGGTTGAATCGTTTTTTCATTTTACCATGGATATTATTATTTATTAGAATCGTTGTTTTCATTTAACCTCAGATGACGTCATGGGTAGAAAATCTTAATTATTTTTAGGCTTGCCTTTAATAAAAATGAGACGAGCCTCGAAAAAATGCACAAGCTGCGGGGCCCTCACAGATATATGTATCATAATGAACACTTAGATTCTGGGACGGGCCGTTTAGCAAATTTCACGGCCTTACCCAAAATAATAATGCGCTAGTTGCTTTAGGCGCGCCTTTAATAATGTCATCTCCCTAAACTCGGGTGCACATTTATGTGACCCAAATCCAAATCTCAACGGAGTCGAAATATGTCTCTAGTCACGGGCACATTGATTGTGACGTGGCCCGAGATGCATGTCCATGACGTTGCAAATTCCTTTTAAAAAATAAGAATGAGATGAGCCTCGCCGAATAAAAACACAAATTGCGGGGCCCTCAGTAAATACTTGTTTAAAATTACTTAGAATTCAGGAGGGTCGTTTAGCGAATTTCACGGCCTCCGCAAAATAATAACGCGATGGTCTCTTTAGCCGCGCGTTTAATAATTTACTTTCTTAAGCTCGGGTGTGCATTTCATGCGACCCAAATCCAAATCCCAAAACATCAAATAAAATGTGTTCCAGATTGTGGGTGCATTTCATGTGACGCAGTCCAAAGGCGTGTTTTAAGCGATGTTCACATTTCTTTTAAAAACAATAATAATAAAGCAGTTAAAAGATAAAATTTGCACATAAGTTCATATTTGTATAAAATCAGATAATCAAGCCGAATATAACAGTTGAGCGACCGTGCTAGAACCACGGAACTCGGGAATGCCTAACACCTTCTCCCGGGTTAACAGAATTCCTTATCCGGATTTCTGGTACGCAGACTGTAATATGGAGTCATTCTTTTCCTCGATTCGGGATTAAAATTGGTGACTCTGAAATAATTAAACCAATCCCCTTTCGATTGTCCTTTAATTGGAAAAAACTCCCCTGCGCCCCCTCGGGTGCCCCCTCGGGTGCGGAAAAAGGAGGTGTGACAGCTCTGGCGACTCTGCTGGGGATTGGACCCAGAACCACTGGTTCAGGGTTAAGAATTCGAGCTTAAAATAATTGTTATTATTTGGCTTTATCTATTATCTGATTTTTACATGTTTGAGCCTAATGTGTTAAATGCTGCTTTTACCGCTATGATATCATTTGAACTGTATATAAACTGTGCCGAAACCCATATCCTTTCTGAGTCTTATGAATCATGAAGAAGGGTGTACTTCGTACGACTTCTTTTCTGTATAGTGTCAAATCCCAATTTAGAACGAGGTTCGGACAAGTTGCTAAGCCGGTGAAGCTTCTGTATTCCCGATACGCTGCCCCCCCCTCGGCTCGAGCTGTCCGCTCGGGTAAGCCAGGTCTAGAACAAATACCCAGGTTATGAACTTAGTATAACAAAGCCACATGCCGGATCCCTAGTAGGAACGTTTATTTGCATCATGTGCATTTGACTTAGGGGACTCAACACAGGGGTTGGGTCCGTCTAGGACAAGCAACCTGAAAATAATAGACCAGCTTTTGGCATCCTATGTGCTACATGTTGTATTTAGTCAAGGGTGAATGGGTCATTTGGTCATTTCCAGCATGGTGTTATTTTAATCAAAGCATGGGAAACATTTGTGGAATCCAAGGAGCCTTGGAATTCCCTATGTCCCCCACGCTTCATTTTTGGGAAAAGCACCTAGGGAACATTTGTGGAATCCAAGAAGTCTTGGAATTCCCTATGTCCCCCACGCTTCATTTTTGGGAAAAGCACATGGGGAACATTTGCGGAATCCAAGAAGTCTTGAAATTCCCTATGTCCCCCATGCCACATTTTTGAAAATATAATAAATATAAAAAATAAAATATATATGTATATATATAAAAAAAAACATTGAAAATTCGAAAAAAAAGATTGTGTATGTTTTCATCATCATCCACAAATTAGAAAATAGTGGAAAATAGGAGAAAATAACAGTGTAGAGATATAACTACTTATTGTTAGAAAAAAAAAACAAATGTCCAAGTAGTGTCGAAACTCTGCCGAAATTTTGAGGATATAAAATAAAAAAAAATATATGTCTTATTAGTTTGTTTTATTAAAGCAAAGGAAAAGTAGAAAAAATAATCATTGTTTTGTCTTATTTTTTTCTTTTTTTTTTAAAAAAAACATTAATAGAAAAGAAAATAGTTTGTCTTGCCATAAAAATGAAAAAAAGAGTCTTATTTTTAAATTTTGTGTTATTTATTTGTTTATGAAAATGACAATTAAAATAATCCAAAAATATTTTCTCCATTATTGACTTCTTTAGTAAGTCTTTCTAATTGTTTTCAAAAAATAATATAATATATATATAAAAAAAAATAAACAGATCCGAAAATATTTTGATTCTTTTTTCAAAATTGAAAAGAAAATTCAAAATTCAAAAAAAAAAATATTTTGAGAAGCATTTCTTTTATTAAAAGCAAAGTTCCGAAAAATATTTTCTTCTTTAGAATAAAGAAGAAAAAAGAGCAAATGAAAATTCAAAATATATCTTAGAAGTGTTTCTTGTAAAAAGAAAATCAATCAAAAAATGCTTCCTTTCTTCTTTTAAAGTAGTTCTTTTGACCGAACTACGCGGGTTTGATTCTCACCGGATGTGAGATACGTAGGCAACCCTCATCGGGTCCAACCCCACCTTCTCAAAAAGAAGGAATGTTTTATGTTTTTCGTTAATTCGTTTGTTTGTTATAAATGAAAAATAATAGAATAATAGTCTATTTGATTGTTGTGAAAATAATAAAAAAAAAATATAGAAAATGGAAAAGGGTCTTCTCAATAATAGTTTATTGGCCCGAACTACGCGGGTTTGATTCTCACCGGATGTGAGATACGTAGGCAACCCTCATCGGGTCCAACCCCCTTTTGCTAAAAAGCCAAAAACAAATAATAATGAAAATAAAAAAAAACATGTCAAGATTTTATTTTTTTTCATAAATAAGTCGGGTGATGTCCAACTTCCCCTTTTACAAAAAAATAGCAAAAATATATATGTCAAATTTCATAAAGAAGTCGGGTGAAGCTGTTTTATCAAGACATAGTCGAATGTTCCCGAAAGGGACGCCGGAAGGCTGACTTTGCATAAACAGCCACCTTTGGGTCATTTTTTAAGATTTGGTCCAGTTGACCCACACAGCCTTAAAAATCTTCGTCCCCGAGACGTTGAAAGGCCGTGTTTGCAATATTGAGTTTCCTATTTTCGAAAAACAATAAAAGAGTCATAACTAAGTCAGGAGATGCTGTTTGTCATAAATAGCCGAATGTTCCCGAAAGGGACGCCGGAAGGCTGACTTTGCATAAACAGCCACCTTTTGGGTCATGTCTAGGAGTTTGGTCCAGTTGACCCACACAGCCTAAAAATCTTCATCCCCGAGACGTTGAAAGGACGTGTTTGCAATATTGACTTTTCTAATTTGAAAAACGATGAAAAAAAGAGTTATAAATAAGTCAGGTGATGCTGTTTTGTCATAAATAGCCAAATGTTCCCGAAAGGGACGCCGGAAGGCTGACTTGGCATAAACAGCCACCTTTGGGTCATTTTGAGATATGGACACACACAGCCTTAAAAAAGCTTCGTCCCCGAGACGCTAAAGGGTCGTGTTTTGCAACACCAAGTTTTTATTATAATTTGAAAAAGAGTCGACGGTCAGGTAATACCGTTCAAATTTTGTCATAATAAGCCGAGCCAGCTTCGGCCGGGTCTTAAACCGTTCTTGCCGAAATAGCCTTAGAGTATCTTTCAGTTGTCGAAAGGTTATTTTCGTAAAAGAATGGACAAGTTTGTAAAGTGTCAAAATAATCCTCCCCGGCCTCAAAATTCATGTGAAAATTGGAAGGGGCCACATTTGCAAAAAAATAACTGTTTGGTTGCATTTGTCGAACAGAGAAAAGGAGCTAGCCTTTTGTTTTTGAGTTTATAAATCTCTTGATTAGAATAATGTGGGTTGCTTGAGTTTCAAGTTTGTAGGTCATCTTCAAACCTTTGAAACTCAGTTTGTTCTAATATGAAAATTGAAAAATGTTTACTGTTGTTTATCTTTTATTGGTCCGAACTACGCAAGGTCTGATTCATGCGGGGTCATGATACGTAGGCAATCTCCATAAGATTCGACCACAACAAAAAAAAAGAAATGAAAAAAAAAATGAAAAAGATGAAAAAGATAAAAATAATTAAATATATATATATATTGATAATAATAAGGACCGACTGAGTCCATTCTAACATATTTGGTTTTGAATTGTGAAGAAAGTTGAGGTGGTTGGTTTGTGCCTCAAAGAAAAATGACAACTAACGTCGAAGCTGTTACAAGTGCTCCAGAGACTCAGAGTCGGAGGGTTCCTCGTCATGAGTCACAATTTGCGACACAACAAGAGCAGTACCACTCTCCTGAGTACCACTCGTACTCGTTTGATCTTGCTGCAAAAACTTGAGAAGCCTGCCCGAAAGATGGTACAGGAAGAAATGACCCAAAGAGTGAAAAGCTTAGAACAATGGTTGGAAAACATGCAAAGGTTGGCAGGCCAAAAGAGTGTTGCCTTCAAAGATCTATGTATGTTCCCCGATGTCCACTTGCCGCCTGGTTTCAAGACTCCAAAATTTGAAAAGTACGATGGACATGGAGATCCCATAGCCCACCTGAAAAGGTATTGCAATCAATTGAGAGGGGCAGGAAGAAATGAAAAATTGTTGATGGCTTATTTTGTGGAAAGCCTTACGGGAGTAGCCTCCGAATAGTTTATGGATCAAGACACGTATCGCTGGTATGTCTGGGATGACATGGCACAGGACTTTGTCAGACAGTTCCAATACAACATCGACATTCCCCCAGACCGCATTTCCCTTTCAAACCTGAAGAAGAAACCAAGTGAAAGTTTTAGGGAATATGCCATAAAATGGAGAGAGCAAGCAGCTCGAGTTAAGCCACCCATGGATGACCACGAGCTAATTACTATCTTCCTTCAAGCGCAAGAGCCAGATTACTTTCAAAACATGGTGTCCGCAGTTGGCAAAACCTTCTCGGAAGCAATCAAAATTGGAGAAATGGTAGAGAATGGTCTTAAGACAGGCAAAATTATAAGTCAAGCTGTTCTTAAAGCCGCAACTCAGGCTATCCGGGTTGAGTCAGATAATCTTAGCGACACAAATGAGGAGATTGAAGAAATCATGATGACATCAGGGTCTAGAAGAGGTCCCAGGAGAACATCTCGAAGGTATGAGCAGCCTCCTCAGATTTTCTATGGCTCCCCTGAGCAGTATTATCCACCTCAGGACGCTCAATACTCTGTCGCTCCACCTCAGTATGTTGTCCAGCCACCAAAACACCCCAGGAGGCGAGCACGAGCATCACAAAATCTCCAGAAGTCTCCACAAAATTTTCAGGTGCCCTATAACCCACAGCCAAGCCAGTGGTATAAAGGGGAACAAATGTTGAAAGATAATTTTACACCAATAGGAGAGTCCTATGAAAGCTTATTTGAGAAATTAAAGAATTATGACATGATTGCACCTATTCCTCCAAATCGTGTGGACCCACGTGCAAGAAGCTTTGACCCTTCTAAAAGATGTGAATATCATTCCAATGCCCAGGGGTACAATGTTGAAAGCTGTCGGTATTTGAAAAGAGAAATAGAAAAAATGATCCAAGAAGGGCGGATTGTGATCAATAACAGTGACATGGAGCACTCGAACCCTATCGAGAACTTGTTGACAGAGGGTGACAATGTTGAAATGGGTAATGGTCTTGGCAGTATTGATGCAAAGCTCAGTGGCTAATATGCCAATTTTTTGATAAAGTGGGAGGACGCTTCGTTCCTTGGTCAGCAAGAGAGAAGCTTGTGTTGGCTTATTTTGTGGTCATTTCTGTTGTTCGGATGATTAAGGTTGTAATTGGGATTTTGTCCTGTGTCAAACCTTCTTATCTTTCCATTTTGTCATAGCAGTTTGTTTAAATTTTGTCCAGTTTGTGTTAGGATTTTATTCTGGTTGTTTTGTTTGTTTTATTATTTCAAACCATTTCGCCGGTAGTCTAATACAAAGTCGGTCTTTTGTTAGTTCCAGTCGTCTTTTGTTTAGTCCTTTTATCATTTCGTTCAATGCCGATTCTAGGGACATGACATGCGCACACACTTTGGGCCTAGTCTTTAAAGTTAATCATAAAACCCTGGAAAGGCGATCAGACCATTTAAAGAAAATAAGGACGGTTTGAGATTATTCAGAGTTTGAGTCATGTGGAACTGGGGCAAGTTAAGCACAAAGAAAACCGTTAAAAGCAAGATTCGCCAAATTGGCATGAGGGTCGGTCATGATAATGAGAGTGTCGCCCAACGGTGCTTAGAAATGACAAAGGAAAATAAAATGTTTAACATAATTGTCAAGTCCAGCACCATCAGAAGAGACTACAAATTTAAAGTGTGTTGTTTGCACTTGACATGTTTTGAAGGCTGAAATGACGAAGGCATTTTGTTCTGCTACCTAAACACTTTATCCTTCATTACCCCTTTTGAGCCTTATTTATTTTCTTTCATACCCCTCGTTCGGAATCAGTAGCAACGAAAAAAAAAAGAAAAAAAAGAAAAAGAGAAAGAAAGAAAACAACAAAACGAAAAAAGAGAGAAAAAAAGCAAAAGAAAAAGAAAAGAAAGATAAGAAATGAGTGAAAAGAAAGTCACAAGAAAAAAAGAGGAATTGGGAACTACGTTTGACCTGATTCCTCAAAGAGGATACGTAGGCGCTTCACGGCTCGGTCATAGTTTTGAAAAATGAAAAAAAAAATCAATTAAAATATCCCCAAGCAAGAAACTGGGGCAAAAGTTGCGTTTGATGTAAATAAATCTAATTTCGAAGGTTGTAATTAATAACCCAAAATTAATGCATTTTTTTGAGCCTTTTATACCCTTTCTTTCTAGCCCTATCCAAAACCCACATTACGGTCCAAAGAAAGACCTTCTGACCAGTCTTCAAAAGATGCCAAGTCAGACAAATGAAGAGTCTTACCGGCGAACATAACATTCTGTTCCACAGCAGAAAGGACTCTAATCTCCAGCAGAAAGAGTCATACCGGCGACACTCCGAATCCCCAGCTGGAAAGTGATACAAATGAGAGAGTCTTATCGGTGAAAACCTTCACAGGCACCATAAGGCGATGAAAGCTGAGAGAAAAACCAGAAATGAGAGAGACTTGATAGTGAAAACCCTTCGGGCACTACAAGTCGAATAAGATTGAGAATCAGATGGGGAATCGCCAATTGAAGATCTTGAAAGATGATTGACGGTAGAGGATAGGCCACATACGCATGTCATGGCCATTAGAGTCGGTATCTGCGTTTGATAGGTTTTTATTTATAGTTTCTTTTGTTAAAAGGTCGTCTTTTTCCTTTTGTCCCTTTATTCTGTTCCCTTTTTATCTTTTACCTTTCATAGAAAAATCCCCAATAGAGTCTGCTCGGTTAGAACAAGTGTGAATTGACTTCAAAATAGGTCATCAGCTTTCCAAGGTGAGATCTGACTAGTATATCCAAATGGTATAGTCAGCGAGGAACAAGCGCGAGGCCAGTGTCAATAAAGATATCCCCAGCAAAAGGGAATTGACAAAAGGATTGACGAGCGTCAAGAGGGATATCCTTGCCAAAACCAAGGTTATAAACCTCAAAGACAAGGCCCGTGAACAAAGTAAGGAGAGCAGTGAGCATGATTTGGCGAAATCCATACTAGACTAAAAGGTCGGGGAAATGCCAGTTTCCAAGCTATGACACAACAGAAGAAGGATATTCCCCAGCAGGAAGGGATTATCCCCAGCACATAATATCATCTCCAACAAGTCGTGGAGCACAGCGCAATGAAGGAGAAAGGGAAAGCAATCCCAATAGGAGTATCACAGCCAACCACCATGTTTTAAACTAATAAATTTTGTTTGATTTGAAACAGGTAAAGGAAATGGCATTGATGCAGAAACGCATGCCACAAGGGATATTATCAAACTGGGGCAGAAAATTTTCCTTCCATTTAGAAAATTTTTTGGAAGTCAGGTACCCCCGGCTGATAACATTTTACCCCCCAACAGGTAAGCAAATCAAGGGAGGTAGTCTTTGAAGGAAGAAACTATGCAAAAACAAAACAAAAAAAGGAATAAAAAAAAAAGAATAATAAAAAGAAAAACAAAAAGAATAAAAAGATAAAAAAAAATCAAAAGAAAAAGAAAAGGAAAGTCATCCCCGTCTAAATAATCCCCAGCAGTTTCGAGGGAAGACAACACAGGTAAGTAAATAATTCAAAGAAGAAAAAAGAGAAAGCGAAGGTTTCATTAATAGGAGACGCACTTCCTAGTTTGAAATCGTTAGAGTTATACCCATAGGAGATGCATTTCCTCCTAAGTTCGTTTTAGTTGCACCAATAGGAGATGCATTTCCTCCTAAGTTTTAGTTTCACCCCATAGGAGATGCATTTCCTCCTAAGTTTGTTTTAGTTCATTCATAGGAGATGCATTTCCTCCTAAGTTTGTTTTAGTTCATTCATAGGAGATGCATTTCCTCCTAAGTTTATTTTAGTTCATTCATAGGAGATGCATTTCCTCCTAAGTTTGTTTTAGTTCATTCATAGGAGATGCATTTCCTCCTAAGTTTATTTTAGTTCATTCATAGGAGATGCATTTCCTCCTAAGTTTGTTTTAGTTCATTCATAGGAGATGCATTTCCTCCTAAGTTTGTTTTAGTTCATTCATAGGAGATGCATTTCCTCCTAAGTTTGTTTTAGTTTCATCCATAGGAGATGCATTTCCTCCTAAGTTTGTTTTAGTTTCACCCAAAGGAGATGCATTTCCTCCTAAGTTGTTGTTAAAAAAAAAAGGAAAAGAAAAAAGCAAGACCTAATCTGATGAACCTTCTCCTAGGATCAAAATCTTAGTCTGACGAATTTTTCTCCTAAGATAGAGACCTAGTCTGACGAACCTTCTCCTAGGATCAAAATCTTAGTCTGATGAATCTTTCTCCTAAGATACCAAAAAAGCAAGACCTAGTCTGATGAACCTTCTCCTAGGATCAAAATCTTAGTCTGACAAATTTTTCTCCTAAGATAGAGACCTAGTCTGACGAACCTTCTCCTAGGATCAAAATCTTAGTCCGATGAATCTTTCTCCTAAGATAACCAAAAACAAAAAATGACCTAGTCTGATGAACCTTCTCCTAGGATCAAAATCTTAGTCTGACGAATTTTTCTCCTAAGATAGAGACCTAGTCTGACGAACCTTCTCCTAGGATCAAAATCTTAGTCTGACGAATTTTTCTCCTAAGATAGAGACCTAGTCTGATGAACCTTCTCCTAGGATCAAAATCTTAGTCTGATGAATCTTTCTCCTAAGATACCAAAAAGAAAAACCTAGTCTGATGAACCTTCTCCTAGGATCAAAATCTTAGTCTGACGAATTTTTCTCCTAAGATAGAGACCTAGTCTGACGAACCTTCTCCTAGGATCAAAATCTTAGTCTGATGAATCTTTCTCCTAAGATACCAAAAATCAAAATCCTAGTCTGATGAACCTTCTCCTAGGATCAAAATCTTAGTCTGACGAATTTTTTCTCCTAAGATAGAGACCTAGTCTGACGAACCTTCTCCTAGGATCAAAATCTTAGTCCGATGAATCTTTCTCCTAAGATGCTAAAAAAATTTTTGAAAAAAAAGAGTCATTTTCCTAAATCCAGGCGCCCACCTGTATAACGAGAGGCATACATTTCAGTCTTTACTTTTCAGGTGTTGAAATTGGGAGCCCGCCCATAATAACAGAGGAATACATTCAGTCTTTACTTTCAAGTGTTGAAATTGGGAGCCCGCCCATAGAACAGAGGCATACATTCCAGTCTTTAAATTTCTTGCCAGGCGCCCACCTGTATAACGAGAGGAATACATTTCAGTCTTTTTCATTACAAGTGTTGAAGTTGGGAGCCCGCCCATAGAACAGAGGAATACATTTCAGTCCTTACATTTCAAGCATTGAAGTTAGGCGCCCACCTGTATAACAAGGGAATACATCCTAATCTAGTGTTTAGTTCACTCTCAGCACTGCATCAGTAGTATCAGTGGGCTACGATTTTGCTAACGACTCACAAACCTTCCCAGTGCAAACTGGGTTAGGAAATTTTGTTTGTTTTGTTTGTTTTGATTGTCAGGGACCCGCCTGTAGAACGGAGTTTGTGGTATGTCAAAAATCGAAGAAGTCAGGAGTCCACCTATCAAAGATCAAGCAGTGACCCACTGGAAAGCAGAAAGATTACAACAGAAATCCCCAGCATTCAATCCAAGTTAGAAGCTCGCCTCAAGAACGCGAATCAATAGTTTAGGATGATCAACAGAAGCTGGTCACAAAAACAAAAAAAAAACAAGAAAAAAAAAAAGAAGAGAAAAAAAAGAAAGAAAGAAAAGAACCCAAAATACGGAAGTGGAGAACAAATGTGGTCTGCTCAAGAACTAGCACCTACAACTAGCAAGTGTCAAGGTTCAAATCCAAAGTCTGTATGAAGCACCATTCAAGACTCAAGATCAAGTTTCAGAAGACTTAGAGATAGAAATCCTTGTAACTAGTAGCTGATAGGCTTAGTTAGTCTTTTTCAGTTTTCATTTTTGTTGTAATGACAGGACCGCGGACCGGAACCTCAACGGAACGGCACCTCGATCGGCTCTTCACCTCGGTACACTCTACCATCTCTCCCATTTTCTGAACTACACATGGCCTGATTCCTGTATAACCAAGGATATGTAGGCAGCTCAGATGCCAGGGCTCGGTCACATTCCCTCCCTTTCCTTAGTGTAGTCCGTCCAAGTAATGGTCGGGTCAAAAACACATCTAGTCGTTCTTTGTCGGAAAACTCTTCGTGTTTCCAGTCAAAGAGGGGCAGCTATAAGCACGTGATTTTTGACCCTCCCCGGGAATTTTTACGTTCTTAAGCTTAAATATCTAATTTAGGACTAATATAGCTATTTTAACTATTTTTACTTTATTTCGTCGCAAAAAGAAAATTTCAAAAAATATATATATAAATTTTAGTTTATGTATTTCTCATAAACTTGAAAAATACAAAAATTGTACTTTATGTTGGTACTTTATATAAATTCAAAAATTACAAAAAATATAATTCTATTAATGTTTTGTAGTCGTTTTAATTTTGGAAAAATACAAAAAAATATTACTTTATATTTTTGTCTTTATTAAAAAACGAAAATTACAAAAATAGTTTTATTAATATTTTGTAGCTATTTTAAATCTTGAAAAAATATTTAAAAAAAAGATATAGTTTTGTTTGAATACTAGTCTTATTTTCGGTAGTTATTTTGCTTACATAGGACTAGTTAAGCAACGTGTTCCTATTTCTCGGGTCCTGGCAAAAGAATAATATTCGGGTTCAAACTACCCGGTTTTAGGCCTAATTTTCGGACCTAGCCCATAATAAACCGAGTCCAGGACACATGGGGAACCCCACCACGCGTGGGGGACATAAGTCTCGAACCCCACCACGCGTGGGGCTCATTTTTCTTGACAAACCTATTATAATACACGGATGAAACATTTGAAAAGAAAAAAAAAACGGACGGAGGGAATTTTTTGAAACAGGGGTACTGTTCACGCTTCTTCTTCTAAAAGAAGAAGAAGCAGAAACCCTAGAAAAACGACCCTAAAAACTCCATTCCCTACTGCCTCACGAGAACCAGCCAAAGCTTCCCCATCCTCACGTCCGGAACACCACCTCCATCGTCGACAACCACCCGACCAGCCCCCTCGCATCCCCGGACGTCGCCCCAGCTCCCATAACCGTCGTCCAAAACACCATGTCCGCAACCACTCCATCACCACCCAAACTCCACCTCCATCAGCTTCACTAGCCCCACGTCCAAACCCACCAGCAACCATCGTCGTCCCTTCCCCCTACTCCCTCGCGACCCACCAGTCCAAAACACCACCATCAAACCACCCCGTCACCTCCCGTAAAACCACCACCAAAACCAACGAAAAACCCTAGCAAACAGGAAACCCACCATCGTTCCACCTTCAAACCGCCCCGGACTGCTCCCTCTCCGTCTCACCATTACCAAACGACCCCTCCATAGACACCTCCATCAACGAAACCAAAAAACCAGCTCCCTCCATCCTGTCCGACACCCACCACGCCTCAGTTTGGTTCGCGCAACAACTGCTGTTGCCTCCCGTCACAACCCGACACCACGACCAACAGCTTCCCCCCCTCGTCGTCAACCTCCAGAACCAGTCCGCCATTTTCAGTCCAACGAGCAGCTATTGCTGCATGCCAAGCAGTCGTAGCTGCGTTTCCGAGCAACGGTGGGTTGCTTCGATCCTGCTTGGCCGAGTTTTTCTGTTTTCCGTCGAGGTCGACTTTGGTTCGTCAAGGTCCGGTACGTCGAGGTGTTCGTCCGAGGTTTCATCATTGTTCCTCGTCGAGTGAGGTCCGGTTCGAGTTCCGTAGGAGGCACTGTTTGTCGTTCTAGAATTGTCGAGGTTCGAAGGTTGGTGTTCTTCGTCCTTTGTTTCATTGCATTCGTTTTGCATATTATGGTTCAAGGCAAAAATGAGAATATTCTATATTTATGAATGTCAACAATGCAATTTTGTTGTTTTGTTAAAAAATGTTAATTTTTATGGATAGTTACTGCATGTTTAAAGTGAATGTGAGAATGTATGAACGGTTTGCGAGTCATCTAGGTTGAATCGTTTTTTCATTTTACCATGGATATTATTATTTATTAGAATCGTTGTTTTCATTTAACCTCAGATGATGTCATGGGTAGAAAATCTTAATTATTTTTAGGCTTGCCTTTAATAAAAATGAGACGAGCCTCGAAAAAATGCACAAGCTGCGGGGCCCTCACAGATATATGTATCATAATGAACACTTAGATTCTGGGACGGGCCGTTTAGCAAATTTCACGGCCTTACCCAAAATAATAATGCGCTAGTTGCTTTAGGCGCGCCTTTAATAATGTCATCTCCCTAAACTCGGGTGCACATTTATGTGACCCAAATCCAAATCTCAACGGGATCGAAATATGCCTCTAGTCACGGGCACATTAATTGTGACGTGGCCCGAGATGCATGTCCATGACGTTGCAAATTCCTTTTAAAAAATAAGAATGAGATGAGCCTCGCCGAATAAAAACACAAATTGCGGGGCCCTCAGTAAATACTTGTTTAAAATTACTTAGAATTCAGGAGGGTCGTTTAGCGAATTTCACGGCCTCCGCAAAATAATAACGCGATGGTCTCTTTAGGCGCGCGTTTAATAATTTACTTTCTTAAGCTCGGGTGTGAATTTCATGCGACCCAAATCCAAATCCCAAAACATCAAATAAAATATGTTCCGGATTGTGGGTGCATTTCATGTGACGCAGTCCAAAGGCGTGTTTTAAGCGATGTTCACATTTCTTTTAAAAACAATAATAATAAAGCAGTTAAAAGATAAAATTTGCACATAAGTTCATATTTGTATAAAATCAGATAATCAAGCCGAATATAATAGTTGAGCGACCGTGCTAGAACCACGGAACTCGGGAATGCCTAACACTTTCTCCCGGGTTAACAGAATTCCTTATCTAGATTTCTGGTACGCAGACCGTAATATGGAGTCATTCTTTTCCTCGATTCGGGATTAAAATTGGTGACTTGGGACACCCTAAATCTCCCAAGTGGCGACTCTGAAATAATTAAACCAATCCCCTTTCGATTGTCCTTTAATTGGAAAAAACTCCCCTGCGCCCCCCGGGCGCGGAAGCCACTATTAATGGCGCTATGTAAGGTGTGTCAGCTTTACTATGTATAGCGCCACAAATTTTTCTTGAAAAATATGGTTCAACAGCCTTGATGCATGGACGTCGAGAAGATTTGTCCTTGGGGAGATTTTACTTTTATCATATTCCGTTTGCATTCTTAAATATTGGCTAGTAAACAATTATTCTCTTCGTGGTAAATAAATTTCTCAACAAGTTTTACACTTGGCAGGAGAGTTTTCTCAAATGAACTTTCAAAGACTAAGGGGTCGTTTGGTAGGGTGTATAAGAATAGTGCAGAATAAGGTGTATTAGTAATGCATGGATTAGTAATGCATGGATTAGTAATGCAAGCATTAGTTATGCAAATATTATTTCTTATCTATTGTTTGGTGTGGTGTATTAGAATTATAATGCATTGCATAATTTTTAAGAAAAATAATTGCTTACAAAAATGCCCTCCATATTCTCTAGCTTTAAGGAACTTTAAGGACAATTTTGTCTTTAACCATACTAATGCATGCATTAAAGCCTTGGTATTACTAATGCCATGATTTTCTATGTATTACTTATGCATAGGATAATGCCAAGTATGATGTATAACTAATACAAGTATTAGTTATACACAAGTTAAAAAAATGTACCAAACAAAGTATTAGTAATGCATAGAACTAATGCTTGCATTATTTTTTCTAATATCTCCTACCAAACGACCCCCTTATTGAATTGTTAAAAAATAGAGATAACTGTAAAAAAATGACATTTAATTAATACTACTAGTTATATGCCAATTTATATGTGGGCTTCAATATTTTCATATGTCAAATACGAGAAAACATATTTGTACTTCGAGTAATAATAAAATTTATTGAAAACATAATTAAATAAATAAAAGTACGTATACATTTTATAACAGTTTAAGTTATTCGATGAGATAATCACACAATTTAATATGGTTCTGATTTCATTTCAGCACCACCCATTATCAGAATATCTTACATGCTCTGCTTGATTCCATATTAAATTAACTTTTCATGACCAGGGCGGAGGGAGAGCATTAGCTATAGGGTCGGACAAACCCAATAATTTTTGCTCAAGCTCTATATTACTTAATTTGTATTGAAGAATTTATTACATATCTAAAAAATTTAATTGTGAACCCACTAACTAAGAAAGTTATATGTTTTTTAGCAATTCAGAATTCATAAACTATAAATTCTAGCTCCGCCTCTATCAATTATATATGGTGAATCTTGTATTGGTCAAAATCTAACCGTCACGGCCGAGCTGACCAACGTCCCGCCCAAGTGACAGGGCAGTAAAAGACGACATGGCCCACTCTGCATCCCATCCTCGACATCCGTCGAGTCAGAAGAAGCAATGTCTAAAGGACGACCAAGGCACGCTTGGTGTGAGAGAGCGTCAGACCAAGTAAATGGCAAGGGTGCCTTGACTATATATAGTAGGGAAAAACCCTCGATAGAGGGGAGGCTCTCCTCCCCTTTCTCTCCCCCAAGCTATCTTCTTGTAATCTTCTATTGAAGTAATCTGAAGAAAAACATGTAGAGCTACCTCTCCCATCGATTGATGGGAGCCACAACGAAGAATTTCAATAAGATCGATTATATCTATTTCATCTTATATACTATCTATTCTGTTAGTTCTTTGATCAGGAAGTTATTATGTCTGACTAAGATTTACCCCTTTATTTTCTTTGATTGATTTATTCAAAAAGGTTCCGATATCTTTTGAGTCAAACAATTTGGCGCCGTCTGTGGGAGTTCTTAGTGAAATTTTCTAGTCTTTCCCAGATCAAAGATAAGAAACATGATTACCCACCGAAAATAGCGCTTAGGCAAAACCCAACCCACGCGGGACAAAGGCGCAGAAGGGGAAGGAGAACCGAGTATAGTCACTGAATTTAGAAATCCTCGCCCCATCAACCATCGAAATGTCAAGCAAAATGAGCAACATCACAAACCCGCTCTCCTTCACCGGACCATCGGATGAGGGTAAGGAAAGTATCATTTTAACTCACCTGCTGCTTTTTGCTCAAGCAGGAACACAAATGTCACGCGAGCGAGCAAGCAGAGAAACATCTCAATTAAAGAATGAGAAACTGCTAAAAAACAACCAAAACACCGCCCGCAGGTGACATCTCCAAGCCGGAATGTAGGAGTCAGACAAAAAGACTACAATGTGTGCGTCGAACGAACCTAAGCGAAACAGCAACGTTTCGTACTCTCTGACATTGCACTCTATGATGCAAACAATGTCAAACGAACTGGGACTCCCCCAGAGGATGTCCAATTCTACAAAAACTGGGACTGACAACGGGTTACTATTTCGATAAGTTCGAAATAACACCCTTTAAGGCCAAAGGCCTTCGCCAAGAAGAAGAGTTCGACCTCGATCGAACAACGACGGGTTACTATTTTGATAAGTTCAAATAACACCATTTAAGGCCAAAGGCCTTCGCTAAGAAAAAGAGTTCGACCTCGATCGAACGAAGATGGGTTACTATTTTGATAAGTTCGAAATAACACCCTTTAAGGCCAAGGGCCTTCGCGAAGAAGAAGCATTCGACCTCGATCGAACGACAACGGGTTACTATTTTGATATGTTCGAAATAACACCCTTTTAGGCCAAGGGACTTCGCCAAAAAGAAGAGTTCGACCTCGATCGAACAACGACGGGTTACTATTTCGATAAGTTTGAAATAACACCCTTTAACGCCAAGGGCCCTCACCAAAAAGAAGAGTTCGACCTCGATCGAATGACGACGGGTTACTACTTCGATAAGTTCGAAATAACACCTTTTATGGCCAAGGGCCTTCGCCAAGAAGAAGAGTCTGGCCTCGATCGAATGATGACATGTTACTATTTCGATAAGTTTGAAATAACACCCTTTACGGCCAAGAGCCTTCGCCAAGAAGAAGAGTTCGACCTAGATCGAATGACGACGAGTTACTATTTCGATAAGTTCGAAATAACACCCTTTAAATCCATGGGACTTCACCAAGAAGAAAAGGTCGACCTCGATCGAACAACGACGGGTTACTATTTCGATAAGTTCGAAATAACACCCTTTAAGTCCATGAGACTTCGCCAAGAAGAAAAGGTCGACCTCGATCGAACAACGACGGGTTACTATTTTGATAAGTTCGAAATAACAACCTTTAAGGCCAAGGGCCTTCGCCAAAAAGAAGTGTTCCACCTCGATCGAACGATGACGGGTTACTATTTTGATAAGTTCGAAATAACACACTTTAAGGCCAAGGGCCTTTGCCAAGAAGAAGAGTTCGACCTCGATCAAAAAACAACGGGTTACTATTTCGGTAAGTTCAAAATAACACCGTCTAAGGCCAAGGGCCTTCGCCAAGAAGAATAGTTCGACCTCGATTGAACGACGACAGGTTACTATTTCGATAAGTTCAAAATAACACCCTTTAAGGCCAAAGGCCTTCACAAAGCAGAAGAGTTCGACCTCGATAGAACGACGACAGGTTACTATTTTGATAAGTTCAAAATAACACCCTTAAAGGCCAAAGGCCTTCGCCAAAAAGAAAAGTTCGACCTCGATCAAACGACAACGGGTTACTATTTCGATAAGTTCGAAATAACACCCTTTAAGATTAAAGGCCTTCGCTAAGAAAAAGAGTTCGACCTAGATCGAAAGACGACGAGTTACTATTTCAATAAGTTCGAAATAACACCCTATAAGGCCAAGGGTCATCGCCAAAAAGAAGAGTTCGACCTCGATTGAACGACGACGGGTTACTATTTCGATAACTTCGAAATAACACCCTTTAACGCCAAGGGCCCTCACCAAAAAGAAGAGTTCGACCTCGATCGAATGACGACGGGTTACTACTTCGATAAGTTCGAAATAACACCTTTTATGGCCAAGGGCCTTCGCCAAGAAGAAGAGTCTGGCCTCGATCGAATGATGACATGTTACTATTTCGATAAGTTTGAAATAACACCCTTTAAGGCCGAGGACCTTCGCCAAAAATAAGAGTTCGACCTAGATTGAACGACGACGAGTTACTATTTCAATAAGTTCAAAATAACACCCTTTAAGGCTAAGGCACCTCTCCAAAAAAAGGGTTCGACCTCGATCGAACGATGACAAGTTACTATTTCGATAAGTTCGAAATAAACCCTTTAAAGCCAAGGGCTTTCGCCAAGAAGAACAGTTCGACCTCGATTGAACGACGACGGGTTACTATTTCGATAAGTTCGAAATAATAACGTTTAAGGCCAAGGGCCTTCGCCAAAAAAAAGAGTTCGACCTTGATCGAACGACGACGAGTTACTATTTCGATAAGTTTGAAATAACACCTTTTAAGGCCAAGGGCCTTCACCAAAAGGTAGAGTTCGACCTCGATCGAATGACGACGGGTTACTATTTCGATAAGTTCGAAATAATATCCTTTAAGGCCAAGGGCCTTCGCCAAAAAGAAAAGTTCGACCTCGATTAAACGACGATGGGTTACTACTTCGATAAGTTCGAAATAACACCCTTTAAGGCCAAGGGCCTTCGCCAAAAGGCAGAGTTCGACCTCAATCGAATAACGACGAGTTACTATTTCGATATGTTCGAAATAACTCCCTTTAAGGCCAAGGGCCTTCGCCAAAAAGAAGAGTTCGACCTCAATCGAACGACGATGGGTTACTACTTTGATAAGTTCGAAATAACACCTTTTAAGGCCAAGGGTCTTCGCCAAAAGGTAGAGTTCGACCTCGATCGAACGACGACGGGTTACAATTTCGATAAGTTCGAAATAATACCCCTTTTAAGTCCAAGGGCCTTCTCAAAAAAGAAAAGTTCGACCTCGATCGAATGACGATGGTTTACTACTTCGATAAGTTC
The DNA here is from genome assembly GCF_000715075.1 of Nicotiana tabacum. Classification (NCBI taxonomy): domain Eukaryota; kingdom Viridiplantae; phylum Streptophyta; class Magnoliopsida; order Solanales; family Solanaceae; genus Nicotiana; species Nicotiana tabacum. The sequence goes on from NC_134087.1 coordinate 79,349,085, forward strand.
GAAATAACACCCTTTAAGGCCAAGGGCCTTCGCCAAAAGGTAGAGTTCGACCTCGATCGAACGACGATGGGTTACTATTTTGATAAGTTTGAAATAACACCCTTTAAGGCCAAGGGACTTCGCAAAGAAGAAGAGTTCGACCTCGATCGAACGACGATGTGTTGCTATTTCGATAAGTTCGAAATAACACCCTTTAAGGCCAAGGGCCTTCGCCCAAAAAAAGAGTTAGACCTTGATCGAACGACGACGGGTTACTATTTCGATAAGTTTGAAATAACACCCTTTAAGGCCAAGTGACCTCACCAAAAAGAAGAGTTCGACCTCGATCAATCGATGACGGGTTACTATTTCGATAAGTTTGAAATAACACCCTTTTAGGCCAAGGGCCTTCGGCAAGAAAAAGAGTTCGACCTCGATCGAACGACGACTAATTACTATTCGATAAGTTCAAAATAACACCCTTTTAGGCCAAGGGCCTTCACAAAAAAGGAGAGTTCGACCTCGATCGAACGACGATGGGTTACTATTTCGATAAGTTTGAAATAACACCCTTTAAGGCCAAGGACCTTTGCCAAAAAGAAGAGTTCAACCTCGATCGAACGACGATGGGTTACTATTTCGATAACTTCATAATATCACCCTTTAAGGCCAAGGGCCCTCACCAAAAAGAAGAGTTCGACCTCGATCGAACGATGACATGTTACTATTTTGATAAGTTCGAAATAACACCCAGAAGGCCAAGGGCCCTCGCCAAGAAGAAGAGTTCGACCTCAATCGAACGACAACGGGTTAATATTTTGATAAGTTCAAAATAACACCCTTTAAGGCCAAGGGCCTTCGCCAAAAAGAAGAGTTCGACCTCAATCGAACGGCGACGGGTTACTATTTCGATAAGTTCGAAATAACTTCCTTTAAGGACAAGGGCCCTCACCAAAAAGAAGGGTTTGACCTCGATCGAACGATGACAGATTACTATTTCGATAAGTTCGAAATAACACCCTTTAAGGCTAAGGGCATTCGCCAAGAAGAAGAGTTCGACCTCATCGAACGACTACGGGTTACTATTTTGATAAGTTCGAAATAATACCCCTTAAGGCCAAGGGCCTTCGCCAAAAAGAAGAGTTCGACCTCGATCGAACGACGATGGGTTACTACTTCGATAAGTTTGAAAAAGGTAGAGTTCAACCTCGATCGAACGACGACGGGTTACTATTTCAATAAGTTCGAAATGACACACTTTAAGGCCAAGGGCCTTCACCAAAAAGAAGAGTTCGACCTCGATTGAACGACGACGGGTTACTATTTCGATAAGTTCGAAATAAAACCCTTTAAGGCCAAGGGCCTTCGCCAAAAAGAAATTCGACCTTAATCAAACAACGACTGGTCGATTTTTCGACAAAAGTTTGAAATCACACCCTCAAGGCCACAAACCATCTCCAAAGGGAAAAATTCAAAATATATCTAAGGCCAAGGGCCATCAATAAACAAAAAGGGTAGAAAAGACCGGGACTCGCCATACAGGAATCCATCCCGCGCCAAAGTCACAATGAAGCGAAAAACAAAGATAAAGCATGAGGCAGGTAACAACGAAAAAATTCTTCTTTATACAAAGTCGCCACGCTAACGGTCGCAGATTACATATGACCCAAGCCAACAATAAACAAAAGGGGGAAGAAAGGAACAACGGCAATAGACAATGAATATAAAAGAAAAGAGAAAACAGACTAAGACATCATTCTTTCACTCGGCATCATCACCGCCACTATCATCTCCAGGAAGCTCTCCCTCATCACCTGTGCCCTATGTGGCCTCCGGAGTCTCAGAATCATAACCACAGTTGACACGGGCCTCCCGCGCCTTTGCTCGTGCTTCTTCATATGCGGCCTCAGTAATATTGCCCGCCTCCCACAGACTCTTGTATATATCCCACTAAGCTTCAGCATGAACCTAAAGCTCATGTAGGCGGTGGGGAGCAACGGCAGAGGAATAATCAATCTGAACCAACAGCCGCTCCTTTTCAGCCTCAAGAGCGGCGACTCGATCTCCTAAGGTCGAAGCTTTCCGATCAATCTCACCAATGCGGTCCTCAAGCCTCGCCTCCATCAGTGTTGTCATCGCTCTCTCTGACTCCTACTCATATTGGAGGACGCGGAGAGTATTCTCTAGTGTCGCCGCCCTCGCTGAAGCCGCATACTAGGCACTCTCGATACTCTCCAGCTCGGCGACCTTTAACTCGGCCATCTTTCTCATCTACTCTGCACTAATCACCTCGACCTTGATAAGGTTCTAGTAAATTTCGGCCTGCATTGACCTCAGCCTCCCCTACAGAGAGTCACACTTTGCAGCCATCCTTCGTGCGAAGCTGCTCTTTGAGCACACTGTTCATACGAATGTCCTCCATCAACTGCTTATCTCTCTTCTCCAATTCCTCGCCAAGGGATCGAGCACTAGGATTCTCCCTCAGTCGCTCGTGCATCTCACAGCACTTATTGTGATAGCGTCGATACTTTTTTTAACATTTTCAAGAAAAGCTTGGCCCGAATGTCGGTCTTGCGCATACTCTCCACTTCCACCATGTACGTCTGAAAAACGAGAATGTGTGTTAAAATTATACCAACAAGAAAAATGGGAGAAGTATAAAAGGAAAGGGCAACTTACCCATAAATCCATAACAACGACCTCATTCATCAATTCGACATTAGGAACGTTCTGGAGAGCCTCGTTCTCGGCAGCAGAACACAGAAGGTCGAACTATGGCACCAGATCCTCTGTGTTCCCCAGGAGATTAACATCCGAAGGAATTTCAAGAATACGGGTTGGCCCTCCTGCACGAACTACCGAGTGGGTAATACCCTCCTCAAACATCCTAACATCATTAGGATCGAGGTCCGACTCGGATTCATAATCATCGACCACAATGCCCTTTCCTCTTTAAGCAGCTGAGGACAAAGCACGACTAGGCATGGAGGATGAGGGTACATCCGAAACTACAACGCCAGCCTCAGACATGTGGCCCCCCATCACGACAGGTTGCTGATCAACAACAGCAGCAGGAATTTCCATCGACGGGGCAGATGCGACGGTTATCTCCATCTCTACGGGCAGAGCGGTATCAACCTCCGCCCCAGATCCCGTCTAGGGAGAGTCATCCAGGTGAATTACAATCGGAGGGGCTGCCTCGAATTCCACTCACCGCCTCTTAGATGACCCTTCTTCTTCCTTAGCGCGGGGAGACTCACCCGTCTGACGAGCAACAAGAGTCGGAACTTCAGCCTGAGAAGTGGCCTTCGCAGGAATAACCCCAGCCGCCGACTCGACCGAAGCAGCCCTCGACAAAGGCCAAACGGCAGGTGCTACAACAGGGCAAGCAAACAATGCCGGCTGACAAAAAACCAATGGATGAGCCCTCGCTCTCCACACTCTCCCTGGCATCGACAAACAGCATATAAGAAACTAAGTAAAAAGAGAGGAAAAGTAACAAACAGAAACGATCACCCCTAAGGGTCCTGCATCCAAATTTTTCATAAAAGGTCGACTAGGTGCGAACCCCCGCCATATGGGGAAGGATGGCGCTCACCCATTCGCGGATACCTTCGACGGATGGAGGAGGCAATTTCTCGGCTACAGAGACATAACAGGGTTTAGTACGGTAACGAAAAATGGTTGGATATATCTCCGACTTAAAACATAAGAAACTTCCATGCAAAGTTTTATTTCTCAGGGAACCCCATCGGATCTGCCACAATGTGCTTAGTCTGCACATAGAAATAATTCTCATAGAAACAACGGTTAGCCCTGTCGTCCATTTTCACCACTAGACTCTTTGACCCCCGAGGACGCATGTGAAGCATTGTGCCGCGGATAAGCTGAGGGGCGAAGATATTGAGCATGTGATCCAAGGTGATATCACGACCAGCGAGCTCCGCAAACTTAAGCAGCATAAGGAACAACTTGTACAGGTACGACGAAAGTTGGGCAGGGCATACCTCACAAAAACGGTAGAAGTCTACCACCAGGAGAGGGAGAGGAAGTGTGTATCCAATAAGAAAGGGGTAGGCGTAAAATACGTAGTATCCAGGACGGTCAAAATGAACTATGTCGTTTCCTACTGCCGGTCGCATGTCGACATAACCAGGGATCCCCCACCTAGCTTTCAACTCTGCAATGTCTTCTTCTCTCATAACAGAAGGGACAGGCTCCGGCTCCGCCCCAGCGCGACTGCTGAAGTAGGTCAACTCTCTCCCAAGGCGAGGCAAAATCTCAACTACCGACGGGGCCTCCTCGTCTTCTAACGCATCTGCCCCTCCAGTGGCCTGAGCAGTATTTTCTGGTGCCGAAATGGTGATAGGGAGATCGGTGCGAGATGAATCACCAGCCATTTTGTCCAGATGATGCGGTAAAAAGATAACGAAAAGAAAAGATGAAAGTTTTCAGTTAACTGAGAGCAAACGAAAACTTGGAGTGTTATGAAGAAAGTATATTTGCAGAATTCTTTCGAGTAAAAGGCAAAGAAGTGTGTCAATCGAATGATGAGTTCCTTCTATTTATAAGAGACATAAATCCCCAAAGCACGAAACCCAAGAGTCGCTAATCGAATCTGATAGGGCATGAAACGTTTCAGGTCCCCAGGAACGTGTGTCATAATGGCGGTAACCACGAAATAACGCTTTGATGTCAAACGATGTTTCGGTTCCGAAATAGCCGCAACGGTCCAAGGATATCGAAAGAACGTCGTCATCTCACTTAAAACCCAAGTAACGTAACTAAGGAACGAGGAGTCAGATTTTGCTCGAATTCGTAGCAATCATGATCCGTCTGCCAGGCCCGACGGGAGACGACCCCGACAGATGGAGGGACTAACTGTATTGGTCAAAATCTGACTGTCACGGCTGAGCTAACCAACGTCCCGCCCAAGTGACAGGGCAGTAAAAGACGACATGGCCCACTCTGCATCCCATCCTCGACATCCGTTGAGTCAGAGGGAGCAATGTCTAAAGGACGACCAAGGAACGCTTGGTGCGAGAGAGCATCGGACCAAGTAAATGGCAAGGGTGCCTTGACTAGGGAAAAACCCTCGATACTCCTCCCCTTTCTCTCCCCCAAGCTATCTTCTTGTAATCTTCTATTGAAGTAATCTGCAAAAAAACATGTAGAGCTACCTCTCCCGTCGATTGATGGGAGCCACAACGAAGAATTTCAATAAGATCGATTATATCTATTTCATCTTATATACTATCTTTTCTGTTAGCTCTTTGATCTGGAAGTTATTATGTCTGACTAAGATTTATCCCTTTATTTTCTCTGATTGATTTATTCAAAAAGGTTCCGTTATCTTTTGAGTCAAACAAATCTAAATAGACTTTTTCAGCAAAATTTAATTGAAGATCTTCGTGAGATCGAGAGATTAATTTGATCTCTCCTTCTATATTCCCATACCTCTCATTAACTCCATCGATCACTTTGTATTGGTAGACAGCCATGCAAGAATTTTAGTATATTCCTACTAAGCTCTAAGGTTAGTTTAGGGCTCTTTGGTCTTGTACGTGTCGTATTTACATGCGTGCATATTAATTTTATTCCAACTTTTCATGGCCTTTTCAGATCTTTTCCTTTACGAGGCCATGTGTTTGTATGCATAGTTGAACTATTCTCTTATACTTTTATGGAAATTCCATTTGGAGGTCTCATCTAGTACAACGGAATGATAAATTGAGAATCGAACGAATATTACTAATGAAGAGAATTCGTCACGCGGAAGTATATTGTCGATCATCTCTTCTAAAGAATATTTGTTTAACTAATGTGATTGTAAAGAACAGAAAATCATGCTTCAATTTAAGGGGCAGTTAATAAGGTAAAAAAATCGTGATGAAAGAATTGTTTTATTCTATAAGGAGGGTTTATATAGAGCGATAAGCATTTACTTTGTTTGAATTTAAAGGATTCTATATATATATATATATATGAGGTTTGGTTATATATATATGAAACGAGTACCTTGTTCTAGCTAGCCTTGGAGGATTTGCTAAGTTTAGAGGTCTTACCATCCATATAATGTGATGTCAAGAAATATTAATGTCAAATATGTTCATACAACATGCTATATTTAAAGTACATATTCTGAGGAGAGCCCTTAAAAAGAAAAAGCAAAAAGCTAAGAAGGGAGCATTTGTATTGCACTTAAAAGTAAAACTACGTATGACAGTAAAAAATTATTTACACCGTTAGTCAATATAAGTTACTTCTTCCGTCCCATTTTAACTGTTACTTTAATTCTTTTCATGCCCGTAAGAAAAATAATAAATATAATATATAATACTAAGCTACCAATATTAAATATTTTTTGAGAATTAAATAATATCAAAAAGAATTACTAGTTCTTTAATATTAAAGGTATAGGTGAGAATAATTAATAATTTTAGTCTTGAATTTCTAAAGTAATACGTAATTATTTTGGGATAATTTTATTGAGCTAAGACTACAGTTAAAATGAGATGAATGAAGTAAATTCTAAACAAAAATTCATGAACATGATACCACGGAATAATAGTCTGAGTGAATAGATATTTATACAATAACGCGTGTGAGTGAATATAATAAAATCTTAGTAGAATTTTATCCTCTGCTGTTGGTTTGCGATCCAGGAAAATTGATACCTTCTTGTTTTATCTTTACAGATTCCAAAATGACCACTTAACTTTCCAAATTGAGTGCACAAAATTTAAATAAACTATTACAAAAGCAAAAGGCTGCTAGTGTGAATGCTATTTGTGGAACAACATTCGTGTACCAAAGGAAAAACATATCTTAAACCTATTGGTCATATTTTATTCTATGCGATGCCTTTGCACTCGTGATTAGACATGAAAGAAAAAGGATAAGACTGAAATTAGGAGGATTCATTTTTTCTTCTTCATATTCTTTTGTTTATTAATTAATTTAAAATGTTAATACTTTCTTCTTCAGGGATGAAGGGCTGCTAATCGTACCTTTATTTTACCATAGATTCTTTTTGTTCTTTTGTTGGTACTACGAATTACTCTGCTAGTTACAATAGATCGAAATATATATTATGAAACTAACTCTTGTACAAAAACTTTTGTTGTGGAAGATATATATAATATAAATTATTGGTAAAGATGATGATAATACCGTACATATTTCCTGTCAATGTTCTTTGATTAGATGTATGAATAAATATTCATTTACTGTTGTCTTTTTTCTCTTTTTTCTAATTAAAAAATATACTTTTCAAAATTAAGAACAAGATGCATCAATTAATTTATTATTTATTCTGGTTTGTTCCAATATAGGAAGCCTTTCAAATCAAACAAGTATGCCTTCATTAAAGAAAAATCATGCTAATCATTCAGCTTTTGTCAATATAACACATAGATAAAATTAGGACATACGCTGCACACATTAACATTAGACTTCTTAAACATTAAATATGTTGAGGCTTAACAGCTAAACACTTAACTCTGTATAAAATTTGCTAGTCTTACAATCATTTAATCCCTTGAACTCGCCTATTTGAACCATCGTATTCGAATTATATGTGTCACTATTATAAAATGTAAAACGTACGATAAGTAATTGAATTTGAACCTTTATCTAACATTTCATACTTAATTATACTCTCAACTATACTACTTTATTTATTAAAGTTAAATATACAGATATAATACACACACATATAAAAAAATATAGCATATAATTTTACAATTATGTTACATTGAAGTAAATGTGGATATATAAGAAGCAAGTCCGCAACGAATAAATGTGTCTTGTGGAAGCGAGATGCCAAGGGACGAGAAAAAAAAACTTAACCAACAAGGGTTGTGGTGGAGTGGTAAGTACTTCTTCATCCTTATGAAAGATTGCATGTAGGTATTCGTAACACGCAGCGGAAAACAATAACAATCCTTGATAGTTTTTTTCGTGTTTAAAATTTATTTACATATTAAAGATCGAATCTAAGACGTACCTGGTGAAAAGAGTTTCGTTTCAAAATTTATCGGAGACTCTATGAGTATCCATACCGAGACCGATCCTTGCTATGAACTCTTTGATCAATGAAACCCGCGAACAATTTGAACGAAAAACTTGTGCTGAAATTTTTCTCAAAAATCTCAACTCAAATTAGAAGAACAAGAAACACTTTTCTTGTAATTGTATATTCTTTCTTGGCTTTGTATTGCACTCTCAGTTTTACAAAGTATTTTTCTTTTCAAGAATTAATAATGCGGCAATTTTTTCCATCACCCTTTATATAGCATCACCTACAAACCCTTTTTGCTATTTGATTGAGGTAATCATTTACTTAGGGTAAAAGTTTATTTTTCTCTAAAGAAAAATCGGAAACATATTCTTAATATGGTTTGAGTCCGCCGAATTCTACATGAACTTTCCATGAAGTCCAAAGTTTTTCTTAATCCCATTCTAAACGGGTTGAAGATGCCGACACGTATGAACTTTTCCAGTCCAATTCTAAATTGGATTCTACGTAATAAGGAATTAGTATTAGTATACATTCCTTATATAAATTATATATTTATTATAAATATCAAATATATATTTCAACCAAGAGATATAATTTAATTTTCTATTCCAAATAGAAAACTTCAATTTGTCCACAATATTAATTATATTCTCTGTGCTAGCAAAGAATATAATAATATTTCATTTAGACTAATAACTAAATTTATTTGACTAATCAAATTCTTTAATTTAATTATCAAATAATAAAGTAATTAATCCTTTAGCAACGATCAGAACATTCGTTAGTGTGCGACCCCATAGGTTCAATACTAAACCCGTAGTAAATTAATCACATTAATATACTAATCAAGGGTGGCGTCTAGCAACACTCCTTAACGACCGGATAGCATGAAGTATACAATTTACTCTCAAAATCCCGTAAAAGAATAATGTAGTAATTCCTTCCGTCCTTATAGCTCTGGGTCATCCTAGGATGTGGTTCAACTGTCAAATCCTAATAGGCGACCAACTATATGTTCATGTCAAATATAATCGACTATTGAATGACCTAAGAAACTCTTTTCTTCTTTCATTCAATTGCTCTAGCCAAGGTCTTAATTTGGTCGCTTATAATTCATGACAACATGGAGCTTAAACTCATTACCAAGAGTTGACAGATTCCATCTTGATCAATCACTAATTCTACAAGTATTTAATCGTACCCAATATCCTTTCAACTATCACCCTAAGGCCATAGGTGTCTAGCATCAAAGCACAATAAATAACTTGTCAATTACTGTGATGATCTCAGGTCAAAGGAAACTTTTACATCACATTCTTCAAGAGAATATCCTATTGACAGTTTATGGTAATTTTAACCATTAGGAATTATCCAATGAGTCAATTCAATGATCATATCTCTATATGCATTATCTATCTATGTAATTTAGTTAATGAGATCAACTAATCTTTATCACATAAAGACGATCACATAAATATTGATCTAACCGGATTACTAATGTCCAAATTAACAATCCTACGATCAAGAACAAAATTTAGATTAAATTATAAGAAACTTTACTCTCATTATCATGATCTCCATCACAATGACAAGTCTCAAAATTTAATCAAGGACCTTATCAAATTAATCAAGAAATTAATAATAATAACAATAATAAAAGAATATCAAGTGCCATATATATTTTAACTGAAATAATGTTCACAAAAATATGTTCAAATTATCAAATATGAGATTGGATCTTGGTGTCACGACCCGGATTTTCCACCCTCGGGAGTCGTGATGGCGTCTACTCATGAAAGCTAGGCAAGTCGAGTATTATAGATTAATTACCCTTTCTCCTTAACCTTTTAGCATTTATGAATTTACATGTGATCAACAGCGGAATGATTACAATAAACAGAAATGCAGAAGACGAGAACTAACAGTTTAACCAAATACTAGTACAGAATCTAACATACAACTCTACCCAGAATTGGTGTCACAATGTCACGGACTATCTACGAATACTATAAATAGTGGTCTGAATGAAAATACAATCTGTCTCTGAACTACATAAAAACAGAATGGAAAGATAGAAGAGGGACGCCAAGGCCTGCAGACGTCTGTAGGACTACCTCGGGTCTCCGCTACTAGACTGAAGGTAACAACCTCTCTACGGTCCAAACGCTCCAACACCGGGATCTGCACACAGTGCAGAGTGTAGTATCAGCAAAATCGACCCCATGTGCTGGTAAGTATCGAGCCTAACCTCGGCGAAGTAGTGACGAGGCTAGGACAAGACTACCAAATAAACCTGTGCAGTTATATCATATACAGCAAATAATAACAACAGAGACTAGCAGTTAAAGATGGAAAGGGGGAACATGCTGCGGGGAATATCATGTACAAACAGAATTTCAGTAAAGAAGCATAAGGAACACCATAAATCAATTATGAACATGAATAAGGAAAGATAGTAACAAGTGCACAACATCACCCGTCATGCTTTTACCCTCGTTCTCACCATAAGAATCAATATATTCGGCACGACATCACCCTTCGTGCTTTTACCTCACATAATCATGGCACGACATTATTCTTCGTGCATTATCACTCATATCATGGCACGGTATCACCCTTCATGCTTTCACATTTACAATATCCGTACGGCATCACCTTCCGTGCATTAACACTCACTCACAAATATCACGCACGACATCACCCTTCGTGCTTTTACACTCTTCCTTACCCAAGCAACAATCACAAAGCAATGCGGGCAATGGAGTTAATCAAATCACAATAGAATCCCGACAAGGGAACAATAAAACCATAATAATATCCCGGCAAGGGAAACAATATCATTGTTGATAACCAACACACCTCAAACTGAAACCAACTGTTGATACCCAATTTTTCCCTATACATTTTCAATATGCAAAATACTTTCAAAATAGCATATATAAGCATGTCCAAATGTTTTATTATTTTTCCATAATTTTGTAAGGTTTTTAAATCGATTTATTTCCCTTTTTATCCATAAAATCTCAATAATTATTTCTAGAATTAGTATTTTGATGATTCATTTATGGGATTTTTATATTTATGTCAAAATATGGCTAAAATAATTTTTAACATATTTTTACAAATTCATTTAGTATTTTTAAAGCTAATTGCATATAATTGCAATACTAGCCATTTTAAGGTTTAATTGTGTCTTATATTCATAAAATCGAGTCTAATATTTTTAAATTGTTAGCCATGTGTTATAAATCATTACAGTATTTTCAATTTATTTTCAGAAACTATTTACTATTTTTTTGTAATGTTAAAAGGAAAAAATGGCTATTTAACTCGTAACCACATTTGTATTTCAATTATAACACAAATCAGGCCCCAATTTCCCCAGCCCAATTTTATTTTTAGCCCGACCCCAACCCAAATTCAGATTCCCCACCTACCCTTTTAATCTAGGCCGTTGATCATTCAGATCAACGACCACCATTCACCCTTCCATAATTAAACCCAAATGACCCCTTAACCTAATTCATTTCTCACCACCTGCCGCCCTTGAACCCCTCTCCTCTTAATTCTCTATGCAGCCTCACATAAACCCTAGCCGCCGCCACTCAATTCTACCCTAATCCACCTCAATCCCCACCTAACCCATGGACTCTCATGGCCGTTTGAGATGTATACCGGCCTCCTACATCTTCTGGTGTCCCGTTCGTGTGATTTCATGGACAGATCTCGAGGAAGTCTGGTCCAGTTCTTGTTCAACTTCTACTCATGGCCTTTATCCGGCCACCCATGGCCTTCCTCCGGCCATCCATGGCCGTTCAAGTCAGATCCTTGACTTTTCTGGCTAGATCGATAATTTTCAAAGTCTTTCTCACTTTTTCTGGGTTCTCTGAAACCCTAAATCTTTAAGATCTTTCAATTTTCTTCAGATCTATCTTAGATCTGTGCATAATATGAACTTCTTAAGTGTTTTCCCAAAGGTTCTCAAATTTTCTTTCAAAATGGCTCTTCATTTTTCAACGATTAGGGTTTTCTCTTAAATCTTTTTAAAGATCTCTTCGCTAATTTTAATGTTGTTTATGATTTTACTATGTTCAAACGACTTGTTTATGATTTCCTTCTGCTTGATTCAGCATGTTGAAAACCCTAGGTCTTTTTTGGTCTTATCCGAGTCCTGAAACTGTCCTTGTTTGTTTGAATGAATACTTGTTCGATTAAGTTCTTTGTTTCTGACTGTCTTTTCCTTGTTTGACTTATCTGATTCTGAGTTCTTGTCATCTCTTAAACTCGACTATTGTTGAAGCCCTAATTTCTTTAAATGGTTTCCCTCGCTTATTACTATGAGTTTGAAGGTCTTTACTTATTTTTGACTTTCTTACCTGTTAGTTTGGATCTCTGCACTCTGATTCTATGTGACTACTTGACCTTGTCGACTACTGTGCTTCGAGTTGATTTCTTTTACTACCGAATCCTCGCTTATTCCTACTACTACTGTATGTTTGTGTTGCTTCTTTTTGTCAACATGTTTGACCCTGCACGCGTGTTCATTCCTTGCTATTTATATGTTGAAATGCAGAGTCATGAGTCTTTCTTGAATGATCCTGATTCCCTCAATATTGCGACTAATTGCAAAAGTTTTCTTATGAACCCTAAGTTTACTTATTTGTTTAAATTAATTGATTCCCCTCCTTTAATTACTGTGATATCTTACCTTGCTGAATTCTTTCCCAAAACTAAGCATACTTTGTACTTAGACTCAATTATTTACTTCATACTTTTACTGCCCTCTTATATGGCAATAATCAATCTGTCTTAAACTGATTTCTTTTCTTAATTAACCTTGTTAGTATCCGTTTGAGCAAGTAATCCCTTGATTAAAGGGGAGTACTTGTGTTAATTGATTCTGATTGTGGCTATTTCCATGTTTGAGTTGAAATTTTACTGATTACCTTATTCTTCACTCGTTTTCAAAACTATAAATACCCTACCCTCTCTTCTTTCAAACACACAAACAATTGAGTTTAAACACACACACTTACACTCAAAACTCTCTCTTTCTCTATTACTACTTGTGCTATTGCTTTGTCTAGCCGACTAAAAGCCAAGGCTAGATTGTGGAATTCTGCTTACTTTACCTTTTTGCACCTTGCTTTCTCTACTGGTATTTCCTAGTTATTTTTAAAGCCTCAACAACAACATGTTCCTTTAATTGTTTCAGTTTCCCTCATTCTTGTTTACTTCTGTTTATGGTTCCACAGTCAAGTTACATTACTAGCATGATGTAATATGTTCCCTTTCCCTTTAGATTAATGCTCCCCCTATGTGTGTTTTAAAGCATATTTTGTCAATCACTTGTTGTGTACCTGCTGTCTTATGAATCCCAAACCCCTATATCCCTTCTATGTGTTTGTGTTCCTTTGGTTGGTTTGTAGCCATACCAGCATCAACTATTGCTGTGCATGACTCAAACTAAACCCCTGCTAGGGTCATGTGCTTATAGACAAATGTATTCCCAAAATCCCTTGACCCCTTTGAATGGCTACTGATTCTGTGTAGTTTTGAGTTTTACTACTACTGGTGATTGTCACTAATTGCTTTCAAAAATAGACTATCAGTCCAGCTTTTTAAACAAAATATCTTTCAACATGTGTTCTGCACTTCCATTATATTCTTAGAATCTAGGTTCTGCCCCTCTTGTGTGAGCCTTGCCTTGGGACCCTTGAGCTCCCTCTGAACTTGGACATATAAGAGTTGGCCCTTCCACACTGCACCAATTCTGTTTGGTTATGCAAATCTGGGTGTGAGCACTGCCCGGGATCCCTTGAGGTCCTTAGGGAACTTTGACATACCCAGGTATGAGAAAGGCTTTGAAATATTGGCACTGAAGTGGTTCATTACATAACTCAGAGAGGAAGTCAAGATCAGGCTTCCTTTGGTTGTAATTTCTTATTTCTGCACTTCTTTTGTAATTCAAGCATATGGTCTGTAATAATTTTTAAACAATATCAGGATGATTAGTGAAAAGGGTAGGTAGTCGTATGTTGTGGGTAAATTGGGTAGATAACATGCCTATAGGATTTAATTCGATTCCAAACATGGCCTGTTAGATATCATGCCTATAGGATCTGCTCTGGTTTAAGATAAATTCTGCTTGCTTTACTTTCACACAATTAGAAACCATGTCTATAGGATCTAAATGGCTTTAATAATAGAGATCATGCCTATAGGGTTAAAATCAGCTTTATAATTAGGTATCATGCCCATAGGGTGTAAAGTAATTGAAGTTTAGCTTTCATTACAACATGCATTCAGATTCGTCTCCTTAGAAATCATGCCTATAAGTCCAAAGTCAGTTTTTTAACACTTAGATACCATGCCTATAGGATCTAAATAGCTATAATAGAAATCATACTTATATAACTTAAACCAGTTTAGTTGGAGAAGCCGTTTAGTTCACGTTGTCATTCTGAATTGGATTAGTTAATTAATCTGCCGCTTCTTTAATAAGTTTTCAGACACTGCCTTAACTTAATACCATTAGAAAGCATGTTTATAAGATCTCAAGTTGTCTGCTTAATCGCTGCTCTACTGCATTCCTCATCAATATAGATATCATGATTCATAGGATATCATTGTTGTACCTAGGCAAGCCTTAGGTAATTACTCGAATAAAACTGGAATTGCCTTTGTTAATTACCAACTGCTACAACCAGCAGGTAGGCCTGATTCAGACTTCTTTTCTGAGTTATATAATGAATCTGGTTCTGATTCAAACTCTGCTTTAGGATTTTTAAAATTCAGACCTTAACTGTGTTTAAGTCATGCTATTTATATGCATTATTTGTGGAGGTATACATGAGCCTTCTAATTGTATATATGTTCCCCCTCTAAATGCAGTCCTACGTGTTTTGTTATGTCGCATTAGCCTTTTCACCTTTAAACCTAAGTGTCAGCCTACAACCTCCCTATTGTAGGAATAGTAGTCCTAAAATTCCTCTGGGACTGATAGGAATGGGACGGGTAATAGCATGCAATAAAGGTCGAGACTAATCCGCGCCTTAATACCTTCACGGGGTGGGAAGGGTAGATATGGATATGATGACCGGTGCGCTAATGCTACATGTATCCCCTCTTCTGAGGAGTGTCATACCGGGTATTGCATTGATGTGATCCATATTATAAACAAACCTAGGACCCCCTTTTATTTTTTACAAGCATGTTTAGCTTATAACTCTTTTTCTAAAATCTTGCCCTTTTAATAATTGTTTGCACTTGGTGTTTAACTTAAATCCCCTCTTAATTGAGCCTTATTTGATTACTTGCTAATTGCACAAATTCACAAAAAACTATCTGGCCGGGAACCGCACTAGTGGATCCTGAGGGGTGCCTAATACCTTCCCCTTGGGATAATTTCAAGCCCTTACCCTATCTTTGGTTATCAAACATAGTCGTAGTTGAGCCCTATAGGTTTCCTAATGCACCTTAAATCATTAGGTGGCTACTCTTCAAAATACCCAATTCCCAAAAGGAAATGAATGATTACACCCCATGAATTTCGAAACCCGAAACTCCTCTCCGACGGAAAGGGAAAAAAGGGGGGCGCGACAATCATGAGCAATAAAATCCCGGCAAGGGAAACAATATCAACAACAAAAGCATCCCGGCAAGGGAGACAATATCATAAACCTCTTCCCTTTTCCACAATTAATTCACAACTCAACTCTCAACTAGAGCCAATGCTCTACAATGTTCAATTACTAAAAATACTTCCACAAGCCTTGTTCCATATTGAAAATTTTCATATTTAAGCATGGATGATACATAACGGAGTCACAACAATCATAGTATAAGATTCATGGGCATGCTTGACACCAACGTATAGGTACTCGTCACCACACCTATACGTCGTACTCAACAAGTAAATAAGAAATCCAACTCTTATTCTATCAAGCTAAGGTTAGACCAAACACTTACCTCAATGCCACGAATACAATCAAGCCTTAACTACAACTTTACCTCTTGATTCCACTACCAATCTGCTTGTATCTAGCCATAATTTACTTAATAACGTTAATAATTGCTAAATAAACCTATTCCAATGCATGAAAACAGGGCTTGGGACCTCGGAATTCGATTCCGGGCATACGCTCAAGTCCTATATTTTACTACGGACCCTACGAGGCCGTCGGCTCACGGGTCCGGGTCCGTTTACCAAGAATGTTGACCAAGGTTAACTTTAATAAATTTTAAAGGCCAATTTCTTTATTTACTTAAATTTCACATAAAAGCTTTCCGGAAACGCGCCCGGACTGCGCACGTAATTTGAGATGAGACAAAAGGAGGTTTCTAAGGCCTCGGAACATAGAATTTATTCTCAAAACAAGTGATGACCTTTTGGGGGTCATCACATTCTCCAACTCTAAAACAACCGTTAGTCCTCGAATGGACATAAGAAAAGTACCTGAGTCGGAGAAAAGATGGGGATATCGGCTCCACATATCGGACTCAGACTCCCAGGTCGCTGCCTCAACAGACTAACCCCTCCACTGAAGACAAACCGAAGGAAAATTCTTCGATCTCAATTGACGAACCTGTCGGTCTAGAATAGGTACCGGCTCCTCCTCATAGGACAAGTCCTTGTCCAACTGGACAGTGTTGAAGTCTAACACGTGGGATGGATCGCCGAGATACTTCCGAAGCATGGACACATGAAACACTGGATGCACGACTGATAAACTCGGCGGCAACGCAAGTCTGTAAGCCTTGATCGAGTAGTAGAGGTGGCTTACATTGGCCCGTTTGAGATTCTTGATCGAGTGGTAGAATCATTGGCCCGTTAGCTTGCCCTTCTTTCCAAATCTCATCATGCCCTTCATAGGCGACACCCGAAGCAACACCCATTCGTCGACCATGAATGCCACATCACAAACCTTACGGTTGGCATAACTATTTTGCCATGACTGAGCTGTATGAAGCCTATCTTGAATGATCTTGACCTTGTCCAAGGCATCCTGTACTAGATCCGTACCCAACAACCGAGTCTCTCCCGGCTCAAACCACCCAACCGACAACCGACACTGCCTACCATATAAAGCCTCATAAGGAGCCATCTAGATGCTCGACTGGTAGCTGTTGTTGTAGGCAAACTATGCTAAAGGAAAGAACTGATCCCACAAGCCTCCAAAGTCAATAACACAAGCTCAAAGCATATCCTCCAAAATCTGAATAGTAAGCTCGGACTGCCCGTCCGTTTGAGGATGAAATGTTGTGCTCAACTAGACCTGTGTGCCCAACTCAAGCTGAACTGCCCTCCAAAAATGTGAGGTAAACTGCGTACCTCGGTCCGAAATGATAGACACGGGCACACTATGAAGACGAACAATCTCTCGGATATAGATCTCGGCTAACCTCTCAGAAGAATAGGAAACTTCCATAGGAATGAAATGTGTTGACTTGGTCAGCCTATCAACAATAACCCACACTGTATCGAATTTCCTCTGAGTCCGTGGGAGTCCAACAACGAAGTCCATAGTGATACGCTCCCACTTCCGCTTAGGAATCTCCATCTTCTGGAACAAACTACGAAGTCTCTGATGCTCGTACTTTACATGCTAACAATTCAAACACCGAGCCACATATGCAACAATATCCTTCTTCATCCTCCTCCACTAATAATGTTGCCGCAAATCCTGAAACATCTTGGCGGCGCCCGGATGAATAGAGCACCGGGAACTATGGGCCTCCTCTAGAATCAACTCACGAAGTCCGTCCATATTAGACACACAAATATGACCCTGCATCATTAAAACTCCATCATCTCCAACTGTAACCTGCTTGGCACCACCGTGCCGCACTGTGTCTCTAAGGACAAGCAAATGAGGATCATCATACTGCTGATCTCGAATACGCTCAACTAATGAAGAACGAGCGACTATGCAAGCTAACACATGGTTGGGCTCAGAAACATCCAACCTCATGAACTGATTGTCTAAAGCCTAAACATCTAAAGCAAGCGGTCTCTCAGTGACCGGAATATACGCAAGACAGCCCATGCTAACTGACTTCCTACTCAATGCATCGGCCATAACATGGCCTTCCCCGGACGGTATAAGATGGTAATATCATAGTCTTTCAATAGCACCAACCACCTTCTCTGCCTCAAATTTAGCTCCTTCTGCTTGAACAAATACTATAGACTCTTATGATCCGTGAACACCTCGCATTACATGCCATATAAATAGTGCCTGCAAATCTTCAGCGCGTGAACAATGGCTGCTAAGTCCAAATCACGAACTGGATAATTCTTCTCGTGAATCTTCAATTATCGCGAAGCATACGCAATGACCTTGTCATCCTGCATCAACACCGCACCAAGTCCAATACGAGATGCGTCATAATATATCGTATATGGCCCTGAACCTGTAGGCAATACTAACACCGGCGCCGTGGTCAAATCTGCCTTGAGATTCTGAGAGCTCGCCTCACACTTGTATGACCACCTGAACTAGGCACCCTTCGAGGTCAACCTGGTCATCGGGCTGCAATAGATGAAAACCCCTCCACAAACCGACAGTAATAGCTTGCCAAACCCAAAAAACTCCGGATCTCTATAGCTGATGCGGGTCTAGGCCAGTCCTTGACTGCCTCTATCTTCTTTGGATCCACTTGAGTACCCTATGCTAATACAACGTGACCCAAGAATGCAACCGAACTCAACCAGAACTCACATTTCGAAAAGTTAGCATATAACTGACTATCTCTCAAAGTATGAAGAACAACTCTCAGATGCTGCTCATGCTCCTCCTGGCTGCGGGAATAGATCAAAATTTCGTCAATAAAGACTACCACGAATGAATCCAAGTAAGGTTTGAATACTCGGTTCATCAAATCCATGAAAGCTGCTGGGGCATTTGTCACCCCGAATGACATCACCAAGAACTCATAATGCCTGTACTGAGTGCGAAAAGCTGTCTTAGGGACATCGGATGCCCTAATCCTCAACTGATGGTAGCCAGATCTCAAATCAATCTTCGAAAATACCTTGGTACCCTAAAGCTGATCAAACAAATCATCAATCCTCGGCAATGGATACTTGTTCTTGATCGTGACCTTGTTCAACTGCTGATAGTCTATACACATCCTCATCGATCCGTCCTTTTTCTTGACAAACAACACCGACACACCTCAAGGCGAGACACTAGGTCTAATAAAGCCTTTATCAAGCAGGTCTTGCAACTGCTTCTTCAATTCTTTCAACTCAGGCGAGGCCATACGATATGGCGGAATAGAAATGGCTGAGTGCCCGGAGCCAAATCAATAAAGAAGTCAATATCCCTGTCGGGTGGCATACCCGAAAGGTCTAAAGGAAATACCTCAGGAAACTCACGAACAATAGGCACAGAATCCATAGAAGGAACCTCGACACTAGAATCACGAACATATGCCAAATAGGCCAAACATCCCTTCTCAACCATACACCAAACCTTCATATATGAGATAACCCTATGGGTGGAATGACCAGGAGTCCCTCTCCACTCTAAACGAGGTAAACCCGGCAAGGCTAAGGTCACAATCTTGGCATGACAGTCCAAGATAGCGTGGTAAGGTGATAATCAGTCCATCCCCAATATGACATCAAAATCAACCATATCCAAAAGTAACAAGTCTACTCGGGTCTCAAGACCCCCAATCACAACTATACATGAACGATGGACACGATCTACCACAATAGAATCACCTATCGGTCGGTGTAGACACATATACAGGAGCACTCAAGGAATCACTAGGCATGACCAAATACGGTACAAAATAAGATGACACATAGGAGTATGTAGATCTTGGATCAAATAGAACTGAAGCATCTCTACTACAAACTAGAACAGTACTTGTGATAACTGCATCGGATTCCCTAGCCTCGGGCCTGGTTGGTAAAGCATAACATCGGGGTTGGGCCCTACCACTCTGAACTACATCTCTGGGACGGCCTCCTGCTGGCTGGCCTCCACCTCTAGCGGCCTGACCTCCACCTCTAATACCTATGCCTCCACCTCTAGCACCTCTACCTCCACCTCTAGCTGGCTGAGCGGGCGGTGGAACACTCGGTGCCTGAACCATGGCACGGGAACCCTGATGCTGAGAGCTGCTTGGTGCTCGAGGGCAAAATCTAGCAATATGCCTCGTGTCGCCACAAGTATAACAAGCCCTCGGCTGCTGAGACTGCTGACCTTGACGGCCTGAATAACCACCCTGAAAACTCTAGAATGGGGTGCACTGATATGAGCTGGTGGTGTACTATAGGGCAACTGATCAGAATAATACATATGAGAACCACAGCCACCTGGCGCACCATGGGAAGCTTGAAGTGCTGAATGAAACGGCCTAGAAGGATGGCCCCTACCAAAAGAATCTTTGCCTCCAGATGAGGCACAACTGAACCTGCCTGAATGACGAGGCCTCTTGTCAGACCCCCTGACCACTCCCCTGTGATAGAACCATCTCAACTCTCCTGGCCTCCTTGGCCGCATCCTGAAAAGAAATCTCGATCCTCGTCTCCTTAGCCATTTGCAATCGAATAGGCTGAACGAGTCCCTCAATGAACCTCCTCACTCTCTCTCTCTCAGTTGGAAGTATAAGAAGAGCATGATGGGCCAAGTCAATAAATCTGGTCTCGTACTGAGTAACAGTCATAGAACCCTACTGGAGATGCTCAAACTGCCTCCGATAGTTCTCCCTCTGAGTGATAAGAAGAAACTTCTCTAGAAATAGCTGAGAGAACTGATCCCAAGTCAAAGCCAGTGACCCAGCTGGCCTACCAAACAATTATCTCTCCACCAAGTCTTGGCGGATCTAGACAAATGAAAAGTATCAAAGTCGACCCCATTGGTCTCTACTATCCCCATGTTCCGTAGAACCTCATGACAGTTGTCCAAATAATCTTGGGGATCCTCAGAAGATGTACCACCAAAAGTAGTAGTAAAGAGTTTGGTGAACCTGTCCAACATCCACAAGGAATCAGCAGACATAGTTGGCCCCTCTCCAGTCTGTGCCACAATGCCAGGCTGAACTACCCCAACTGGCTGAGCTGTTGGAGTCTGAAACTGGGGAGCCATCTGCTCCGAAGTGCGAGTAGTAGGAGTCTGGGCTCCTCTTCCATCCTGAGAGATGGCTGGTACTATAGGAAGCAAGCCTGCCTTGGCGACATTCTCCATAAGGCCCACTAGACAGACCAGAGTATCCCAAAGTACCGGGGTGACGATGAACTCCTCTAGGACCTGAGCTGGTCCTGCTAGAACTGTCTAGGCTGGAACCTCATCGTCAAACTCAACCTAAGGCTCCGCCGCTGGTGCTTCTTCTCGAGCTCTGGGCTGAGCTCTGCCTCTGCCTCGGGCCCTGGTGCGGCCTCGGCCTCTGCCCCTCGCAAGAGATGCTACTAGGGGCTCGGGCTGGTGGTCAGCTGATGAAGCGGTACGTGTTCTCACTATCTGCGAAAGAATAGAGTGGAAGTTTAATTAGCATTGAGAAATCAAGTCGCACGACAAGAAGGAATAGATGTGAAGTTTTTTCCTAACTCTGTAGCCTCTGGGAATTAATACAGACATCTCATTACCGATCCCTCATAATCTACTAAGCTTGTCCGCGAATTGTGAGACCTAAGCAACCTAGAGATTTGATACCAACTTGTCACGACCCGGATTTCCCACCCTCGGGAGTCGTAATGGCGCTTACTCATGAAATCTAGGAAAGTCGAGTATTATAGATTCATTACCCTTTTTCTTTAACCTTTTAGCATTTACGAATTTACATGTGATCAACAGCGGAATGATTTTAATAAACAAAAATGTGGAAGACGAGAACTAATAGTTTAACCAAATACTAGTATAGAATCCAACATACAACTCTACCCAGAATTGGTGTCACAATGTCACGGACTATCTATGAATACTACAAATAGTAGTCTAAATGAAAATACAATCTGTCTCTGAACTACATAAAAACATAATGGAAAGATAGAAGGGGGACGCCAAGGCCTGCCGACGTCTGCAGGACTACCTCGGTTCTCCATCACTGGACTGAAGGCAGCAACCTCTCTACGGTCCAAATGCACCAACACTGGGATCTGCACACAGTGCAGAGTGTAGTATCAGCACAACCGATCCCATGTGTTGGTAAGTGTCAAGCCTAACCTCGGCAAAGTAGTGATGAGGCTAGAACAAGACTACCAAATAAACCTGTGCAGTTATATCATATACAACAAATAATAATAACAGAGACTAGCAGTTAAAGATGGGAAAGGGGAACATGATGCGGGGAATATCATGTACAAGCAGAATTTCAGTAAAGAAGCATAAGAAACACCATAAATCAATTATGAAAAAGAATAAGGAAAGATAGTAACAAGTGCACGACATCACCCTTCATGCTTTTACTCTCGTTCTCACCATAAGAATCAATATATTCGGTACGGCATCACCATTCGTGTTTTTACCTCACATAATCATGGCACGACATTATCCTTCATGTATTATCACTCATATCAGGGCACGATGTCATCCTTCATGCTTTTACATTTACAATATCGGCACGGCATCACCCTTCGTGCTTTTACACTCTTCCTTACTCAAGCAACAATCACAAAGCAATGCGGGCAAGGGAATTAATCAAATCATAATAGAATCCCAGCAAGGGAACAATAAAATCACAATAATATCCCGGCAAGGAAAATAATATCATGAGCAATAATATCTCGTCAAGGGAAACAATATCAAGAGCAATAACATCCCGACAAGGAAGACAATATCATAAACCTCTTTTCTTTTATACAATTACTTCACAACTCAACTCTCAACTTGAGCTAATGCTCTACAATGTTTAATTACTAAGAATACTTCCACAAGCCTTGTTCCATAATGAAAATTTTCATATTTAAGCATGGATGATACATAACGGAGTCACAACAATCATAGTATAAGACTCATGGGCATGCTTGACACCAACGTATAGGTACTCGTCACCACACCTATACGTCGTACTCAATAAGTAACACACATCAAATAAGACTCCAACTCCTATATCCTCAAGCTAAGGTTAGACCAAACACTTACCTCAATGCCACGAACACAATCAAGCCTCAACTACCACTTTACCTCTTGATTCCACCACTAACCCACTTGTATCTAGCCACAATTTACTTAATAACATTAATAATTGCTAAATAAACCAATTCCAATGCATGAAAATATATTTTCCCTTATTTTCCCCAAAAAGTCAAAAATCGACCGCTTGGCCCAAACCCGAAATTCAGACCAAAACTCGATTACCCATTCACCCCCGAACTCAGATATATAATTTGTTTTGGAATCCGACCTCAATTTGAGGTCTAAAGCCCCAAATTTCGATATTCTTAAGTTCTACCCAAAATACCCAATTTTCACCATGAAAACCCTAGATTCTAGGATGAAATCTTGTAAAAAGAAGTTAAGGAGTGAAAGAAATGAGTTAAAAATTACTTACTTGTGTTTTGGGAAAGAAAGAATGTTTAAAAAATCACCTCTTATGTTTTAGGGGTTTTGAAAAATGAAAAATGGCTAAAAAGTCCCGTTTATATATATCCCTCTCAGATCTTCATCGTTGACCGCAGAAAAAGGACCGCGACCGCGGACCAAAAAATATCGAGCGCGGCCGCGAAAACATGGCCTTGCCCACCGCTGACCGCGAAAACCCCACCGCAGTCGCGAAGACCCCATAGCTGCCGCGAAAGTTCACCGCGGACCGCGAAGCCTTGTTTAGAGACCTGCAACTTTCTCTGAACCTACAACAGTTATTTTCTAAGTCTAAATTCACTCCGTGACCTATACAAAACTCATCCAAGCCCTAGGGTCTCCAAACCAAACATGCACACAAGTCCAAAAATATCATACGGACTTGCTCGTGCGATCAAATCCTCAAAATAACATCAATAACTACGAATTAAACCTCAAATTCATGAAATCACTCAAGAACATCAAACTTCTATTTTCTCAACTATACGCCCGATTTATACCAAATCAATTCCGATCTTTACCAAATTTTACAGATTCAACTTAATTATTAATTTAAACTTGTACCGGGCTCCGGGACCAAGATAAGGGCCCGATACCATTAAGAAATTACATCAATTTACTTCTAAAAGCCTTTATATTTTCCAGCAAATAATTTTCTTTAAAGAAAATTCTCGAGCTTGGGACCTCAAAATTCGATTCTGGGCATACGCCCAACTCCCATATTTTACTACGGACCCTACGAGGCCGTCGGATCATGGATCCGGATCCGTTTACCAAGAATGTTGATCAAGGTCAACTTTAATAAATTTTAAAGGCCAATTTCCTTATTTACTTAGATTTCACATAAAAGCTTTCCGGAAAAGCGCCCGGACTGTGCACACAATTCGAGGTGAGACAAAAGAAGTTTTCTAAGGCCTTGAAACACAGAATTTATTCTCAAAACGAGTGATGACCTTTTGGGGTCATCACACTTGGACATATCTATTTTATCCCAAACACCTTAACCAGCGGTCTCGGGTTCGAACACTGGGTACGGAGTCGCCTTTAATAGTGAATAGTTTACCCTCCAATGTGGGATTTCTCGAAGAAAATCTGGATTTAATCGGGGCATAATATAAATACCGAACGCTGGGTGAAAAACTAAAAAAAGAAAAGAAAAAAGCTTAGGACTAGTGGTACGTACTAAGGTGTAGGGCACATGAAGGAGCATGAGCTGATATGGTTTGATTTTTGTCTAATTAGTACTACTAGTTATCATCATCTTTACATGCTATACTGCTCCTATGTACAATTGTCGGCAGGGGCGAAGCTACTAATCACTCTTCGTCGGAAAATTACACAATATATAGTGGCGGAGCCGGGATTTTAATTAAGTGAAATTAAAATATAAAGAAATAAACTCACTAAGAAGTCAAGGGGTGTAATTATATTGTTTATATACATATTTTTTTAAAAATTACCGAACTATACAGTATAATTTTCCAGCGAAGGGATGTCGGTTGACATCCCCTTTGGTGCATGTGGCTCCGCCGCTAACTATATATATAGGTTATAAAAATTAGGTTTTAAAGGTATATAACATATATTGAACACTCTTTGTCAGAGAATTTTTTTACTTCTTTCAAGTTTGAACATCCTTGAAAAAATTTCTGGGTTCGTCACGGATTGCTAGTAGCTAAGTTACAATAACTGCAAGGGATGAGACATTACTTATGCTTTTTTTATTACTCGGTGTCAAGTGCTATTAGGGTCGGCTGATTAAATTCGACCGAGAATTCTCATATTGGGAGGAAAATGCTTCCTAATTAAAACGAGTCCATATTCGGAGCACGAATCTAAAGTCTTTAGTTAAGGATAGTTAAGTATTCACCACTTTACCACAATACTTATTGATTCACCTATCTTTGACTAACATCATCAATGTCTTTAATTGCACTCTTTCATAATTCTAGTGTCCGTACGTGTTACTTTTGTGGTAAAAAATTTACCCTCAATAGTGTTTACTTTGAGAAAGAATTGATAAATTAAATATGCAAGAACTGGATCACCATTTGCCTATCAGTTTTCTACTTCCGTTTTTCCTTTCTTCTAGTAAAGGAAAAAAAAAAAGCGAAAAAAGAAAAAAACAAAGCCAACGAAACAAAAATAGTAAGTAAGCTCACATGGTCAAATTGCTTCCAGCATCAGATTCAACACTGAAATTTTGGTTTTGGTTCATCATTCTCGCTAAGCTTTTCAATTAAATTAACAGCATGTTTGGCCAAGTTTTTTTTTTAAAGTTAAAGTGTTTGGCAAAGCTTTTAAAAGGAAAAAAAAAATATTTTTGAGTAGAAACAGAAGTAGTTTTGGAGAAATTGAAAAAAGTTACTTCTTCTTAAAAACACTTTTTTTTTAAAATACACTTAGAAGCAGTTTTTAAAAACTTGCCCAAATACTAATTGTTGTCAGAAGTAATTTTTAAACTAATTAACGAAACACAAACTGCTTCTCACCAAAAATACTTTTGAGAAAAAGTACTTCTCAATATAAACTAATTTTAGAAACTTAGAGCCCGTTTGGCCAAGCTGTCAAAAACTACTTATTTTGAAAAGTACTTTTGTTTAAAAGTGCTTTTCGAAAAAAATACTTTTAGAGATAAATAATTTGTGTTTGGCCATTTTATTTGAGAAGTACTTTTTGCCATATTTGATAAGCAAATTGTGTTTGGCCAATTTTTTCAAAAAGTACTTTTAAGTATCATATTAAGATAAATGACAGTAAAGATTTACTTTACAATTAGCATTATTTTAAGAAGAAAATTTTAAATATTTATTATAGAAAAATTTAATTAATTTTATAGTTTATGTAATTGATCACGCCCAACTCTAGTTCTAAAAAGGATAAGCGGTTGCTGCAAATATAATCTGGTCTAAAAGTCCAGAGTCGAATCTCACAGAGAACTAAGGCTTCACTATAATTGTTAAGTATCACTAAAAAGACAAGTTCGGATAATTTCTAAGTTATAACCATTAAGATTCTTATGTCTAACTAATTAACTAACAAATTAAAGTAGTAAATTAACAACTAGAGATACTAAGGGTTGGAGAAAAAATTAAGGAGGTCTAGAGTTATTATTTTCCCAATTGTCGGAATCTTTCTCGTTACGTCTTCTATAATTTCGTCTAAGTATTCTCTATCGATCATGAGTACTTTGGGTATCGTAGCTCTCTCTCGAGCAACTACCACAATGTACTAGACGTATTACCTCAAACTACACTAGCTGACATTAATTCACCGCTCCCTACGATCGCACCAAGTTTTCATTATCTCTAATCCCGCCTTTAATCCCTTCATATTGATCTCTCACATATGTTAGGAGTGATATTGTTCAACAACTACCTAAATATGTACCATCTCTCAAGTAATACACACTAAATAGGCACAGTCAATTGATGACCATTCAATCAACAACAATAAACACGTACTTAAACAAGTAGAGAAATACAACAGCTCAATTATATAAAAACGTAATAAGAACTCATTCTACAAAAGGTTCCATCAAAACCCTAGATAATAAATTAGCTATTCATAATAGTATGCAAAGCTACAATACTAGAATTCATAACCAATAATGAAAATAGGAAGAAGGAAGTGAAAAACTCGTAGAAGAATTCTCCGCATTGCTCCTAGTGTGTTCTTGCCTCCTTAGGCCGAATCCCCTCTCAAAAATGTCCTCCTCTTTCATTAGACATGTTTGGGGCGTATTTATAGGCTAGGGTTGAAGTCCTTGAGTACAAATTTGGGTTGGAGTCTTCTAATTCGCAAACTTTTGACCATCGGACTACTGACCTCACGAGGCCAGACTTATAGTGCGGCCAAGCTGGCTACGCCTGGCCTGTAGCCAGGCTTGAGTAATTCGTGCTTTTGTGCTCTTTTCTTATATTCTTATCATCTTTTTGTGTAACTTTCACTCTTCTTTGTCTTCCGATGGTCCTACACATAAAACAACATAATTTAGCTCAAACCTTGCACAATTAACCACTAAACTAACAACATATAAGGCGAGTAATATACTAAAAGTAGAGCATTTTGGCCAAACATTACTACCCCACACTTAAACGTTGCTCGTCCTCGAGTCCACCACCAATTCACACTAACCTTGAGCACTTTATTTTCATTTAGCACCTCCGAAGTACACCAAACCTATGACTATGGTTAATAGCAACAATTGAAGTTTAGCATATGCCTTCAACACACACTTCTCTTTACTTTATGCCATACTTCAAAAATTTATTCAACAATAAGACAACATGATTATAACAATCTTAGCCTCACAAACCGACTCAATATCACAATGCATTTATGGCTTGAACATTTAACATCATAGAGACATCTAATAACGTCGCCTATCCCTTTCGAAATCATGTGCCCTCACAACAAGACAAAAGAGTAAGTTGAATCCACACATTCGAATCAAATGCTCAAATATATTTTGAGGACTCAGATAAATCGAAGACATTCCTCACTCTCACAAAGAAGTCACATGCGTGCACAAAGTACCATAGGCTTGCCTATTATATAAACCTTTACTAATGTAGGCTTGATCGATCTAAAATCAATTATGAATTTTTCATGGCTGTAATGTGGGCGAAGGGAGGGGTAGGATAAATTTAGGAATAGTGACTAACCCTTCTAAGCACTTTAACACATCACAAAATTAACTATAAGCTCATTTTTCTTCAACACAACTTCACTTTCATAGACAATATCACCCCAAAAAATATTTTCTCTTTCTTTAATCACTACTTTAATTCATACCTACTAGCAAGGACAAGATATTCTTATTTTCTTTTGCTATATATTTTTTTTTCCTTTCAACAATATTTTTTCTTTTTTCTTCTTTTGTACAATTCCTGCTAGTGGTGTATTCCTTACAATACAAGTACACCTTTCTTTCTTTATTGGTTCCATTCAAAAGCTACCCAAGTTCCCTCCTTACTTCTTCTAGCGCTCATTTTACAATTAAAGTGTTTTAAGAGGTAAAAGGATCAAAACAATAACAATTAAGAACAAAGGGGTATAGGCTTATAATGTGGTTGCCAAATAAAAGTTGATAGGCTCAAAAGGATTGACTAGGAAAAATATTATTTGTCGTAAGCATTAAGCTCAAAATGATCAAAGAAAGCCTAAAAACATTTTTCAAACCGAGCAAAACCTAAAATTTCGCTTCAACACACATTCTGGGCAAGTTCTAAATTCTCACCACACATAGCATATGACTCACTAAGGATGGTTCCATTTCGACTTTCAAACAATTGCAAGTATTCACGGAGCTACAAATTATTAAGCATTAAGCACAAAGTGACACAAGCCATGAAAACGAGATATAGGCATCAATAAATATGTTATCTACTCAACAAGGCATCATAAGCATTTTCAAACCATAGAGAAGGTACTACACATGCTAGAGCCTAAACATGCTACTATCAAACTAGTCGAAGGCACCTAGCAAATATCATTCTTCCCATCCTTTTATTTCCTAAATCCTACTCTACTTTAAAGATAAAAAACTACTATGCAGTTTAACTACATCGCGTGAAAAAGAACCGAGGCACAAAGAAAATCCACGAGGGATTATTACAGCCTAAAAGAATAAAAAGACATATTTTTGAATTTTTCTGTTTTTTCAATATTTTTGTTTGTTTTTAGTTAGAATTTAGACCCCTCAAGAAAACTTCCTAGGAGATCCATCGCAGGAAAAGTCTAATTTTTTTCTATTTTTCTAAAGAAAAAATCTTTAATTAAACTAACACAACTAAAATAGTATAGAAAGTCACCCAGACAACCTCTTTACCCCATACTTAAAATTGTGCATTATCCCCAGTGCACACCATAAATAACAAGATGGTGTAAGAAACTCCATGATAGGCCAAAGGCCAAAGCATCAACAGCTGATGGGATACTCAGACTTCTCCCCGGCTTGGTCCTTCGTGAGGGTACCTCACACTTAGTTCCAACCATCTAGTTTGATTTTGCTTCATTCTAATGTCTTTACTTTCCATACTCCTACAACATAAAAAAAAACTACACTACCAAAATAACACAATTAAAAAAAGTAAACAAATAAAAACAAACAGTAAAGTTGGGTTGCCTCCAAACAAGAGCCTAATTTAATATTGCGGCACGACGTGAATCGCATTCTGCCTCCACTTCGAACTTATGAATTGGATCCCAAGTTTTGATTCTGCTCTATGATCATGCTCTTGGGGCGATATAAATTGTTGCGAGCCAAAAAATAAATGATTTTTTATGTACTTTTTGGCTTTCAACCGAGGAGTGTCACCTTGCCTAGACGGCATAAAAAATTTCAAAATATATGGCTCGTTTGCCTCTTCCCTTGTCTCCTTTCTACGCTCGTACGGACCCATTCTCCTTTCACCATCCGAACATAATGTATAGAAGTGTTTGGAATGAGGTCCAACATGCTCAAATACATGAACTTTGAGAAGTTCAACATCCTCTACACCAATGACACTAGAGTCAACTAAATATTTTTCCTCAATGTCCTCGATTGACTCTAATATTACTTCTCGACATCGGCATCCTCAAATTCTAGTTGGATAGATTGTTGGTGTTCTACTCTGACCTCCTCCGTTAGCACCTCAATTTCGGCCTTTAATGCACACTGCTCCTGGCTACTATCCATAATATTAGCTTGATGAGCACTAAAAGCCTCAACTAATTAAGCCACCTGAGCATCCAAGTTGCCAATAGTTACCTCTTGCCTTCAGATAGCATCCCATTGCCTTTGTATTTGTAATTTTTTCTCATTATTTCGTTCCAAGAGGCACATCAACATATCATTTGTCTCTTATAGGTCACCATCCCCAGATTCTTTATTCCAATTAACTTCATAAAAAAATGTAGAACCATCATAATAAGGGGGTAGGGGAGATAAGAAGTATAAGCATATCATAAAAGTGACCATCTTGATCACCACACACATCACATATATTCCACACATAATATTGAGTTGGTGCACATAACTCACTCTCCGGAATATTTTGACAATTTTGCCACATGTGGTTTCCTCCATAATAAGCACAAGTGTAACGATCCGACTAGTCGTTTTGAGTATCTGCACTATGCTCGGTGATTTAGGATCAAACTCTTTGTTTCAAACCCTTTAGAGCCTCATTATAGCCTTCGTTGATTTGCGTGCGCAGTCTGGATATTGACCCGAGAGGCTTATATGCTAAAAATAGATAAAAACAAGAATTTTTAACTAAAAAGTTAATTTTAGTTTATTTCGGTCAACATTTTGAGTAAATGCACTCGAACCCATATTTTGACAGTTTCGGTGGGTCCGTATTGAACTATGGGATCTGGGCGTATGCCCGAAATCGAATTCTGAGGTCCCTAGCTTGAGTTATGAATTTTTATTGAAAATTAAAGGTCTGAAAAATCTAATGTTTTTAAGAATTGATTGAATGTTTGGAATTGTTGATACCGGATCCGTATTTTGGTTCTAGAGCCCGGTACAGTTCCAATATAATATTTTTAACTTATTTGTGAAATTTAGTGGGAAACGGAGTCGGTTTGATGTGATTCGGACGTCTGGTGGTAAAAATAGAGATTTCAAAGCTTTCTTGAAATTTCATTTGATTTGGTGTCCAATTCGTAGTTCTAGGTATTATTATGTCAATTTGATCACGCGAGCTAGTTCGTATGATGTTTTTAGACAGGTGTGCACTTTTGGTTTGGAGTCTCGAGGGGCTTGGGTGTATTTTTCGATCATTGGTTGAGAGACTAGTAAAGTTAAAAAATTTGGGAGTTTGACCATGGTCAATATCGGGTTAAGACAACCTCTTTTCAGTGTTTTGAATGCGCGACCAGGTCCATAGCGTGTTTTATGATTGAAATTCATATACGGTTTGTGTCCGAGAGGTTCCGAATGTGTCTCGGGGTGGTTTCGGATCATTTCGGAGAAGTTTGGGTTTTGCTGGTTTCTGGTGCAACACTATTCATTTGCAATTGCGAACCTTTTATGGCAATTGCGAAAACACTGTTCATTCGCAATTGCGAACCTTTTATGACAATTGTGAAAACACTGTTCATCCGCAATTGCCAACCATTTATGGCAATTGCGAAAACATTGTTCATCCGCAAATGTGAAGTTTTGTTCGCAAATGCGACATCTGCAGCTTTTTAAGTGCTGAGAATTCCGAGTTTTTGTTTCATTTTCATATTTTTGAACCCTAGCTTCGAGGTGAGGCGATTTTGAGAGGGGATTTTCATACCAAAACATTGGGTGAGTATCTTTAATCAATTTTCAACTATATTTCATGATTTTATACAAGATTTAACATCAAATTCATGAGAAATCTATGGAAAAATTTGGGAATTTTGTCAAAGTTTTGAAAAATTAAAATTTAGGATTTGAGAGTCGAATAAGACTCGGATTTGAAAACAAAATATAAATTTGAACTCGTGAGGGCTATGGGTAGTCAAGACCTACTCTTGGACCTAGATTTTGATCAGGCAGGCCCAGGGTTTGACTTTTGCTAACTTTTTAAAAATTAAATAAAAATTATAGATTTATTAATTGAAATTGTTTTCTCTTGAATTGTGTGGTGTATTCAAGCTGTCATTGGCTAGATTGAATTGAGCGGAGGCGAATGTGTAGAGGAAAAGGCTAAGTTGAGTATTGAGTTAGCCGAATCGAAGTAAGTATTTTGCCTAACTTTGTTGAGGGAATTTTTCCTCCTATTTGTCATGTTTGCTACATGCGGGGGTGATATATATATGAGGTGACGAGCATATATGTATGTGCCAGGGTTAATCATGCTCGGGGGTAGATTGTGCTCTAATTGTGTCCTGTAGAATTACGTAACTCCCTTGCTTCATGTTTTACTTGATTTACCGATATTAAGAATGTATTATAAAATATTAGTAATCAAGACTTAGCCTAATATAATGTAACGACCCGACTGGTCGTTTTGAGCTTTTGCACTTTGCTCGCTAGTTCTCAGGCATGGTTAGCCCCGTGTGATATATTATGACTTATGTAAATCGTTGATTTTGTTTTTCAGGGTAATCGGAATGAATTTGGAAGAACAGTTCTCAGTTTGAAGCTTAAAATTTGAAAGGTTTGACCAAGTTTTGATTTGTTAGCATATGATCTCAGATTGGAATTTTTATGATTTGGTTAGCTCCGTTAGGTGGTTTGGGACTTAGGAGCGTGATCGAAATATGTTTTGGAGGTCCGGAGTAGATTTAGGCTTGAATTGACAAAATTGGAATTTTGGCATTTTCCGGATGATAGGTGAGATTTTGATATAGGGGTCGAAATGGAATTTCGGAAATTGGAGTAGGCCCGTTGTGACATTTGCGACGTGTGTGCAAAATTTCAGGTTATTCGGACGAGGTTTGGTAGACCTTTTGATCGAAAGTGGAATTTGGAAGTTTTGAAATTCTTAGGCTTGAATCCGAGGGTGATTTGATGTTTTGATGTTGTTTTGAGCATTCCTAAGGTTGAAACAAGTTTGAATGATGATAAGGGTTATGTTGGCATGCTTGGTTGAGGACCCGAGGGCCTCAGGTGTGTTTCGGGTGGTTAACGAATCAATTTTTGGACTTTGGACTTGACAGATTTTTTGGTATTTTGTTGCAGAGAAATCCTTCTTCGCGTTCGTGAAGGGTTAATGAGAGGGGCAGTCAAGTTGTTCTTCGTGTTCGCGATATAGGTCCTGCTTTCACGAAGGTGTATGAGTTTAAGGCTATGCGTTCGCGACCTGAGCCTCGCGTTCGCGACCTGAGCCTCGCGTTCGCGTAGAGTCTACGGTCATGTGGAGTTCAGGTAATTAAGCCTACGCGTTCGCGATTGGTGTTCCGCATTCGCGTAGGGTCGAGCTGCGTGGTCATCGCGTTCATAGGTGGGCCCTCGCGTTCGCGAAGGAGAGAATTTTGGTCAGTGAAGCTTTGTGCTTCGCAAACGCGAGGGTGCTGCCGCGTTCGCGATGAAGAAAATGTCTGAGCAGCCAGATTTTATTTGGAAATCAAGGATTTAAGTCCAATATCACAAAAACCATTGGAGAGCTCGGGAGAAGGTGAAATTTGAGGAGATTTTTAGTGGAGCAATTGGGGTAAGTATTCTTCACTCATATTTGGTTTAATTCTATTATTTAATCTTGAATTTCATTATTTAATTTGAGAAATTAGAGTGGAAATTGGGGGGAAATGGAAGAAAAGTTTGAGAATTCTTTTGGGGATTTGAATGGGCATTTGATGTCGAATTTTGATGATTTTGGTATGTATAGACTCATGAGAGGATAAGGATTCTATTGATGAATTTTTATCGAATTCCGAGATGTGGGCCCGGGGGTCGGGTTTGGCCAATTTCAGGATTTTTGATGTAAATTGGTTATTTTTGAGTGGGCTTTGTTTCCTTAGCATATTTTGATGGTATAAATCTGTATTTGATTAGATTTAGAGTATTTGGAGACCGAGTCGAGAGGCAAGGGTATCGCGGGCTAGAATTTGGACCGGATTGAGGTAAGTAATTATTGTAAATGTTTTTCCTGAGGATATGAAACCCCGGATTTCACATCGTTGTAATACTTTGAGGTGACACACACGCTAGATGATGAGTGTGGGGTCGCGCACCGTTGGTGATTGTGACTTAGTCTGTCTCGTATGACTGTTAATCGCGTATTTGATTAAAAACTGTTTGATATCATTGTGTTTTGGAAATTATTGCCATGTTTTGGACTGAATGCCATATTTGGGCTTCGTGCCAACTGTTTTGGACCCTTAGGGGATTTTTACTATTATTCCTCATTGTTTTGACTTCATATTTGTACTCAGTCATGTTGTATTCTACTGTTTTCATAATTCAACCATATTTACTCCATTTTTGATATTTTAAATGATATTTTGGATTGAGCATCATGTTTTACTGTTGCTCGAGTGACTTGAGAGATTTCTGACTGAGTAAGGTCGAGGGCCTGTGTTGTGAGGATACTATAGGAACGAACTGCGTGCACTGCAGCAGTGTTGTACTGATTCATAATTATGAGGCCGAGGGCCTGATTTGTTACGCCACGAGGTGGCTTGATATGAGTCTGAGAGCCTATTTGATTATGCCACGAGATGGCTTGTTATTGCGCTTAGGATGTAAGGAGCCCCTCCCGGAGTCTGTATACCCCCAGTGAGCGTGGGTACCTAGTATGAGTGATATGATGTAGCTCGAGGGGCTGTTGTTGTTTCATATTGTTGCCCGAGGGGCTGTTCTTGATCCATGTTTTGTCCGAGGGGCAGTTTTTGATTTATGTTATGCCCGAGGGGCTGATTACGAGTTATTGTGAGGTAGCCCGAGGGGCTGGTTCTGTTGATATTATGCCTGAGGGGCGGTTTATGGTACATGTTTTGACCGAGGGGTTGTTCACGTTTCTACCATTTTTACTCACTATTTTATCACTCGTTTGAAACTATTAAAAGTTGTTTTAAAATGTTTTACCAAAATTGAGCATGATTTTTGCAAAGTAAATGATTTCTGTACTGTATTGGAAATGTCTTGCATTTGTTGTAGCGTTTTGACGTGGTTTACGTGTTTTCTTACTGCTCAGTTTTCATTTACTTTTATTATTACTCAGTTGGCGTACTCACATTACTCCCTGCGCCTTCTGTGCAGATTCAAGTATTTCTGAACCCGATAGCGGGTGTTGATTGCTCAGTGGCAGAGTCACTGAAGTTAGCAAGATAGCTATCCGATGTTCGCAGCCCTGGTTTTCTCCCTCTTGTATCCCTTAGATTGTTTTTAGTATATTTTCAGACCTTAGTAGATGCTCGTGACTTGTGACACCCCAATGTCGGGCTTGTGTAATTATTCTGCACCGTTCATTTAGACTTACATTATGAGATACCTGATTAATTAAAGGCTTAAAATGATTGTTATTGATTAAATGGTTAATTCGGGAGTTGTATCAGCTGGTCTAGTTTCACGATAGGCGCCATCACGACCTGATCGATTTAGGGTCGTGACACATAACTTGATCGAATTTGATAGAATTCTGAGAATACATTAATGTGTCTAGTTTGGTCATCTCTATGCATAATCATTACTACATTGCTACGGTCGATATTCTTGAGACACTAGACGCTTTAATTGTGTTGTGGATCATTTGTGAGATTTGTGAAAGAATTTGAATAATACGGTTCTTGAGGGTTATTGAATCATTATTGACTTGGAAGGTTGTGATTGAGAATTATTTGGAATATCCGTTAAAACACTCTCCTTGATATCATTTATGCTTCTTGTCTTGTTTGTTATTGTTATATATATGTTTGGTAAGGAAGAGCGTAAAGCACGAAGGGTGATGCCGTGTCACTGTTTATACATTATCATGTGAGGGAGAGTGTAAAGAAAGAAGGGTGATGTCGTGCCACATTATTGAGAGTAAAAGCACGAAGGGTGATGTCGTGCCATATTATTGAGAGTAAAAGCATGAAGGGTGATGCCGTGCCACATTATTGAGAGTAAAAGCACGAGGGGTGATGTCGTGCCATATTATTAAGAGTAAAAGCACGAAGGGTGATGCAGTGCCATATCATTTGAGAGTAAAAACACGAAGGGTGATGCCATGCCATTTCATTTATATTGTTATTCTTGTATGTTATTGTGAGGTCATGGCACGAAGGGTGTTTCCGTGCAGGTGAGGACGAGGAACTGCATTATGATGTGATATCTATTTCCCGTGTATATGTTTGTTCCCTTACCTTGAGTTGTTATTGTTATACTTACATATTTTGGTGTGACTTGTTGTTATTGTTCTATACTTGACCTTTATATCAATTGTTGTTGCACTGTCCATGCCTTTTACTTGCTTAACTTGCGAATACCATGCCTAGTTCCTGCTTTTATAATTATACTCATGTTGTATCTATTCTGTTACACTTTAGTTTAAGCCTTCCACCATGCTAGCCATTCATTCCCTTACTTGTTAACTTGCAAAGATCATGTGTTTCCGTCTTAATTGTTATATTTGTACTTAGGCTTCCAATATGCTAGTTATTAAAGTTGATATTCCTTGTTTTCCACTTGTTGTTATTACTCACGTGTTTTCTGCTTAGTCCTTTACTGTGACCCACATGTGCATCCTTTCCCACCGTCGTTACTTGCATATTTCCTACTTAGTAATTCTTATTATTGTGTTCCTGTGATATGGTTGGCTATGTTATACGATCATTTGGAAAGATGAGTTGAACGTATGAAGGGTGTTGCCGTGCTAATTGAATTGTTACATAAATTTATTTATACATGGTGAGGATGAGATAAAAGCACGAAGGGTGTTACCATGCCATGTGATCTGACATTTGACATTTTGGACATATATCTCATATCAGGAAAGATCGTAAATATTCTACTATGGTTCTTTTAGTAATTACTGACTGTCTCGCCGAGTTATATATGATACTTTTATCCGTTATACTTTGAACTGCCTTCTGTTAATCTATTGTACAGGTTATAGTAATAAGCATCTTTTTAACTAAAAGCCTCGTCACTACTTCGACGAGGTTAGACAAAATACTTACTAGTACATGGGGTCGGTTGTACTGATACTGCACTTTTGCATGTTCCGTGCAGATTTTGGAGCGGAGCTACTGGTGACGTCGGGTGCTGATTCAGAAGATGTTCGTATGTTTGGTTATAGCTGTCATTTGTCCTTGGTAGTCTAGATTCTATTTAAGTAACCTTCAAACAAAACATGTATTTTTTTTGTATCAGTTTTGAAATTTCAAATCTTAGAAGCTCGTGATTCGTACTACCAGGTCTTGGGTGAATTTGTAAATGCTCAGTTATCTATTCTCTTTTTATTATAACCTTAGTTGAGTTGTCTTTCTGTTAGTTGGCTTACATAGCAGGTTGAGTTAGGTGCCATCACAGCTTTTGATTTTTGGGTCGTGACAACAAGGAAGATCAATAGTAGAATTACCAATATCAAAACTCTCATAATTCCAAGATGTCATGTTTCTCAAATCAATAAGCAAACTAAAATAAAAAAATCAAATACTAAAAAATAAAATAAAAGTTCAAACTTGAAACCTAGCAATATGTACAACATGTGTGTCGCGCACCGGACCAGCCGGTTTTGCTGGCGAACAAAGCGGTCTATCGCCCTTTGTTCCTCCACCGAGAGACTTCCCCTACAGCTACACCGTTAGTTCCCTGGAAACGGCGCCAAAATTTGATCACGCTCAACTCTAGTCCTAAAAAGAATAAGCGGCCGCTACAAATATAATCTGGTCTAAAAGTCAGGAGTCGAATCTCACAAAGAACTAAGTCTTCTCTATATTGTTAAGTATCACTAAGAAGACAAGTTTGAATAATTTCTAAGTTATAACTATTAAGATTCTTATGTCTAACTAATTAACTAACAAATTAATGTAGTAAATTAACAACTAGAGATACTAAGGGTTGGAGAAAAAATTAAAGAGGTCTAGAGTTATAATTTTTTCGGTTGTCGGAATTCTTCTCGCTACGTCTTCTATAATTTCATCTAAGTATTCTCTACTGATCGTGAGTACTTTGGGTTTCGTATCTCTCTTTCGAGCAACTACCACAATGTACTAGATGTATTCTCTCGAACTACGCTAGCTAGCACTAATTCACCGCTCACTACGATCGCACCAAGGTTTCATTATCTCTAATCCCGCCTTTAAATCATTCATATTAATCTCTCACATGCGTTAGGAGTGATGTTGTTCAACAACTACCAAAATATGTACCCTCTCTCAAGTAATACACACTACATATGCACAGTTAATTGAGGGCCATTCAATCAACAGCAATAAATTCGTAGTTGAACAAGTAGAGAAATCCAATATCTCAATTATATAAAAGTGTAATAAGAATTCATCCTTCAAAAGGTTCCATCAAAACTCTAGCTAAAAACTATCTATTCATAATAGTATGCAAAGCTACAATATTCGAATTCATAAACAATAATGAAAATAGGAAGAAGGAAGTGAAAAACTCGTAGAAGAATTCTCCGCCTTGCTCCTAGTGTGTTCTTGCCTCCTTAGGTGAATCCCCTCTTAAAAATGTCCTCCTCTTTCTTTAGACATGTTTAGGGTGTATTTATAGGCCAGGGTTGAAGTCCTTAAGTTCAAATCTGGGTCGGAGTCTTTTAATTCGCAAACTTTTGACCATTGGGCTATAGACCTCGCGAGGCCAGGCTTATAGCGCGGCCAAGCTGGCTACGCCTAGCCTGTGGCACGGCCAAGCTGGCTACAGAGTTGGCTACGCTTGGTCTATAGCCAGGCTTGAGTACTTCGTGCTTTTGTGCTCTTTTCTCATATTGTTTTCCTCTCTTTGTGTAACTTTCACTCGTCTTTATCTTCCGATGCTCCTTTACACATAAAACAACATAATTTGCTCAAGCGTTGTACAATTAACCACTAAACTAACAATATATAAGGTGAGTAATGTATTAAAAATATAGCATTTTAGCCAAACATCAGTAATTAATGTATAAAACATAAAGTAACATATATTAAAGATTTAATCAATATAAAATATAAGTATATAAAGCAATAATATTCGTAGGAACATATGTGCTAGCAAGTTGCATGTATGGAAAACACTATCAATTCTTGGAAAAACAATAAAATAAGTAGTATCGTATTACCAACTGTATTATATGCATGCATGCCAAAAAGAAATGTAAATAAAACTACATACTGGAGATCATATAATATTTTATACTACAAATGAAAAAAAAAGAAATCATACATTATGAAGAAAGGGCTTGAATCTAGTGATTAGCCTTGTTATTCCAAAAAGTAATAGGAGACGAAGAAAAAAAAGAAAAGGCGGAACAGAAAAGAAGAGATCTATTTGTAATAGAGAGATTATTCCAAATAGGTATAAGAAAAGAAGAATAAAAACACGAAAAAACTAAAAAAGAGAAAGATAAAAAAGTAAATGTTAAATTAATAAGGAATAATTTAGGAAACATAATTTTATGTTAAGGATATTTTTGTCATGAAAGAAATAATTTTCTACTTCTGCTTCTGCTTCTTGGAAGAAGTTAGAATTTGTAGCTTCTTTCAAAAAGCAGAAAAACTCCTACTGCTCAAAAATACTTTTCTATTTTAGCCAAACACCTCATATTTCTAAATAAGCACTTTTTGTGACCAAAAAAAGTAATTTTAACCTCTCATAAACTTAGCCAAATAGGCTCTTAGCTAACATATTATAATTATTAAGATTTTTAAATCATTGTGTAGTCCAAAACAAGAGAACAATATATATTAAAATGGGTAGGCAGCTAGGGGTATATTGAGATCATGCAATCTCTTTAAGTTGCATTTGAATTTGCAGTTTCTTATTTAAAGTGTTAATTACCTTCAATTAAATTAAGAGAAAACTACATGGTGTAACTAAATTACACATCATATAATCTAAATAAAAATAATTTAAAATAAATACCATTTATAGCTATTTTTTGTATTTTATACCAAAATATAACTACAAGCTTATTGTAGGTTGCATGGGATGTTGCTCTGTTCCTCCCCAACTGTTTCTGGTTCTCATCCTCCTTCTTCTTCTTCTTCTTTGGTGCTCCCCAACCGCTTCTTCTTCTTCTTCTTTCTTTGATTCGCCATTTTCTTTCTCCTCTTTTCTCAATCTGGCCATTTTTCCCGATGATCTTGAGTTCTAGGTCTGGCTGTTGTCATCACCCCCACCATCGTCGCCGACGTCAACTAGACCGACGGCTTTTTCGGCGACCTTGCTTGCTGTATTTTGCTTCTTGTATTTCTCAAATCTAGAAGGCTCATATTTGGTTGGATTTGAGTGTATTATGTATTTTTAAATACAAACAATAATAACAATAACAACAACCCAGTAAAATCCCACTAGTGAATGTAAGTACAATATAATTTTTTGTATTTTTGCATGTATTTATGTATTTCCAAGGAGATCTTGTTTGGGAGATCCCTATATTTTTTGAA
The DNA here is from genome assembly GCF_000715075.1 of Nicotiana tabacum. Classification (NCBI taxonomy): domain Eukaryota; kingdom Viridiplantae; phylum Streptophyta; class Magnoliopsida; order Solanales; family Solanaceae; genus Nicotiana; species Nicotiana tabacum. The sequence goes on from NC_134087.1 coordinate 79,389,618, forward strand.
TTTTTGTTATTTGAAAATAGTCGAGCTAAATACAGTAAATTGAATACAGTGTAAAAGTAGTACGAATGAATAAAGCAAATTGAATACAAATCGAATATCCCTGTATTCTTGATTTTTTGTTGTTTGAACACAGTCGAATTGAATACTGTGAAATTGAATACACTATAAAATAGCTAAGAATGAATATAGCCGAATTAAATATAGTGTATACAACCAAATTGAATACAACGATCCCTATTTCTTGATTTTTTGTTGTTTGAATACAACCAAATTCAATATAGTGAAATTAAATACAATGTAAAATATATAAGAATGAATAAATCCAAATTAAATATAATATATATAACCGAATTGAATATAGCTACATACATCCTAAGGCAAGCAATTAGTAGCTACAAAATATAATTAGCTAAATTATAGCTATGCCTTGCAATATGTGATGACCCAAAAGGTCATCTTATGTTTTAGAACTTGATTCTGCACTTTTAAGCCTTTAAAATCTCATTTTTACCCTCCTCGATTTGCATGCGCAATCTGGGCATATTTTCGGAAAGCTTTTATGATGAAAGTTGATGAAAATAATAATTTTTGTCTTAAAGGTTAATTCTAGTTGACTTCGGTCAACGTTTTGAGTAAACGGATCTGGACCCGTATTTTGACGGTCTAGATGGGTCCGTAATGAAATATGGGACCTGGGCTTATGCCCGGAATTGAATTCTGAGGTCCATAACTCGAGATATGATTTTTTGTTAAAATTGAAAAACTGAAAATCTAACAGTTTTAAGAATTTGGTTAATATTTGATCTTGTTGGTATGACGACCCGGTCGGTCGTCTTAAGAATTAACGCTCCGACCCTCTATTAACTACTTTCCCCAAGTTTATTTCTACAAATGTGATTTGCTGGGATGTTCGGTTTTGAGTTTTGGAGAGTTTTGGGACACTTAGTCCCTAAATGAGAGCTTAAGTGTTGGAAAGTTGACAGTAGTCGGAACAGTGTGAAGACGGCCTTGGAATGGAAATCTGATGGTTCCGTTAGCTCCATTAGGTGATTTTGGGGTTAGGAGAGTGTTGGGGTTAGGAGCGTGTTCGGATTGCGTTTTGGAGGTCCGTAGCTAATTTAGGCTTGAAATGTCGAAAGTTGAATTTTGGAAGTTTTTAGTTCGATAGTGAGTTTTTGATCCGAGGGTCGGAATGAAATTCCGAGAGTTGCAGTAGTTTTGTTATGTCATTTGGGATGTGTGTCCAAAATTTCAAGTCATTCGTATGTGTTTTGGTTGGGTTTTTGATCGAAAACGGAATTCGGAAGATTTTTAGAAACTTAGGCTTGAATCCGATGTGTTTTGGTTGTTTTGATGTTGTTTGAAGTGTTTTGAAAATTTGTACAAGTTTGAATAATGTTTTAGGATGTGTTGATGCCTTTGGTTGAGGTACCGGGGGCCTCGGGATGAATTCGGATGGTTGACGGAGAAAATTTTGGAGTTGAAGTTGTGCAGCAGCTGGCCTGTTGGTATTTTCGCATCTGCGGTTTGGGAACCGCAGATGCGGAGCCGTAGATGCGGAGCCGTAGATGCGGAGCCATAGATGCGGAGCCGCAGAAGCGGCTAAGGAGCTGTAGAAGCGAAAATTGGTCATCTCTCCAGGAACTGCAGATGTAGTATATTTTCCGCATAAGTGGTACCGCACCTGCGGGTAAAGGGCCGCAGATGCGGAATCTGGCCTTAAGTGGGAAGTCGCCGATGTGACATTTATTCCGCAGAAGCGGGACCGCAGAAGTGGGATCACAGATGCGGTCCTAGGACCGCAGATGCGGAAACTGCTGGGCATTATTTTAAAAGGGGTTCCGCGACTTGGGAGTTTATTTCCACCATTTCTAATCGTTTTTGAAGCTTTTGAGAGTGATTTTTGAGGAAAACAAAGGGGAATCGCTTGAAGGTAACATCCTTGACTTCATAACTCGTTTTTATGTGATTAAAGACCTAATTAGTGGTGAGAAATTTGGAAAAAAATAGATAATAGGGCTTGAGTTTAAGAGGCCTTTAAATGAGGATTTGAGGGGCCATTTGGACTCCGATTTTAGTGTTCTTGTTATGTATAGACTCATAAGAGTACGAGGTTTCTGAAAATATAAATTTCACCCGATTCCGAGATGTGGACCCGAGGGTCGTTTTGGTCATTTTACATAATTTCGCATATTAGCTTAGAATTTAATTGTAAAATCAGTTACTTGAAGTGTTATTACATTATGAAATTGAATTGAATAGATTTGGGCCATTTGAAGTCGAGTACTCGTGGCAAAGACATGGTGTTGGGTTGATTTTGAACCAGTTTGAGGTAAGTGGCTTGTCTAACTTTGTGTGGGGGATCTTCCCCTTAGGATATGATATATTTGATAATTGAAATGCCTTGTATGTGAGGTGACGAGTATGTACTTGAGCTAATTGTTGAAAAATCCGGTTTTACTTTAAGTATTTCAATTGAGTTCCTTTTTCCTGCTTTATTCTACTTGCGAATTTAGCATGTTATAGTTTAGAAAAGTATGTTTAGTTGATTTAATCGCCTATCTACTTAAACTGCCTTAATTGCATTACGTGAAGCATGTTAGGCTAGAATTAACTGTTACTTGGTACGAAATTTTGCATTTAATTGTGTATTCTTGTGTTGCTTCTATGTGTTTTTAATTTGGGACTACGGGACGGCATCCCGGGAGATCCCCTGTACGTATTTATGATCTGGACTGAGGTGCGGGATACCAAGAGATCCCTAGCACGTGTATTGAGAATACCAAGAGATCCACGGTATACCAAGAGATCTCTAGCATTTATTGAGGATACCAAGAGATCCTTGGTATACCAAGAGATCCCTAGAATTTATTGAGGATACCAAAAGATCCTCGGGATACCAAGAGATCCCTAGCATTTATTGAGGATACCAAGAGATCCTCGCGATACCAAGAGATACCTAGCATATATTGAGGATACCAAGAGATCTCTAGCATACATTGAGGATACCGAGAGATCCCGGGGATACCAAGAGATCCCTAGCATATATTGAGGGTACTAAGAGATCATCGGGATACTAAGAGATCCCCGGTTATCATCCTTGTTATGAGTGGTACTTCCTGGTGTTTGCCATTATTTCTGTTTCCGTTATTGTACTCCTCATTATCCTATGTAGATTCTTACTGTAGATTTTCAACTGTACTGCTTATCTTATATTGTCATGTCTCATATTCTCTATATTTATTTAAGCTCAGTAGGGCCTTGACATTCCTCGTCACTATCCAATCGAGGTTAGGCTTGGCACTTACTGAGTACCGTTGTGGTGTACTCATGCCTCTTCTGTGCCTGTTTTTCATGTGCATATCCAGGTACCGCTGATCAGGTCTACTATCCTTGAGGGAGGTGACCACTCTAGAGACTTTAAGGTATATCTGCCGCGTCCACAGACCGAGAAGTCCCTTTCTATTCCTGATTTTAGTATTTAGCCCTTCTGTACCTTCCTGTTCTTATTAGACATTCCGGAGTTAGAGCTATGTAGTATTGATCTTAGCTTGTAATTCATGGGTTTTCGGGTCTTGGATTTTTGTTTGGTATTGAGAGTTAAACATGGTGTATGCCGAGCGGCACATTTAAACATTGTTACTGCTTTATTTCTATTTAAATTGTTTACTTCCGCAAAATTTTGGTTTTTCTTCCGTAAATTAGGCTTACCTAGTTGTAGAGACTAGGTGCCATCACGATGGTTCACAGAGGGCGAACCGGGATCGTGACAGTTGGTATTGGGTCCATATTTTAGTTCCGGAGCCTGGTACAGGTTCATTATAATATTTAATACTTATCTGTGATATTTGGTGAGAGACGGAATTGGTTTGACGTGATTCGGACGTCCGGTTGTGAAGTTAGAAGTGTTAAAGCATTCTTGAAAATTTCATTCGATTTGGTGCTAAATTCGTAGTTCTCAGTGTTATTTTGGCAATTTGATCGCGCGAGCAAGTTCGTATGATGTTTTAGGACTTGTGTGCATGTTTGATTTGGAGCCCCGGGGGCTCAGATGAGTTTTGGATAGGCTACGGGATGATTTATACTTTGAGAAAATTCTCGTTTCTGCAGCTTCAGTGCTTTCTGGTTTTCTTCTTCACGTTCGCAAAGCTACTCTCGTGAACACGAAGTGTAAGCTGGGCTGGGGGTGGTTTTGTTCAATGCGAACGCGAGTCCATGGTCGCGAACACGGAGCACTGAGGGGTCTGCTCTTCGCGATCGCGACCGGTAACACACGAACACATAGAGTAAATGGAGGTGGGTTGGGAATCTGTAGGTTGTTCTACGCGAACATGAGCCAAGGCTCGTGAACACGATGTCCAGGGGGGACAGATCATCGCGAACATGAACAACCTTTTGCGAATGCATAAGCCTTCTGGTCTACTACCCTTCGCGAACGCGGCAGGCCCTTCACGAACGTGAAGAAGGCCTGCCCAGTGATTTAAAAACAGAAATTAAACATGATTTTTGCCATTCTCTCTAAAATTTCAAAACTAGAAGAACTAGGGGCGATTTTCAAAAGATAATTTCTTCCCCAAAGTGTTGGTAAGTGACTCTAAACCACTTTTTTTAATTACCCATTGCATTTCATGAATTTTTAACCTAAAATCTAGAGTGTTCATGGTAGAATTGCGGGTTTTTGGGTAGAAACTAGGGATTTGGGAAATTGGGGATTTAGACCTCGAATTAAGGTCAGATTCAAAAACCAATTATATATCCAGGCTCGGGATGAATGGGTAAATGAATTTTGGTCCGAACTTTGGATTTTGACCAAGGGGGGCGAAGCTTGAGAAATCTAAATTTATGCATTGTAGTTGATTCCTTTAGCAAAAATTGATTTTATTGAGTTAATTATGGCTAGATACGAGTGGTTTGGAGGTAGATACTAGAGTAAAGGCGGTAATTGAGCATTGAGTGGCCCGTGGAGCGAGGTAAGTGTCGTGTCTAACTTTGAATCGAGGGATTAGGAACCCTTGACTTATTTACTATATGAAATCCATGTGAGCAGTGTATAGGTGAGGTGACGAGTACCTATGCGCCACCAATTTACCTGTTTTGCCTGTTTCTTTCCCGTTCCTCTCATGTTGTCTCATTTCATATCATAACTGCTACATGTTTTACTTGTATTTCCATACTTAATTGATACTTGTTCGACATTGTTCCTCTTTGCTGAAAGTATTAGTTATTTCATAGTTTCATAGTCTCATATTATTTGCTTAAGCTGGTTATCGGTACTTTCAAGGCATATTCTGGATTGGTCTTGCTGAGTAGTATTACCTGTGTAAAGTCTTCTAGTATATAAGCTCCCTAATTGTTTTGGTTTGAAGTTGAGCCTTATGAAGGGTTATGTGATTTGAATTGTGTAATTTCTGTACTTGTTGAGTATCTGATAGTGATATGGTGGGATCGGAATGTGCTCCACAACATGTGGAATAAGGGTGATATATTGAGAAGGAATAAGGGTGAAATGATATGTATGGTGGGATCGGATTACACGCCGCAACATATGTAATAAGGGTGGATTATAGTGAAATAAGGGTGAATTGTGATTGTGATGATTGTGATATGATAGGATCGGGTTGCATGCCACAACAACCTTTATGCTTATACTTTTCCTTGACAATGTTAGCCGAATGGTAGTCTTAAATTGCACACAAGGATTGGTAATGGTTGAACACTAATGATATGCTTTGACAACTGTATTTATTTCTTGCAAGTTACTAGTCTATTCTATCCTGTCTTCTTTTTGCTTTTATTATACACTATATGCAAGTTATATTGAAATTGCCCTGCCGTAGCCTCGTCACTCCTTCATCGAGGTTAGGCTCGGCACTTACCAGTACATGGTGTCGGTTGTACTGATACTACACTTTGCACTTCCTGTGCAGATTTTGGAGGAGGTTCGGGCTGATCTAGAGATTGGCGGGAGGATTTAGTTTTTTGGAGACCCAAGGTAGTCCTGTTGGCATCCGCAGGCCCTGGCGTCCCCTTCTGTACTCCATACTTTACTGTTTTCCTTATTTCATAGACAGTTGTATTTTCTTTCGAACAAATACTTGTAGTAAAATCTTAGAAGGTTCGTGGATTGTGACACCGGATTTTGGGAAGTAATAGTATATAATCAAAGTGGCTATATACGTACTTCCACATTCATTTCGACTTATTTTAGCTTGTTTATTGTTAATCACTGAAACATAAAAGAATTAGCTAATAAAACTCTAACGTTGGCTTGCCTAGCAAGTATGATGTTAGGCGTCATCAAGGTCCCGATGGTGGGGATTTCTGGTCGTGACAAGTTGGTATCAGAGCACTAGGTTGCCTAGGTCTCACAATTCACGAACTGGCTTAGTAGAGTCTGAGGGATCGGTACAGAGATTTGTACTTATCTCTCAGAGGCTACAGAGTTTAGGAAAAATTTCATTTATATTCTTCTCTGTCGTGCGACAATGCTAATTGAACTCTTTACTCTTGTTCTTTCGCAGATGGCGAGAACACACACCGCGTTTTCAGCTGAGCAGCAAATAAAGCCCCCAGTGGCAGCTCCTACGAGGGGCAGAGGCTTAGGCCGAGACAGTGGCAAAGGCCTAGGCAGGGGCAGTGCTCAGCCCAAAGCTAGAGCAGCAGCACTAGCGACGGAGCCTCAGGTATAGTTTGATGAGAAGGCTCCAGACCAAACTGTTCTAGCAGGGCCAGCTTAGGTCCCAGATGGGTTCATCGCTATCCCGGTACTTCAGGATGCTTTGGTCCGTCTAGTAGGCCTCATGGAGAGTGTGGCATAGGCCAACACATTTCCTGTAGCACTAACCGTCTCTCAGGCTAGGGGAGGAGCACACACTTCCCCCTGCCCACACTCAGGAGCAGACAACTCCTCAGTTTCAGACTCCAACAATTCAGCCGGGTGTTGCAGCCCAGACCGGTGATGGATCGGCTATATCTTCTGAGGATTTGTGGAGATTGGACAGTTTTACCAAGATTTTCCCAGTTCACTATAGCGGTACATCTTCAGAGGATCCCCAAGACCATCTGGACAGATGCCATGAGGTGTTACGGAACATGAGGATAGTGGAGACCAATAGGGTCAACTTTGCTATGTTTTATTTGTCGGGTTCCATCAAGAAATGGTGGAGGGATTATATGTTGGCCAGACCAGCTGGGTCGCCGGCTCTTACTTGGGACCAGTTCTCTCAGCTATTTCTTGAGAAGTATCTTCCTATCACTCAGAGAGAGTACTACCGGGGGTAGTTCGAGTGTCTGCAGTAGGGTTCTATGACTATCACACAGTATGAGACTCAATTTGTGGATTTGGCCCGTCATGCTATTCTTCTGCTTCCTATCGAGAGAGAGAGGGTGAGGTGGTTTATTGAAGGACTTGCTTAGCCTATCAGATTGCAGATGGCTAAGGAGACTGGGAGTGAGATTTCTTTTTAGGCGGCAACCAATATTACCAAGCAAGTTGAGATGCTTTTAGCTCAGGGGAGTAGTTAGGGGTCTGACAAGAGGTTGCGTCACTCTAGTAGATTCAGTGGGGCCTTATCTGGAGGTCGAGGTACTTTTGGTAGAGGCCATCCTCCCAGGCTGTTTTATTCAGTGCTCTAGGCATCCCATGGTGCTTCAGGTGGTCATGGTCCTCATATGCATTATAGGATCAGCTAGCCTACAGTGCACTACCAGCTCCTTTTAGTGGACCTCCTATTCAGAGTTATTACCGTGGTCAGCTGGCACGTTCGGGTCAGTCTTAGTTTCCCCGGCACATTATCAAGATGGATGTTTTGAGTGTGGTGGCTATGGTAGGAGGACCTGTCCGAGATTATTGGGCGTTCCGCCACAACAGCAGAGTTCTCATGCCATAATTCCAGCACCGGGTGCACCACCGCCCGCTCAGCCAGCTAGAGGTAGGGGTCAGGCAGCTAGAGGTGGAGGCCAGGCCATTAGAGGTGGAGATCAGGCCGCTAGAGGTGGAGGCTAACCAGCAGGGGGGCGTCCTAGGTATATGGTTCAGAGTGGTGGGGCCCAGCCCTGATGTTTTTCTTTTCCAGCTAGGTCTGAGGCTGAGTCATCCGACGTTGTTATCATAGGTATTGTTTCAGTTTGCAGTAGAGATGCTTCGGTTCTATTTGATCCAGGGTCTACCTACTCCTATGCGTCATCTTATTTTGCTTCATATTTGGTTGTGCCCCGTGATTCTTTGAATGCCCCTGTATATGTGTCCACACCTTTGGGGGATTCTATTATTGTAGATCATGTTTATCGTTCGTGTGTGGTTATTATTGGGGGTCTTGAGACTAGTATAGATCTTCTACTTCGCGATATGGTCGATTTTGATGTCATTTTGGGGTGGGATTAGTTGTCACCTTATCATGCTATATTGGACTATCAAGCCAAGATAGTGACCTTAGCCTTGCTGGGGTTGCCTTGATTAGAGTGGAGAGGGACTCCTGGTCATTCTACCAGTAGGGTTATCTCTTATATGAAGGCTCGGCGTATGGTCGAGAAAGGGTGTCTAGCTTATTTGGCTTATGTCCGTGATTCTAGTGTGAAGGTTCCTTCCATGGATTCTGTACCAGTTGTTAGAGAGTTTCCAGAGGTATTTCCTACAGACCAACCGGGGATGCCACCCGATAGGGATATTGACTTCTATATTGATTTGGTTCTGGGCACTTAGCCCATTTCTATTCCGCCGTACCGTATGACCCCACTAGAGTTGAAAGAGTTGAAGGAGCAGTTGCAAGATTTACTTGGTAAGGGTTTCATTACACCTAGTATCTTGCCCTAGGGTGCGCCCGTGTTATTTGTAAAGAAGAAGGATAGGTCGATGAGGATGTGCATTGACCACGGGCATTTGAACAAAGTCACCATCAAGAACAAGTATTCATTGCCAATGATTCATGATTTATTTGATCAGCTTCAAGGTGCCAAGGTGTTTTCAAAGATCGATTTGAGGTCTGGCTACCATTAGTTGAGGATTATGGGCATCTGATGTCCCTAAGATAGCTTTTTGGACTCGACATGGCATTATGAGTTCCTGGGTGATGTCATTTGGCTTGACAAATGCCCCAGCAACATTTATGGATATGATGAATCGGATGTTCAAGCCTTACCTAGATTCTTTTGTGATCGTGTTTATTGATGATATCTTTATCTACTCCCGCAACCGAGAGGAGCATGAGCAGCATCTTCGGATCGTACTTCAGACGCTGAGAGGCAGCCAGTTGTATGCTAAGTTCTCAAAATGCGAGTTTTGGTTGGACTCAGTCGCTTTCTTGGGGTACGTTGTATCAACAGAGGGTATATAGGTGGATTCTAAGAAGATTGAGGTCGTTCAGAATTAGCCTAGGCCTACTTCAGCCACAAAGATCCGTAGTTTCTTAGGATTGGCATGTTATTACTGTCGGTTTGTGGAGGGGTTTTCATCTATAGAAGCTCCGTTGACCAGGTTGACCTAGAAGGGTGCCCCGTTCAGATGGTTAAACAAGTGTGAGGCGAGCTTTCAAAAGCTCAAGACAGCTTTAACTACGGCGCCGGTGTTAGTGTTGCCCATAGGTTCAGGGCCTTATACAAAATACTGTGATGCATCTCGTATTGGACTTGGTGCGGTATTGATGTAGGGTGGTAAGGTTATTGCATATGTTTCACGGCAGCTGAAGGTTCATGAGAAGAATTACCCTGTTCATGACTTGGAGATGGCAGCCATTGTTCACGCGTTGAAGATTTGGATGCACTATCTATATGGCGTGTCGTGTGAGGTGTTCACGGATTATTGGAGCTTGCAATATTTGTTCAAGCAAAAGGAGCTCAATTCGAGGCAGAGGAGGTGGTTGGAGCTATTGAAAGACTATAATATCACCATCTTGTATCATCCCGGGAAGGCCAATGTGGTGGCCAATGCTTTGATTAGGAAGTCAGCTAGTATGGGTAGCCTTGCGTACATTCCAGTTGGTGAGAGACCGCTTGCATTAGATGTTCCGGCCTTAACTAATCAGTTCGTGAGGTTGGATTTTTCTGAGCCCAGTCGTGTTCTAGCTTGCACAGTCGCTCGATCTTCTTTGTTTGAGCGCATCAGGGAGCGACAATATGATGACCCTGATTTGCTTGTCCTTAGGGACATAGTGCGGCACGATGATACCAAGCAGGTTGCAGTTGGAAATGATGGAGTTTTGAGAATGCAGGGTTGTGTTTGTGTGCCTAATGTGGATGGACTTCGTGAGTTGATTCTAGAGGAGGCCCACAGTTCCCGGTATTCCATTCATCCGGGCTCCGTCAAGATATATCAAGACTTGCGGCAGCATTATTGGTAGAGGAGGATGAAGAAGGATATAGTTGCATATGTAGCTCGGTGTCTGAATTGTCAGCAAGTAAAGTACGAGCATCAGAGATCTGGTGGTTTGCTTTAGAAGATAGAGATTCCTGAGTGGAAATGAGAGCGTATAACTATAGATTTCATTGTTGGATTCCCACGGACTCAGAGGAAGTTCGATGTTGGGTTATTGTGGATAGACTGATTAAGTCAGTGTATTTCATTCCTGTGGCAATTACCTATTCTTCAGAGCGGTTGGTAGAGATTTATATCTGTGAGATCGTTCGCCTTCACAGTGTGCCCGTGTCTATCATTTCGGATCGAGGTATGCAGTTTACCTCGCATTTCTGGAGGGCAATGCAATGTGAGTTAGGCACACGGTTTGAGCTAAGCACAACATTTCATCCTCAGACGGATGGACAGTCCGAGCGTACTATTCAGATCTTGGAGGATATGCTCCACGTATGTCTTATAGACTTTTGAGGATCGTGGGATCATTTCTTTCCCCTTGCAGAGTTCGCCTACAATAATAGGTATCAGTTGAGCATCCAGATGGCTCCCTATGAGGAATTATATGGTAGACGGTGTCGATCGTCGGTTTGATGGTTTGAGCCGGGGGAGGCTCGGTTATTGGGTACAGATTTGGTACAGGATGCCTTGGATAAGGTTAAGATCATTCAGGATAGACTTCGCACAGCTCAGTCCAGGCAGAAGAGTTATGTCGACCGTAGGGTTCATGATGTGGAATTCATGGTCGGAGAGAGAGTGTTGCTTTGGGTATCACTTGTGAAGGGCATAATAAGGTTTGGAAAGAGGGTCAAGTTGAGCCCTAGGTACATCGGGCCTTTTGAGATCCTTGAGCGAGTGGGAGAGGTGGCCTACAGACTTGCGTTGCCACCTATTTTATCAATAGTCCATCCAGTGTTCCATGTGTCCATGCTCCGGAAGTATCACGGCAATCCATCCCACGTGTTAAACTTCAGCATTGTCCAGTTGGACAAAGATTTGACCTACGAGGAGGAGCCAGTAGTTATTCTATACCGACAGGTTCATCAGTTGAGGTCGAAGAGGTATCCTTCAGTTCGGGTGCAGTGGAGAGGTCAGCCTATTAAGGCAGCTACCTGGGAGTCCGAGTCTGATATGCGGAGCAGATATCCCCACCTTTTCACCAGCTCAGGTACTTTTCTATGTCCGTTCGAGGACGAATAATTGTTTTAGAGGTGGAGAATGTGATGACCCAAAAGGTTATCTTATGTTTTAGAACTTGGCACTCTTCAGCCTTAAAAATCTCATTTTTACCTTCATCGAATTGCGTGAGCAGTCTGGACTGTTTTTGGAAAGCTTTTATGTTGAAAGTTGATGAAAATAATAATTTTTGCCTTAAAAGTTAAATTTAATTGACTTCGGTCAATATTTTAAGTAAACGGATCTGAACCCGTATTTTGTCCATTCCGGTGGGTTCGTAATGAAATACGAAACCTGGGCGTATGCCCGGAATCGAATTCCGAGGTCCCTAGCTTGAGATATGAATTTTTGTTAAAAATTGAAAGACTGAAAATCTTAAAGGTTTTAAGAATTTGGTTAACGTTTGATCTTGTTGGTATCGGGTCCGTATTTTGGTTTCGGAGCCTGGTACAAGTTCATTATGATATTTAAGACTTATCTGTGAAATTTGGTGAGAAACGGAATCGGTTTGACGTGATTCGGACGTCCGGTTGTGAAGTTAGAAGTTTTAAAGCTTTCTTGAAAATTTCATTCGATTTGGTGCTAAATTCGTTGTTTGATAACTAGGGATTCTAGTTCATTTTACACTCCTTTTTACTTGAGTTTTGATTAAAAATGCATACAAATAGTCCCAAAGGCTTACATATTGTACTTGTTTGCAGGGTTTGGTCAAAAAGGTGACAAGAAGTCAAAACCAATTCAAAAAGGAGTGAAACATGCACAAGTACCAAGAACAAGTCAAAGCACAGTTGCAACAGACCCACCGCGGCCGCAATCCATTTAGTGCGGTCTGCGGTGAGGAGATTTAGAGAGGTGCAGATTTTGGAAGCTCAAGCACTGCGGCCGCAACCCATTTTGTGCGGACCGCAGCACCCTCTTCGCGGCCGCAATCCATTTTATGCGGTCCGCGGAGCATTTTATGCGGACCGCAATGAAGTCACCGCGGCCGCGGTGCATTTTATTCGGCCCGCATTGGCCACATTCAGAGAATGACAATTCAAGCCAAAAAGCCTCATTGCGGTCCGCGGTGCACTTTATGTGGACCCAGTACCTCCGTCAGGGATATTTTGTCCAGAAAATTCGGCCTAGTATAAATACTTTCTTTTCACATTTTTAGGGTATCTTTTATAATCTGTTAGAGACCAGAGCACGTGAACGGCGTTTTAGTTCCATTTTGAGTAATTTGTAGCTAGATTAACACTGAATCTTTATTATCTTAGTTTGTAATCAAATCATATGGTTATTCTTCATCTATTTCTCTATTTTCTTCCACTATTATGAGTAGCTAGACCCATTAGCTAGGGTTGTGGCTCAATCCTAGTGTGGGTATTTGATGGGTCTTTTGATTTAAGACTTAAATGTTTATGGGTGTTTGATATTTGGACTGATTTATGTTTTCCATGTTGAATTAGTGGTTGCAAATACTAATTTATGCCTATTTGACTTGAGTTCTTCTTGAGAAAGAGAGTTTAAGTCTAGGAAAATCAGTTCAACAAGGAATTGGGGTGTAATCAAGAGATTGATAGCCCCAATTAAAGGGTTAAACCTAGAGATAGTAATAACCGACTTGAGTCTACATTGCTTGCACAATTTGACACCCAATTGGTCTTGAGAAAGTCAATTAGGGCAAAGTTTCTCAAGCTACCCGAGAGGTATAGAATGAGTAATTCCGTGTATTGACTATATCATAATCCCCAACATAACATCTTTGCCTTAGGCTTTAGATCCCGTCAAGTATTCACCTAGGAGAAAGTCACTTCCCTAGTGCCTCTTTAACTATTTAGAAAACCTTACAAGCAACCATTCTTAGTTTAATTTAGTATCTCTTTAGTATAAAAGTAGAAGTAACAAACAACAATTATGATTGGAAGTGTAATTAAGAGCACTACGCATCTCTTGTTTAGATAGGAATCCAATTCCCAATTCTAGCTCCCTGTGAATTCGATCCCGACCATCTCGGGTAAAAGCTGGTTTGACCGCTCTTGCCACTTTGTAGTGGTGTAGGGTTGGCACCGATCACTTTTTGGCGCCGTTGTTGGGGAGCTAACGATTTTGGCTATCTATCTAAATAGTTTTGTGTATTGTTTTTCTTTCCTACTGTCTTACTAATTTGTGAGTGTCACTCATTCAGGTACAAAATGGCTGCAAACAAAGAACCTTTTGGAGACCTTCCACCGGGGGAGGAGGTAGATCACAATATTGATGACGAGGTTCCTATAGTACCTCAAAGACAAAGGAGAGGCCGCCAGACCAATGATAATGTTCCAGACCCTCCCCCGCCACCTCCAAGAGTGGCTCCTCAGGTGCTTCCCAACCAAGGAAATGCTAGTGCAATTGTCCCACCCCGGATCCAGGCGGGCAATTTTCAAATTACAAATGTGATGCTGACATTGTTGGAGCAGCGAGGGTATTTCACGGGTGCTCCCCATCAAAATGCTTACAAACATCTCAAGGGTTTCGTGGATACCTCTTGGGGGAGCAAGCAAACCAATGTGTCTGAGGATGCACTTCGGTTGAGATTATTCCCTTTCTCACTTAGAGGGAAGGCTTTGGACTGGATTGAAAGGCTACCCAACCATTCCATCACTACTGGATATGAGTTGGCGGATAAATTCATTGCAAAGTTTTTCTCGCCTGGACATATGGCATCTTTGAGGGATGAGATCTTAACTTTCAAGCAGGAGCCCAACGAACCATTACATGAGATATGGTAGAGATACCGAACCATGGTAAAGGAATGTCCCAACAATGATATGATTGAGGCAATGATACAACAAATATTCTACCGGAGCATTAACACAACAAATCAATGCATAGTGAACCAACTTGCCGGGGGTAATTTCATGAAGCTGTCTTATGATGAGACCTGTGACATTCTTGATGAGATGGCTAACACATCCTCCACTTGGCAAAGTAGAGCCAATGTGCCACAGGGTTACCCCACGGTCATCCACTTGCACAAAGAGCTCCATGATCATGGGCAGGCAATAGCAGAGCTGACAACAACAATGAACCAGCTAGCAAAGGCACAGTTATAGCAGGTTCAAAATCCAAGACAGGTAAATGCTATAGAGGGTGTCAACATGTTAGTAATCAAACGAAAACAAAGAGGTCAACAGAACCAAGAGAGTTCAGATCAATATGACAATGATAGTGGTGGATTCCAAGATGATGGTTATGATGGGCAGAATGAAGAAGTGCAATATGTGAACAATTATCAGGGCCAAAGGGGCAATTCTTCCAACCAACAATAATGGAGACCCCAAGGTAATTGGGAAAATCAACAACAAGGGAATAGTAATTCGGGGAATAACAACCAAAATGCAAACTGGGGCAACCAGAACAATAATCAGAACAATCAGGGTAATTGGAGCAACAACTGGGGTGGAAAGAACAATCAGGGTGGTTGGCATAATGGCAACCAAGGAAATGGGGGCAAGGCTTTCAAAGGCCCCCAATGTATCAACAACCGAACAATCCACCCTTGTTTTCCTCCCAAGGTCCTAGTTCTTCCAATAATGACATGGGGAGAATTGAAATGATGTTTGAACAAATGATGAAAAAGAATGTTGACTCTGATGCCCAGTTGGCATCCCACAATACTTCAATCAGAAACTTGGAGGTTCAATTAGGCCAAATCTCACAATCCTTGAATACTCGCCCTAAGGGGGTGATACGGTAGTCAACCCAACGGGTGGGAATAATTCCGGACATGTAATGACGGTAAATACAAAAAGTGGACGAGGCGGTGATATGAATGCCTCCAAACAAAAAGAAATTTTGAGTGATGAAGTTGAGTTGCAAGAAGATGAGATTTCTTTGGTGGTTGAAAATGTGATTGATGAGAACATAAATGAGGAAGTGAGGATTGATATCCATGAGGCCGAGGTGGAAACTCAGAATGACGTGAACCCGTCTAGGTAACACGTAATAGACATGCCAAAAACGGTTATGTCTAAAGCCAAGGCTCCTTTGCCAAGGTCACCTCCACCTTATCCTCAAAGGCTCGCGAAGCAGAAAAATGAGAACCAGTTTAAGAAGTTTATTGACATGATGAAGAGTTTGTCCATCAATGTGCCTTTGGTGGAGGCTCTAGAGAAAATGTCGGGTTATGCTAAATTCATAAAAGACTTGGTGACAAAGAAAAGATCCCTGGATTGTGAGACTATCAAGATGACCCACAAAGTTAGTGCAATAGTTCACTCAATGGCTCCGAAGCTAGAAGATCCTAGTGCTTTCACCATTCCTTGCACCATTAGGAGTGCAAACTTTGCAAAAGCTCTATATGATTTGGGGGCAAGTATCAACTTGATGCCCTACTCAATTTTCAAGACTTTGGGTATTGGGCAACCGAGGCCGACTTTCATGAGATTGCAAATGGCGGATAGAACAATGAAGAGACCTTTGGGTATAATTGATGATGTTCTTGTCCGGGTGGACAAATTTATCTGGCCGGCTGATTTTGTGATCTTGGATTGTGAGGTAGATTATGAGGTTCTGATCATATTAGGAAAACCTTTCCTTGCTAATGGGAAGGCCTTAGTTGATATGGAAGCAGGGGAACTCACCTTCCGAGTGGGTGATGAGAAAGTGGTCTTTCATGTGTGCAAGTCAATGAAGCAGCCCAACAGTTCTGAGGTATGCTCTTTTGTGGACCTTGTCACGACAGTGATAGTTGATGATACTAGTGCAATGATCAATGTGGAGGACCCTCTTGAGGCAGTATTGTTGAATCTTGATGTAAATGAGGATGAAGGCCGAGTGGAGTGCGTCAATGCTTTACATGGAATGGGCTCTTACTCTTATGAGCCTCGGAAACTCTCTTTGGATCTTGAGAATAGGAAGACTCCACCAAAAAACCCTTAATCGAGGAACCTCCAGTGTTGGAGTTGAAATTGTTGCCTCCACACCTCAGGTATGAATTCTTAGGCCCTAGTTCAACTTTGCCAGTTATTCTTTCCTTTTGTCTTACTAACATGCAGGTTGACGCCACATTGGCGGTGCTCCAAAAGTGGAAGAAGGCAATTGGATAGACCTTAGCTGATATTCAGGGGATAAGCCCTGTATTCTGTATGCACAAGATTATTCTGGAAGATGATGCAAAGTCCTCCTTGGAACATCAAAGGAGGTTGAACGAGGCAATGCAAGAAGTTGTGAAAAAAGAGGTGATCAACTGGTTGGATGCCAGGGTTGTGTATCCCATCTCTAATAGCTCTTGGACTTCTCTGGTGTAATGTGTACCGAAGAAAGGTGGTATGGTTGTGGTTACCAATGCAAAAAATGAGTTGATTCCTATAAGAACTGTCACCGGGTGGAGGGTGTGCATGGATTACCGCAAGTTGAATAAAGTGACCCGCAAGGATCACTTTCCATTGCATTTTCTTGATCAGATGCTAGACAGACTTGATGGGTGTGCCTTCTACTATTTCTTGGATAGGTATTCTGGGTACAACCAAATTTTGATTGCCCTAGAAGATTAGGAGAAGACCACTTTCACTTGTCCATATGGTACCTTTGCCTTTTCTAGGATGTCGTTTGGGTTGTGTAATGCACCAGCTACATTCCAACGGTGTATGATGGCTATTTTCACCGATATGGTGGAAGATATTTTGGAGGTTCTCATGGATAGATTTAGTGTTGTGGGTGACTTGTTTGATAAATGTTTGAAAAATCTTGATAGAGTGTTAGCCCGTTGTGAAGAAACCAATCTTATACTTAATTGGGAGAAATGCCACTTCATGGTTCAGGAGGACATAGTTCTTAGGCATAAAATTTCAAAGCATGTTATAGAGGTAGACAAAGCAAAAATTGAAGTGATTTCAAGGCTCCCTCCCCCTACTTCGGTCAAGGGAGTTAGAAGTTTTCTTGGGCATGCGGGGTTCTACCGGAGATTTATCAAAGACTTTTCGAAGGTAGTGAATCCCTTGTGCAAGTTATTGGAAAAAGATGCCAAGTTCTTGTTCAATGAGGGATGTATGCAAGCCTTTGAAATTCTCAAGCATAAGTTGACCACCACTCCTATTATTACTGCACCCAATTGGAGCTTGCCTTTCGAGCTTATGTGTGACGCGAGTGATGTTGTGGTTGGGGCGGTTTTGGGTCAAAGAGTGAACAAAATATTTCATACGGTGTACTACGCGAGCAAGACAGTGAATGATGCTCAAGTGAACTACACGGTGACTGAGAAAGAACTTTTGGCTATTGTGTTCGCAATGGAGAAATTTTGGTTGTATTTCATGGGTGCCAAGGTCATAGTTCATACCAATCATGCCGCACTCTGGTACTTGATGACGAAGAAGGATTCCAAAGCTAGGCTGATGCGATGGGTCTTGTTACTTCAAGAGTTTGATTTGGAGATTGTGGACCGGAAGGGTAGTGAAAACCAAGTGGCGAACCACTTGTCCCGCTTGGAGGAAGAGGGGAGGCCTCGTGATAGCCTAGAGATCAATGATTCATTTCCCGATGAGCAACTCCTTTCTGTGTCTATGAATGGTATGCCATGGTTTACGGACGTTGCTAATTTCCTTGTGACTGGTATAATCCCGTGTGAGATCTCTTCTAACCAAAGAAAGAAGCTCAAACGGGATAGTTTGGACTTCTATTGGGATGAGCCGTATTTGTTCAAAATCTGCACAGATGGTGTGATCCGAAGGTATGTCCCGAAGGAAGAGCAATTGAGTATCTTAGAGGCTTATCATTCCTCTCCCTATGGTGGCCATCATGGCGGGGCGAGGACGGCTTCAAAGGTTCTTAGTTGTGGGTTTTATTGGCCAACTTTGTACAAAGATGCAAGTGAACTTGTGAAGAAATGCGACGAATGTCAAAGAGCGGGTAGAATTTTGAAGAAAGATGAGATGCCTCTTAATACCATTCTTGAAATTGATATTTTTGATGTGTGGAGCATTGATTTCATGGGCCCATTTGTTAGCTCGTGTGGGAACACATACATTCTAGTGGCAGTTGACTATGTTTCAAAGTGGGTTGAAGCGGTGGCTTTGCCCAACAATGAGGCCCGAAGTGTTGTTGCATTTCTCAAGAAGAGCATTTTTACTAGGTTTGGCACTCCTCGAGCAATCATAAGTGACGGGAGGTCTCATTTTTGTAATCGAGCTTTTGACACTTTGCTTTCAAAGTATGGTGTCAATCATAAAGTTTCTACTCCTTATCATCCTCAGGCGAGTGGCCAAGTTGAAGTCTCAAACAGGAGACTTCAACTAAATTCCACTTGCAGAAAATGGTTAAATTACGAGGCAGTGGAGAAAAACAAAAGGTAAAAGGAGAGTCCTCCCGGGGTAGGGGACAAGGTATGATCAGATTGACCCCCCAAGTCCGGCAGACAATCAAGGATACCAGAAAATCAATCAAGGCTGCGGATAGAGTTGCTTCCCAGTCGGAAAGTGAGTATTTGCCCTCCCAGGAGGCATCCGACTCCGAATCAGTTCCAGAGTATGTTCCTGACTGATCGGAGAGGCACAGATTGAGAGATACACCTCTAGGCACTCCTACTTCTCAAGCTTTAGTTGCAATTTCTTCTGAGTTATCTGGGGGCTCAGCTGATGGCAGTGGTAGTGAAGCATTTACTTCTCCTAGTGGTTCATCACCTGGAGAGGATCCTATCGACGATGAGGTTTCGAATAAAGAGGGAGGGGGTGTGCCACAATCCGGGGGTGTGGAGAGAACTAGAAACCTCAAGGTATGGAAAAGGAGATTCGTCAGTGAGATTGCTTACCATAAATTTCGATAGTGGTGGCCTGAGAGGAAGTTGATACTTGAACGGAGATTCATTGACAAAGATTTTCTGCCTCACAATCCTAATGTGTAGAGGCAATTCAGGGAGAGACTAGGCTGAGATTACTTTACATGCAATGTTGAGGAGGCAAATGAGCACCTAGTCAAGGAGTTCTTCTCTAATTTTACCCACATCAAAAGGGCATGAAAGTGACTAAGGTGCGGAACTTGATAGTGAAGTTTGATGGAAAGACAATAATTGACTACCTGGGCTTTCCGGAGGAGGATGAAACATTATACTTAGAAAAGGTAACCTTAGGTGAGGATCCCCGTCCATGGATAGCAGAGTACTTGGCACTCCCAGGTACCACCCTAGCATGGCTGACAACCGGAGTCCAATTTTTGAGGAGAACCCTGAACTTTGAGGCAAAAGAGTGGGAGACCTTTGTTTGCAGCAGGCTAGACCCTACCACTTATGAGAACTCTCTTCATATCTCCCGGGCTATATTGGTGGCTTCTATCATGGTAGAGTACCCGATCAACATTGGGAATATGAGTCCAGGGTGATTACTAGGATGGTGAATGAAGGTGATAGATCCTACCCCTTCCCAAATTTCCTGACAATGTACTTTAAGGATCAAAATGTGGAGAAAAGAAAATTTGATGTGAAAGTGAAACCCAAGGCATCTTTCTCCTGGTACAGTCTCAAGGGGATGACAACCCCAAAGATCCTAAAGACAAAGCCACTACTTCTATTGGCCAGTCTGAAGAGCCAGTAGTAGTAGTAGCTTCTTCTTAGCCTCCTTCAGCTACACCAAACATTGCCCCAGGACCCTCTACTTTCACAGTTTCAGATATTCCCTCATCCACAACCAACCTTTTGACTGCCCACCGTTTGAGCCAAACCCTTGCCAGTATTAACAACTGTATGCAAACAGATACTTCTAAGTTGTCTGTGCTTTCTAGCTCGGTGGCAGCCCAGTCTATACCTCCACAGCCACAGATTCCACCCTCAGTGGAGGAGACTCTCAAGGAGCTTCTGGACAACCAGAAGAAGCTCCTAGAGAACCAGAAGTTAACATTGGATGATGTGGGTACTCATGGAAAAGCACTGAAGGAGTTAGCAAAGGAAACAAAGAAGTTGAGAAAGACTCGAGCATCAAAGGAGTCTATGAAGGAGCTGAGGGGCGAAGTGGAGAAAATGAAAGCTGATCACTTGCCATTGGAGTTGTTATTGCATGACTCGGTTCCAGCAACCCAGCCTGAGCAGGAGTTGGAGAGGCCAGCAAAGAGGAAAAGGGTGATCCCCCGTGCTGATTATGATGTGATAGAGTTGGAGGACCCGTAAGGAGGTTCCTCTAGCCAGCCTCAGGACCCAGTACAGGCCCAATTCTCGGTGTAGACACAGGTTACAGGGATCTAATCACAGGTTCCCGAGCAGTCCGAAGACCCAGGGACCCAGGCTCATGATCCTATGCAGACGGAGGGCTAATAGGGAGTTTTGTTTACTCTCTATCTTATTTTGAGCTATTTTTGGTTAGTTAGCATTGGGGACAATGCTAGCTTTCATTTGAGGGGGTAGCCCTATTTGGATGATATGGTATTGTAAATATGATACTATTTTCTTTTTATTATGCTTTGATTTTCACTTTTGGTATGTACATAATTTTACCATTTTATTTCAGTTTTCATACTTTGCAACTTTGGTCTGTATATAAAGTTACTCTCTGATGTATATATTCATTCCCCCTTATGTATATTCTTCTAAATCCCCTCTTGTATATATTCATTCTACTTTCTGCATTTTTTCTTTCATAGCTTCTTATTTTGAGTTTTGCGTTCAATAAGCCTTTGGTTTTCTTAATGCCACGGTTCTTTTCAAAGGTGAAATTTGTGTGAGCCGGTTGGCTCTTCCCGATAATGAATGGCATGACAACCTTCTTAAGGGTTTGAGTCTATTTTCTTTTTGCTTTTGTGTAAATAGTAGCTAGTGAGTAATGATGCCTCAAGCAAAGCTTCACTTGGGCCTAACACATTTGCCTTTGATATTATGGTCAAAAAAAATTGTTGTGTATAGGATGGTGAAAGTTGTGACCTTGAGACTCTTATGTTGGCCGATAATCATCAAGTGATTTTTCGGGACCATTGTGTTGCTCAAATCTTAGCTAAGGTTGTTGTGGGCCCCCGACTCTGTCTCTTTAGCAATCCTATAGTTTGTGTGACGAGAATTTGAATTGCAAGTCCAAGTCTCATGTCATTAGTCTAGAACTTGCCCTGAATGCTTGTCTAGGCGAAATTCTAAGTGTAGTTTGACTTGAGAAGTGATTATAGGATCTCCTTGATCCGAATGTTATTTTGAAAACTTCCATAACTTACCAATGATAATATCCCTAGTCAACCCTTTTGAGCCATAGCCCTTTTTCTTTCAAAGACCATGATACAAGCCTTTACCCGTTCTAAAAACGACCCTCTCTTGGCACCCGATATTTCCTTAGCACAAGGCAAAAGCATAAGTTTAGGGGGGAGAGACGAGGAATGAAACAAAGTGGTAAAAGGTACAAAATGGAGAAAAGGAAAGACAATGAAAAAGAAAGAAAATCAAAAAGTTAAAAAGAATGAACAATGTAGAAGAAATGAAGGGATTCAATAAACGAAAAGAGATGAAAGGTATGGAAAGTTTAGAAAGGAGAAAAAGGTTTGAAAAGAACAAGAAAGAGTGATTGTGTGTCTCTCTAACCCCTAAAAAAGAAGTAAATGACTCAAATAGTCAAGAGAATGCGTGCCAAAATGAAGAAATGAAGTGCTTAAGGGAAGATGAACCTACTTAGACCAAATATTTCCTACCCTGAACCAAAAGCCTCCACTACATCTCCACAAAAGCCCTATATAATCTTGAGTTAAATAAAGTTTACATTAGTGGTGACTCACATAAGGGGAAAGCTTATGGTACTTAGAGTCGGACTTGTGACCTTTCTTTGAGAGAGATGAGTGTGTTTCCACTATCCTCGTTCTGAGTGCTACAATCTAAAAGTGAGGTTTGCTTAGGGAGAGTTGAGGATGTATGAGTTTGGGATCCACAATGACCAAAGTAGTAGAAAGAGTTTCCCTGATGGGTTGAGTCAACTCTTGATGCTCTTGTGTCGCACTAAAACCATGGTGCTTAGAAGGTCGAATGTTGTTAATGATTCATTTGAATTGAGGGCAATTGTTAGTCCCAATTGATGCAAGATGAGGTCACTTTAGGTCAGCTGAATTTTCTTGGTTTTACTCTTAAAGAGATGGGACTTATTTTGTTTTCTTGAGGACAAGCAAAAGCTTAAGTTTTGGGGAGTTGATAACTAGGGATTCTAGTTCATTTTACACTCCTTTTTACTTGAGTTATGATTAAAAATGTATACAATAGTCCCAAAGGCTTACATGTTGTGCTTGTTTGCAGGGTTCGGTCAAAAAGGTGACAAGTAGTCAAAACCAGCTCAAAAATGAGTGAAACATGCACAAGTACCAAGAACAAGTCAAAGCATAGTTGCAATAGACCCACCGCGGCCGCAATCCATTTAGTGCAGTCCGCGGTGAGGAGATTCAGAGAGGTGCAGAATTTGGAAGCTCAAGCATTGCGGCCGCAACCCATTTTGTGCGGACCGCCGCACCCTCTTTGTGGCTGTAATCCATTTTATACGATTTGCGGAGAGGGGATTCAGAGAGTTGATAGTTTGGACGATGGAAGCCAGTGGGGTCCACGGAGCATTTTATGCGGACCGTAATGAAGCCACCGTGGCCACGGTGCATATTATGCGGCCCGCGGTGGCCAGATTCAGAGAATGACAATTCAAGCCAAAAAGCCTCATTGCGGTCCGCGGTGCATTTTATGCGGACCATAGTACCTCCGTCAGGGGTATTTTTGTCCATAAAATTCGGCCTGGTATAAATACTTTCTTTTCACATTTTTAAGGTATCTTTTGTAATCTGTTAGAGACCATAGCACGTGAACGGCGTTTTAGTTCCATTTTGAGTAATTTGTAGCTAGATTAACACTGAATCTTCATTATCTTAGTTTGTAATCAAATCATATGGGTTATTCTTCATCTATTTATTTGTTTTCTTCCACTATTATGAGTAGCTAAACCCATTAGCTAGGGTTGTGGCTCAACCCTAGTGTGGGTATTTGATGAGTCTTTTTATTTAAGGCTTAGATGTTTATGGGTGTTTGATATTTGGACTAATTTATGTTTTCCATGTTGAATTAGTGGTTGCAAACACTAATTATGCCTATTTGACTTGAGTTCTTCTTGAGAAAGAGAGCTTAAGTATAGGAAAATCAGCCCAACAAGGAATTAGGGTGTAATCAAGAGATTGATAGCCCCAATTAAAGGGTTAAACCTAGAGATAGTAATACCCGACTCGAGCCTACATTGCTTGCACAATTTGACACCCAGTTGGTCTTGAGAAAGTCAATTAGGGCAAAGTCGCTCAAGCTACCGAGAGGTATAGAGTGAGTAATTCCGTGCATTGGCTATATAACAATCCCCAACATAATATCTTTACCTTAGGTTTTAGATCCCGTCAAGTATTCACCTAGGAGGAAGTCACTTCACTAGTGCCTCTTTAACTATTTAGAAAACCTTACAAGCAACCATTCTTAGTTTAATTTAGAATCTCTTTAGTATAAAAGTAGAAGTAACAAACAACAATTATGATTGAAAGTGTAATTAAGAGCACTACGCATCTCTAGTATAGAGAGGAATCCAATTCTCAATTCTAGCTCCCTATAGATTCGATCCCGACTATCTCGGGTAAAATCTGCTTCGACCGCTCTTGCCACTTTATAGTGGTGTAGGATTGGCACTGATCACTGTTCTAGGTGTTATTTTGGCGATTTGTTCGTGTGAACAAGTTCGTATGATGTTTTAGGACTTGTGTGCATGTTTGGTTTGGAGCCCCGAGGGCTCGGTGAGTTTCGGATAGGCTACAATATGATTTGGACTTAGAGAAAATTCTGGTTTCTACAGCTTCAGTGCTTTCTGGTTTTCTTCTTCGCGTTCGCGAAGCTACTCTCGCGAACGCGAAGTGTAAGCTATGTTGGGGGTGGTTTTGTTCAATGCGAACGCGAGGCCATGGTCGTGAATGCGAAGCACTGGGGGGGTCTGCTCTTCGCGAACGCGACTGGCAACGCGCAAACGCATAGAGTAAATTGAAGTGGGTTGGGAATCTTTAGGTTGTTATACGCGAACGCGAGCCAAGGCTCGTGAACGCGATAGCCGGTGGGACAGACCATCACGAACGCAAACAACCTTTCGCGAAAGCGTAAGCCTTCTAGGCTGCGACCCTTCGCGAACGTGGCAGGCCCTTCGCGAACATGAAAAAGTCCTGCCCAATGATTTAAAAACAGAACTAAAATGGGATTTTTGCCATTCTCTCTAAAATTTCAAAACTAGAAGACCTAGGGGTGATTTTCAAAAGATAATTTCTTCCCCAAAGTGTTGGTAAGTGATTCTAAACCACTTTCTTTCAATTACCCATTGCATTTCATGAATTTTCAACCTAAAATCTAGAGTGTTTTATGGTAGAATTGTGGGTTTTTGGGTAGAAACTAGGGATTTAGGAAATTGGGGATTTAGACCTCGAATTGAGGTCAGATTCCAAAATCAATTTATATATTCGGGTTCGGGGGTGAATGGGTAAATAGATTTTGGTCCGAACCTCGGGTTTTGACCAAACGGGTCCGGGGTCAGTTTTTGACTTTTTGGGAGAAGTTTGAGAAATCTAAATTTATGCATTGTAGTTGATTCCTTTAGCAATAGTTGATGTTATTGAGTTAATTGTGGCTAGATACGAGTGGTTTGGAGGTGGATACTAAAGGAAATGTTGTAATTGAGCCTTGAGTGGCCCGTAGAGCGAGGTAAGTGTCGTTGATGTTATTGAGTTAATTGTGGCTAGATACGAGTGGTTTGGAGGTGGATACTAAAGGAAATGTTGTAATTGAGCCTTGAGTGGCCCGTAGAGCGAGGTAAGTGTCGTGTCTAACTTTAACTCGAGGGATTAGGAACCCTTGACTTATTTGCTATATGAAATCCATGTGAGCGGTGTATAGGTGAGGAGACGAGTACTTATGCACCGCCAATTTACCTGTTTTGCCTATTTTTTCCCATTCCTCTCATGTTGTCTCATTTCCTGTCATAACTGCTACATGTTTTACTTGTATTTCCATGCTTAATTGCTACTTGTTAGACATTATTCCTCTTTGCTGAAAGTACTAGTTATTTCGTAGTTTCGTTGCCTCCTATTATTTGCTTAAGTTGGTTATCGGTACTTTCAAGGAATATTCTAGATTGGTCTCTCTGAGTAGTATTACCTGTGTAAAGTCTTCTAGTGTATAAGCTCCCTAATTCTTTTCGTTTGAAGTTGAGGCCTTATGAAGGGTTATGTGATTTGAATTGTGTAATTTCTATACTTGCTGAGTATCTGATATTGATATAGTGGGATCGGGTTGCGTGCTGCAACAAATGAAATAAGGGTGATATATTGAGGAAGAATAAGGGTGAAATGATATGTACGACTGGATCGGGTTGCACGCCGCAATAGGTGTAATAAGAGTGGATTGTGGTGAAATAAGGCTGAATTGTGATTGTGATGATTGTGATATGGTGGGATCGGGTTGCACGCCGCAACAACCTTTATGCTTATACTTTTCCTTGACTATGTTAGCCGAATGGTAGTCTTAAATTGCACTTAAGGATTGGTAATGACTGAACACTGATGATATGCTTCGACAACTGTATTTATTTCTTGCAAGTTACTAGTCTATTTTATCCTGTCTTCTTTCTGCTTTTATTATACACTGTATGCAGGTTATATTGAAATTGCCCCGCCGTAACCTCGTCACTCCTTCGTCGAGGTTAAGCTCGACACTTACTAGTACATGGGATCAGTTGTACTAATACTACACTCTGCACTTCCTGTGTAGATTTTGGAGCAGGTTCGGGCTGATCAAGAGGTTGACAGTAGGATTCACTTGCTTGGAGACCCAAGGTAGTCCTGTTGGCGTCCGCAGGCCCTGACGTCCGCTTCTATACTCCATACTTTACCATTTTTCTTATTTCGTAAATAGTTGTATTTTCTTTCGGACAAATACTTGTAGTAAAATCTTAGAATGTTCGTGTATTGTGACACCGCATTCTGGGTAGTAATAGTATATAATCAAAGTGGCTATTTACGTACTTCCGCATTCATTTCGACTTGTTTTAGCTTGTTTATTGTTAATCACTGAAACGTAAAAGAATTGGCTAATAAAACTCTAATGTTGGCTTGACTAGCAAGTGTGATGTTATGCGCCATCACGGTCCCAATGATGGAAATTCTGGATCGTGACACAATAAGCCTCCAAATTATAGCGATTTGTGAAAACTCCTCTTAGATCAATGACCTTTTTTCCGTAATAGCCCCAACAAGCTCTAATAAGGTTTAAAATCATTTGAATAAGGATTTTTTTTAAACAGACGATGAAAACTCTTAAAGCAAAAATAAATAAAATATGATTATTTTAGAACACTCAAATAAAAGATGAACTGAAATTACTTAATAAAATATAATATCAATTACTAATAGAAGAAATATTTTGTATTTTGTACATGTAGATTATTTTTATTCTCATTTTAAAATTAAGATAACCATGAACTTGTCCGGAACTTCCAATTACATGCTTAAACTTCACAGATGATATTTTTTTGGGGGGAGGGGGGAAGGAGAATTTCATTAATAGAGGTTACAGAGGCATTACATCACTATTAGTAATAGTAGGAATAATACTTAGGTTTCCGAACATTGCTAGTGTATTACATATGGAGCTAAATACTAGTCTAGTAGTAGATGCTTCATTTTTGTCTTCTTGGATCATCCTCTTTACTGGATCTGGAGGTGAGTGCAAAATAATTGTAGTAAAGGTTAGATGTTGTTGTTTGGAACCCAATTTACACAAAAAGTGTGTCACTTTGTTGCCTTCACGGAAGCTATGTCGGACCACTGGATTTCCCAATCTCTTCAACAAGTACTGCATTCCAAGAGAGTGTTAGTATAAGCAGGAAAGATATATGTTCGAGTAGTTGGATCGTGTCCATCGAATCAGTGTCAATCTCCAGTGGTGCTAGTCTTTTGTCGTGTGCCATTTTTAGACCTGCATAAAGTGCTTGTAACTTTGCATGGGCAAAGTTATAGGCTTTGATTTTGTTAGCAAATCCTACAATCATGTCCCCTTGACTATTTCTTATTACGCCTCAATGCCTCCAGTATTATGATTATCCAAGGAAACATCTATGCTTAATCTGTAGGTGTGAGGTGGTGGTGGGTACCATTTAATGTGTACAGGAATTTTGTGCATGGTGCATTTGTAGTTGGAGGCTAGTAGTTTAAACTCAATGGTTCGTATGTTAACCATTTGGTAGTTTAAGTTCTTTGAGTAGTTGTGGAAGCAGTTATTGTTTCTATTTAGCCAGAGGTGCCATATTGCAAAAGGAAATACATCTTCCCAAGTTATGCAGTTGTGAGTAACCGGTATTTGTAGGTCTTTAATAGCTAGTAGCTAGTGTTTGTTGTGAGGGATGGTGTTGATCTCAATGCTTGTATTGTCCCAGAATGTGTGTGCTACTGTGCACTCAAGGAAGATATGAGTTATGGTTTCTTCTGCCACCCTAGAAACCGTGCAAGTACTGTCATTTGAGACTCCAATTTGATGAAGATAAGAATTAGTAGGTAATCTATTTTTAAAGCATTGCCAGAGGAAAAATTTAATTTTGTTTAGGGTATGTAGCTTCCAAATCCAATCATAGTCGTTGGTCTTTTGGATGTGTTGGTGAAGTAATTTGTATGCTGAATGGGTTGTGAAGATGCCATTTGTGTTGAGCATCCAAATGGGTGTGTCTATGGCTAGGGGGTTTGTTGAGATGGAGATGGGGGAGATATCGTTTGAAATACTACTGGGTAGTTCAAAGGATATTTTGGACCAGTTCCACTGATCATTTGCCCAAATCTGATCAAGGGTCAAGTTACTATCATTCTTGTTAAGAGGACCCTGAATGATTGAGCGGATATTTGTTTTGTTAGGGGTCCAACATCCATAGTAGAAGTTTATGGATTTACCATTGCCAACATCCCTAGACAATCCTTTGGTAATGGTTTCTCATCCTTTCAGGACATTTTTCCAAATGAAGGAGGTATTCTTAGCATTAGGTTTATTATTGTTTTTTTGGATTAGAGTATTTGCCCACATGGTTGATGAATTGGTGAATTATCTCTATGCAAGTCCTGCTAGAATGGCCTGGTTTTTGTGCCATGCTTTAGGTATCCCCAGGCCCCCCAATTCTTTTGGAAGGGTTACAATATCCCAAGAGATGTAGTGTATCTTTTTTTTAATTGGGGTTGTGCCCCAAATAAAATCCTGCTGGATTTTGTCAATTTGATGAAGGATCTTTTTTGGGAGGGATATGTACTGCATATTATGATTAGGGATGGCATTGAGGGCAGGCTTTGCTAGGGTTGTACGTCCCGCTAGAGTTAGGAACTTTGTTTTCCAGTTTGAAAGTTTGTTCCTCATATTGTCAATTACAAATTGGAAGTCGGAAGGTTTAGGCTTGTTATTAGTTATGGGAAAACCTAAATACTTGCCAAATTGGCTAGTTGGATTAATATTAAATAGGTCGATTGCATAGTCTTTCATGGCATTTGAGCAGTTTCCGGAGAAGAGAATTTTGGACTTGGTGTTATTAATTTTGTGACTTGATAGGGAACAAAAGGTTGCTAAGGAGTGATGAATGGTATTTATGGATTTTTCATTGGCTTGGGCCATGAATGTCAAGTCATCTGCGTAACAAATGTGTGATAGATGGGGTCCTTTTGGCCCAATTCTAATGGGATCTCACAGAGTAAGGTCCACTAGGTGATGTATGTATATAGAAAGCAATTCCATGGTTAGTATGAACAAGTAGGGGGATAGGGGGTCCCCTTGTCTGATGCCCCTCGAGGGTTCAAAGAAATTAGTTTGAGCACCATTTACTAAGACTGTTATTTTGCTTGTGGATATGCAGTTCATGATCAGAGTGGTGATTTTTGGTGGGAACTTAAAGAAGGTTAAGGCCTTGTAGACAAACGACCATTCTAGCCTATCAAAGGCTTTCTCAAGGTCTTGATTATCAGTTGGCCATTCATCCCTTTTATATTTTTAAACTAGTTTATAACTTCTTGTATAATAATAGCATTGTCACTTGCCACCTCCCTTTTAAGAAGCTAGCCTGGCATAGGCTGATTAATTTAGGAAGAAAAGGTTTGATGCGGTTAACAATTATTTTGGTGATTATTTTGTATGTGGTGTTGAAGAGTCCTATTGGCCGGAAATTATTGGGGTTATTAGCATGCTTGAATTTTGGGATGAGGCATAATTGTGTTTGATTCATTTCCTCAGGGATTCTTGGTATGGCAAAAATTTCTTTGCATAGCCGTTTAATAGAGGGACCCACAATATTCCAGTGTCGTTAGTAGAAAATTGGGTGCATACCATCAGGACCGGGGGCTTTGTATGGCTTAAAGGAATATACTACAGAAATAATTTCTTGGGTGGCTAAGGGCCTATCCAATGAGGAGAGGTGAATGTTGCTAAAAAATTGGGTGCGCACTTTTAATGGTATTCCACTCTGAACGAGTATTATTGGTTGTGAATATATCTTGGAAATAGTGGTGAGTGTTTCAATGATTTTTTGTCGATCCGTTATCCAATTACCGGCGTTATCTTTAAAGAAAGAAATATTGTTACGCCTACGCCTATTAAGGACTGATATGTGAAAAAATTAGTATTTGCATCACTCTCATTAAGCCAATTCAGGCATGATCTAATCTTCCAATGATCCTCCTTCAGGCGTAGAGTGTTATTATAATCATTGATTATGTTGTGTTCTAAATTTCTAAGGAAAGTGGTATTAGCATAATTTGGTGAGTTTTGGATTCCCCTAATTCTTACCAGTATCCTTTTCTTATTGGCAAAAATATTGCCGAAATTTTGAGCACTCCATTCACTAACATTAGTCTTGAAACATATTTGGGCATCATTGAAATTCCTATTATCCCAATTTTTCTCAACCACTTTACTAAACTCGGGGTGGTTTAGCTAATATTTTTTGAGTCTAAAGCGTTTGATAGAGTTAGTCCTAGTATTAGTTAGTCTGACTAGTAGGGATTATGGTCGGAGTAGGTCTTTGGGAGGTGAGTAACCAATATTGAGGGGTACTGCTCTAGCCATGCTTCATTAGCAAGGCATCGATCAAGTCTTTCTAATATAAGTCCATGCCTCTTATTTCTATGATTTGACCATGTGTAACGGCAATCTTTGAATTCTAGGTCAGTTAAGTTACAGTAGTTAATACAAGACCAAAATCTGGAGGTCCTATTTCTATTAATGTTCCTACCTCCCCATTTCTCATCTTGATTTAGGATGTCGTTAAAGTCCCCACCTGTAAGCCAAGGGCCTTTGTAATTGTCAAACATAGTCTTGAGGTTTTCCCATAGACCTATCCTATTAGTTAAAGAATTACTAGCATAAATTGAACTAAAAAGCCAAGGGTTGTGATTTGGTAATACCTGAACTAGGGCATGAAGTTCCTGATCAGTCTGCCTTACGATCCACTGCTACCATTGTATCAACCCACATGATGACCATGCCACCAGCTCTGCCAACCGCTAGGATCTCTATTAAATCAGAGATATTGAAATCTGCCCTAAGAAGTGCATGATTTTCCATTTTAGTTTTCAATAGGGACACCATCCATGGATTGTGATTATTAATAAGTTCCCTAAAATTACGCCTGAAGTCTGCATTATTGGCGCATCTAACGTTCCAAATGATTATGCTAGTGGGTGTATTCATGATAGGGGAGTGGTTGTGGAGAGCATTTGCATAGTGATTAATTCCCCTCATGAATGAGTTGTCCCTCAGAGTGGGATTCACTAGGACATCATACTTTGTTGTTGTTATGTTGATCGATGGAGTTATCTTGATTGAGCACCTTTGAAGTGCTACTGGACAACGTAGTATGTTTTTCTTGTCCTCCTTTTCCGGGAATAGCATAAGGACTATATCTTTTATTGCTGAGATTTATGTGAAGGAGCTTCTTCCCGGAGGGTGAGGGATCACTACCTCTTTTGCCTCTTGCACTTCCTGATCCTGATTTGCTCCTTGTTCCATCGGAGGGGCCACATGGGGATGGACTTGTTGAGGTGTCCAAGGAAAGAATAGAGGATTCATCTCTGTTACCTCCTGTGATGGAAAGAATGGTAGTTTGAACATTTGGTTCATGTTCAGTAGGGGATTGAAATGTTGTGGAAAGTTCCAGTAGTTGTGCATGGTATGGTAAAGAGTAGGAGCTATTGCTGGGGCTAGGGGATCGAGAATGTTTGCCATCCACATATGGTTCATATAGTTGTCCATAGCCATTCTCATCCCCTCTGCATGGACTAGGAAGTTTGGGTTTTGAATGATCACCATGACTTCCTGCCCTTCTATCAACATTGAGAAGAATAGAGCTTGGCCTTGAAGTCCCTGCTCGATCCATGAGGTGGGTTGATGGTCCGAATATTGTGGTTGATTTGCATATACTAAATTTGGAATTTACATGGGGTTGTTTGGGTTGTTGAGGTTCATCGTGGGAGGTTGGAAGGAGTTTCTGGGCACCTTGTGAGTTAGTAGGGCCAGACGTGATCGTTTGTTTAGAGGCAAAAGTAAGTTTGGCATTTTGTTGTTGTGAAGTATTTGTTTTTAAGATATCGGAGGAATGTTGTAAAGATAAAGAAAATGATTGTGTATCTTTTGTGGAAGATTCAACTTGGGTGTGATTGGGCGAATTAGGTGTGCAAGAGTATATATGATCTATTTGGTTAGAGGTGTCCATAGGTGTGTCCATTTGGACAATGTTTGATGATAAGTGTATGCATGTATGTTGCATTGTGTCTGACTTGTCGTTTAGAGATTGAGTATTAATTGCATGTAGGATGTGATTATCGGCTATGTTATAGCTGTCAGCAGCTTCTTGATTTGGCAGCAACTTGTTATGCAAGTGTTCAACATTCTCATTGGTGGTAGCCACATTTTGCACACATTTCATGTGTACTGTGGCCATGTTCCTTGTTTGTATCGAAGAGCTTTTGTGTGTGGAAGAGGAAAGGTTTTGTGGTTGCAGAGGAATGTCTGTGGGGATGTCCATTCCTTTATATTCCTCTATTTCCTGAAGAGTGTCGAATTTATTATGTAGTAGTTGTGATTGATTAATAATATTGGAATCCATTTTTCTTGTTGAGTTCGTGGTTGTTTGTTTTTTGGGTGTGTATATTAGTCTAGGATCGGGGAGATGAGATTGGTCAGCATCTTTAGACCTATAAGAGAGCTTTTGAGTGTGGAGGTACTTACCTGTGGCTGCTTAAAAAAATTTGACATTAATACATACGTATCCACTTTGAGTGCTTTGTTGGTGTGCTAATAGTTGTGCCTTGTTGTTCCTCATTGCTCTTGACTGTGGTATACTTGCATGTGCTTTACTCCTCTTTTGGAAGGCCACTATTTGCCAATGGTTTATAGGGGTGGTGGAGGTCACCACTTTGTGCTCTGCATTAGAAGGTATGGGGCCGGGGTGGATTTGGTGTGAGAGCAGTGTAGGGTGGTGTGGCCTAGTCTCCCACAAGCTTTGTAGAGGATGTGTTCACCTTTATAAATAATTTGCTGCTTGTAGTTGCCTATGAGAATGCAAGATTGAATTGGTTCTTCAAGGGGCATCTTAATATAGAGGCATGCGTATCGTCCTCGAAGTGTTGCACTTGTGCAGGCATCAATCTTCAGTAGTTTTCCTATGGTGTTGCCTATTTTCCTTAGTATATTGGCATCATAAAAGTCCGTGGGCATCTGGGGAAGCCGTATCCAAATGGCTGACCTTTCCTGGGTGGCATTGCTTGCAATGAAGTTTGGTTCCCATTTCTTTATGGATAGAAAAAAGCCATTGATAAACTAGGAGCCATTTTGCAAGGCACTGATCATGTTTTCCTCCTTGTTAAATTTGACAATAAAATAATCCGAGCCAAGATCTATGAGTGGGAAGTTCTCCGATGGTCTCCACATTTCTTGTATTTTCTTTTTTAGATATTGGTGTCGTATACGTTTATCCAGTAGTTTAATGATCAGAGAGTATTTCCATGGTTGATACATTCTGCTTTTGTCATCCTCTGAAAGTTGAATTGTTCTTATGCCTTCGTGTAATTCATTTGAGGTTAAAGCCATGAAATCCTCTGCTTTGTTGTGCTCTTTTTTTACATGGTCGTTTTCCACCATATCAATATGCATCATATATTCTGATGCTAATAGTTTTTCTTTGAAGGATGATTGGTGGCTTGTAGTTGTAGTGATAATATTTGTTGTAATGATTTCTGGTGGTTTGGGTGGGATGTGCTGGGCTTCTTTATCAGCTTCTTCTTTCTCCATGGATGATATGTTTTAATATAAGACTCCATGTACTTATTAAAAGTGCACCCATTTCCACCATCCAATTATGCTATTACCAATACTTCTTTTTAATTAAAAAAAAGTCAAAATACAATATTGATGGGTCGGCTGAAACTAATTACATTTTCTAGCCTAAAAATGTATAAAATAATAATTTTTAGTACGGGCTAAAAGTGAAAAAAGCCCTAATTACTTTTTAGGAGCAGCTAAAAATATACCTTTCTTAAAAAAATCAATAGTGTCCAATTAAATCAGTGGAATTTGAGTAAAAATTGTGTTGGGTAGCCACTTTTTAAAGTGGTATTTACTTTTTATCTAGCATTTTCAATGCTTGGCAATAGTAGCCACTAGTTTATTAAAATTAATATGAAAAGATTGTGTTACCCTTTCTTCTATCTTTTTCATGTTAAGGAGAAGAATTGTGATGCCGTCTGTGAGACGGCGACTACCGTGGACTCCATTCGATTTTCTTTTTGTAAGTTATCTCCGATTCTGGATATTTATCATATAATTAGTGGGTTTACGGAGGATATCCACTGATGACAAACATCTTCGTTTTGCATACTGCTACTTGATAGTATGTGCATAAGACACTTGGTAGAAAAGATTTATTAGCAGAAGTTGGTACCTTTCTAGGACAGATTAGAACTATTTCCTCTTAAGATAGTTTGAATGAAGCACCTGCATGGGAAATACACTTGGCAACTAATTTAAAGGATAAACTAGAACTTTTTATTTTGTAGATGGTGATAACTGTCTATCCCGCATATAGCAGGTAATAGTTTCTCTACTTTTGAACTTTTCATTACAAGTTCAAAAGTTAAGGACACTTGGTCCTGAACTTCGAGTTCCAAGTTCAAAAGTTAAGAATACTTGGTCTTGAACTTAGAATTACAAGTTCAAAAGTTAAGGAAACTTGGTCCTGAACTTAGATTAACAAGCTCAAAAGTTAAGGACAATAGGTCCTGAAGTCCTGAACTTAGACTAACAAGCTCAAAAGTTAAGGATAATAGGTTCTGAACTTAGGCTAAGAAGCCCAAAAGTTAAGAACAATAGGTCCTGAACTTAGACTAACAAGCTAAGTTAAGGACAATAGGTCCTGAACTTAGGCTAAGAAGCCCAAAAGTTAAGGATAATAGGTCATGAACTTAGACTAACTAGCTCAAAGTTAAGGACAATAGGTCCTGAACTTAGACTAACAAGCTCAAAAGTTAAGGACACTTGGCCCTGAACTTACAGTCACAAGTTCAAAAGTTAAGGACACTTGGTCCTGAACTTAGACTAACAAGCTCAAAATTTAAGGACAATAGGTCCTGAACTTAGACTTACAAGTTCAAAAGTTAAGGATAAATAGTCCTTAACTTAGAGTTACAAGCACAGAAATTAAGGACAGGTGGTCCTGAACTTCGAGTTCCAAGTTCAAAAGTTAAGAACATGTAGTCTTGAAGTCCTAAACTTAGAGTTGCAAGTTCAAAAGTTAAGGCCATATAGCCCTGAACTTTATGAGCAGAAGGGTATTTTCGTCCAGGCAGGTAAAGTTTATTAAAGCACTGGCTAAAGACTAAAAATATTTTAAACAATAGCTTAAAAGCAAATACTCCTTTCGTTTCAATTTATGTGAACCTATTTCCTTTTTGGTCCGTGCCAAAAAGAATGATTCCTTTCCTTATTTGGAAACAATTTACCTTTATGCAATGATTTATAGTCACACAAAATATATGTGCCTCATTTTACACCACAAGTTTAAAAGTCTCCTCTTTTTTCTTGAGGGAGTATATATGTTATTAGTGGGTGCACTTCCCCCGAAATTTGATAAGATCTACACACAAGCCCACTGGACCAGGTCCCTATAATTATTTCGGCACATATGATTTTGGGTTGGACTCAGAGAGGAGCCCAGAACCAGAGCATCAGAACTAGAGTACCCGTTAAACTGTAAACATTTTGGGAGTTTTCATCTCCGGTGGTGGAGTGGTTGTTACGAGTAAACTGGCGGAAATAGATTCGCAGCGGAAGCGTGATTAGATGGGAGAAAACAGCTCTGTCACCGCCGCACCACCACCGCCACGGGGAAAATCCTCCGCCGAGGAGGACGCGCTTCTCAAGCAATTCTTCGCTGAGCTCAGCGAGGTTGAGCGCGATAACGAAGTTAACAGGTCAAGCCCCTTCTCTCTCTCTCACACACACACAGCTTTTTATAGCAGATTAAGTGCAAATTCAAATATTGCTGCTTATATGCTTAATTCTAATTTCTTCGTTTGGTTTAAAACTTAAAAAATCTGCAGGATACTTTCATGTTTCAAGTTGAATCCATTTGAATACCTTAACATGTCGTTTGATTCATCCATTGACGATGTCAAAAAGCAGTATCGCAAGGTATATGTCTTAAACATCCCCATTGGCCTCAAATGAGTCCATTTTTATATCATATTTTGTGACCCCGCCCTAATATTTTTAACATAAATTACGTATACGCAGTTGTCTTTGCTTGTTCACCCTGATAAGTGCAAGCATCCACAAGCGAAGGAGGCGTTTGGTGGCACTCTGTGTTGTTACTCGTGTAGAGGAGAGTATTGTTATTTTAGATACTTTCTTCGGTGAGGGACTTCTCTATTCAAACAAACATTCATTATGTATTGGATGAATGCTAAGGTTCATATTTCTCAGGTCCTTAAGCCCCCAAGGCTTTGGTTTAGTGGTACAAGCGCAACTTGTGATGTGTGGCTCAGGCACATGTCACGGGTTTGAATGCCTGGTATTTAAGTGGAGAATGATAGAAGGCAGGCGTATTATCCACTTAATTTCGAACAGTGCGCCACTCGCCCTTGAGGGGTTTCACGGTTATTAAAAGAATTTTTTGGTTTCTTTAGTCTTATAAATGGATCTTTTCACTGAATATTTGAGTTATGATTTAATTGTAATCCCTGTTCTGCTCAGTAGGTTGTTTAATGTTTATAAATTGGTATCTTTCATGTAGAGACTGCCCCTTAAATGATCTTTTTTCATGTATAGACTGCCTGTTAAATGATCGGTTAAAAACATTTTACGTCGAGAAAGATTTTTCATAATGTAAGGCAACCACAGTAGTTGAAAATGGGTAATCCACTAAAGAAAGCAGAAGACTGCAGTTCCTGGGCCATTAATGTGAAACCTATGTTGCTTGGACTCTTTAAAATCCATGCCACACTCGTGTCAACACAACATGGGCGTAGGTGTGGGTGTGGGATGGATACTAGATTTGGTAACTTATCTTGGGTGCTTTGAATACATCTATGACGGAGAAGTATATATTAATGGAGTATTTGGTTAGATTTTTGGGTTTAATATATATATTTTGGTTAGATTTTTTTTTTATATGTATATATATATAAAATATGAGAATATTTTGCTGTTACGTAATTCTCCTGGGTCATACATGCCTTTTTTTGGATCAACCATGAGAAACACACCACCTTAAATGGAGCTTTACTTTCCATATGTGTTCTCATAGTCTGTTTGTGACCTGTTGTCCAGAAGAAGAGGAGCTGGTATGCAGCTTTCATTGAGAAAAGCTTCTTGTTGTTTCCTTTCCATACTAAGTAATCTTTAAAATTGTTCAACCATAAAATCTTATATTGTCTTGAGGAAAAAAAATGCTTTTGAATCTTGTGATTATGAATATGACATAGTACTAAATGACGATAAATTTTTTGAAATATGTGATCTTAAATGTCATAATATTTGTAGAGCTATAAAAACTTGTCATTAAGGGTAGAATGAGAAGTTAAATTGTTTTCAAATTTCAAAAAGTAACATTTTTTAAAACAAATTAATAAGAAAATTGTGTTAATTTTCTTAGGGAGAAGGAGTACATTTTTCCTTGTAAGAACCTAAACATATAATATGCAAGTAAGTTGATGGGTCCCCATTTTCCTCGAATGGTGGCTCTGATGTGTCTTGGGTATATTATACAATATTGGATTAGAGTAATGAGAAACTGAAAGTAATTATGAAAAATAAACCTAAGAGAGAGAAATGAATGAACAATAGGAAATTGAGAATTTTTGAAAGAATATAATTGAATGTTAGTATTAAGTGCTATGGAAAAGAAATCACTGTAGGTTAGCATCACCGAATGCTTTAGTAATTAATTAGCATTCAACTTGAAAATCAAAACAAATCATTGCAATTGAAAATTCAAAATAAACCACTCAGTGTGTATGTCATCTCTCCTCTGAGATAGCTTCTCTAAACTTATCCAAAAATCAGATGCTCATGCAGAAAAAGGCCAAGAAAAATCTGCAACTAATGGTCCCCCTTCAAGAATTTGACAAATAGTGAATACCTCTTTCAAATGAGAGTATAACCTCATAATCGCTTTCCCACACTAAAAAGAAACGGACAATGGAAAAGTCAGCAAAGCGAAGGATGAGTTTTCATGGATTATGGAGCATGGAACACGAGATAGCTTTCCTCGAAGGCATACTTAGAAATGGGCAAGGGAAAAGGCATGCTCTTTCTTTCCAGTTCTGCAAGTATTCCTTTTGAACCAATCTTCCCGGTCATAAGCACTTCCCTTCACATAAAACCAAACTCGATCATTGTCCTGAATTACCACCATTTAAATTGTCCTTTCCCATTAATACAATCTTTTGTCCATGGAAACACAGTGTGTTTCTCATGTGTGATCTCAAAAAAAACATGTCTGGACCAATAATATTCCATAATCTCTGGAACTTTCTACAACAACTAATGTTTTTGAGCATGCCTTCTAGGATAGCTATCTCGTCTTCCTTGCTCCATAATCTCTGAAAACTCTAACATCCTCACTAGCACCTTCCTTTGCTGACTTTTCCATTGTCTGTTTCTTTCTATTGTTGGTATGAGATTTTGAGGATATACTCTCGATTGAAGGATGTGTCTAGTGTATTTCAGATTTCTTGGAGGGGATAATTAGGCTGCAGTTTTTTCTTGGTCTTTTTCTGCATGAGCTTTTGATTTTTGGATAAGTTTAGGGAAGCCATTTCGGAGGAGATATGAAGCAATGTTGAGTGCTCTGTTTTGATTTTTCAATTAAAATGTTATGTTTGGATTTCCAAGTTGGACATTACTGAAGCATTTCGATGATGCTAACCGACAATGATTTCTTTTCCATATGTTAGTATTAAGTGTTAGTTAATACTAATATTCAATTTTATTCTTTTAGAATTTCTCAATTTCCCATTTATCTCTTTGGTGTTTGTTTTTAAGTAATTACTTTCATGTCCGTAACTCTCATTTAATCATGTATAACACTATTTTTGTTTCTATTAATACACATGAACGATCACTTCAGAAGTATAGTCTATAATAGGCTGTGTTACTATAACAAAGGCATATTTCACTACTTCAGAATTTTGGCTTATACTGGGCTCATCTTCTAAACTAACTGGATAAAGCCTTTTCTTTTAATTAAGCTTCAGCTTTTGATTATTTAGTGTATTGCTTGAAGTAGTGGTTGATCGAATTTTCATTTTCAGATTGCAGAATAATGAGTTTCTTATCATGTTTCCCTGCTTAATTGATCATTCAACTTGGAGCACTTTGTTTTTCAAATAGCACTGTGCCGATTTCTCATTGTTTGAATGTACAGGACCCTTCACCACATTGTCAACTTGGTTATTTGTTATGGTAAAATGAAATGGTTTAGTGCTGGAATCATTTATTTCGTGTGTTGTTTTCCTTTCTTTTTTCTAAAAAATCAATATTCTATGGTCACAATCTTTAAGGACTATCAAAGGAATGCACTTTCAGGAGAAATATCATAGGTGTTGAGTCAAAAGAATCAGAAGAAGGAATGGGGAGAGCTCGAAAGAGTTTAAGCTTTTCTTGAATTTCAAAAAATACAGGCTTACCTGTAGTCTTATTGCAGGATGATTTAGTTTGATTTATCATTTTACTGCTCAGTATGAAGTAGCTGTTTTTTAGAAGTGGTTAGGTTGACATTAAAATGCTCCCAGACCTTGATAGGAAGGCCTGGAGGTCAAACATTAGGGTTGTAGGATAGGGGTAGTAAAACTTTCCTTACTTCATTCTGGGAGTGAGGCGGGGTTGGATTAAGGTTGGTCTTAGATGGCTTGCAGTTTATGTTGGACCCACACTATTCTTGTTGTTTGTCTTAGCCCCGGGCCTTAGATTATGGTTACTGTTATTGCATGTCATTCATCTTTCGGTTTTTATGTGTATGTTACTATTACGGTTTCTATTGGAGTTACTAATGAATTCTCTTCTCTTGTTTTTTTTACTTTATTTTTGTCTTTCTGAGCCGAGGGTCTATCGAAAACAGTCTCTTGGCCCCTATCGGGGCAGGGGTAAGGTTTGCGTACACATTACCCTCCCCAGACCCCACTATGTGGGATTTTACTAGGTAGTTCTTGTTGTTGCTTCCCTCTAGGAGGGAGATTCCTCTCCTTTCTCCGGTTCCCTTCATTGGAGAGCAGTTTTAGTTTTCCTTTTTCTTCCCTAGCCTCTTAGTTGCAAGGTTTTATATATTTTCTTTTTTGCTTGTCATGGAGCATAAGATGTTTTTCAGGTCAGGGAAAATGTTTCGACATTCAAGCTCACAATGAAGGTGCTGAATGTTGGTTCGAATGGGTGGAAAGCAGTAGGTATGTTTATTGTAAGTTGATGTTAAGCAGAAAGCTTTCCTTGTGGATCTGTCATATTCTCAAGGAAGCCTCAAAGTGTAAGGGGTCGTTTGGTAGGATGCATAAGAATAATGTTGAATAGGGTGTATTAGTAATGCTGGTATTAGTTATGCTGCATATTTCTTATCCATTGTTTGGTTTGATATATTAAAGTATTGCACAATTTCTAAAAGAATTGTTTGTTTACAAAAATACCATCAAAACTAGTCCACACTCTAACTTTTTAAAAGAAACATATGTTGAGAAATGTTTTTATATGAAAAAGTTTTAAAAAAATTATTTTATTTGTCTACCTATATTGTAAAATAAAATTAAATATTTATTAGAAAAAAGAAAATATGCTAAGTATTTATTTATTTACTAGGGATATAATTTTATTTCTCACTATTTGGATTATTTTGAACTTGCATTAATATTTTGATTAAGCATAAATTTTGAAGGATAATTGTGTCTTTAACTAAGCTAATGCATGCATTAAAACCCATTGCATTGCTAATACCATTGTTTTCTATGCATTAGTTATGCATAGGATAATACCAAATAGGATGTATAACTAATGTCTGCATAACTAATGCATAGGTTCAAAATGTCTACCAAACAATGTATTATTAATATACAAAGTCAATGCATGCATTAGCTTTTCTAATGCATCCTACCAAACGACCCCTAAGGGAAGGATCTTCAAGACATGGAAGAGTGGGGACCATTTCACAGACATTTATGGCTCTCTTAGGCATAATAAATTTGGCAATCTGCTTAATTTCAGTATAGGGTCATAAAAGAACAGTTATGGTTCTACCAGAGAATGTTCCATATGCAGGGTGGGTCATAAATGCTAGGAATATAGAAAATCTCATTAATAGCACTCCATTGTCCACAAAGGCTCCTCTCAGGAGGAATTTATAGAAATTAGTTGGAGAAGAATCATACAAAGAGGCTTTAGACAAGAGCAAATGGAGAACAGATGAAGCGTGTCTTCAAAAAGCGTCTTTGTCAGATAATCTGATCAGAATATCTGGTGGCAAACCCTCAGATGAATCTGAAAAGCTGCAAAAATGCTTGGTGGGTAGTTTTGCTGGTCAGGATGAGCCTCCGACAAGAAATGATGTGCACAGATGGGTGATCGCAGCGGACTCAACCTAAGAAAGAGTGGGCGCTAATACTTTTACCCAATAGCGGTATCGGGGTCAATTTTCCACAGAGAGCTTCAATTTGGAGTTGAGTGTTTGTATGGTCTAGGACTATGTTTTAGCTCCTAATTGATCTTCTAACATTTTTGGTTTTCTTTTGATTATCAAATACAATATAGCAACTACAAATTTAAAGCTAAGTTAGGCTAAGATATTGATTCTAAGTTGTATGCAATATAGAGAAAGGCACTAGGGTCATGGCATGCATCTAGGTGGTCAACTAACGGGTAGAGATTCTTAATGCAAGAATGATGAATATGGGACTTATGCTATAACTGTTGCACTTTTGCACCCACTCTCACACCTCTCGGTAGAGAGAGTGATTTTGCCCAATTGACTCTCGAGAGACCAATTGGGTAGGCCAATTTGCCCAAGCAACTCATGGTTCAAGTTGGGTAATTACTCTCTCGAGGTTTAACCCGTTAATTGGGGCTACCATTCTCATGGGTCCATCCCAATTCCTTGTTGGAATTAATCTTGGGGTCATAGACTCTCTTTCTCAAGAAGAGTCAAGACTCACTAAGCTAGACTTAGTGTTTGCAACCACCAAATCTTAATGAAAACATAAGATTAATCCAAATAACAAATACCCAACATCATTCATGCACTAAACAATCACACCCATTAATTACCCACACTAGGGTTGC
This sequence comes from Nicotiana tabacum, assembly GCF_000715075.1. NCBI lineage: Eukaryota > Viridiplantae > Streptophyta > Magnoliopsida > Solanales > Solanaceae > Nicotiana > Nicotiana tabacum. Next base: position 79,431,926 of record NC_134087.1, read on the forward strand.
GCCACAACCCTAGCTAATGAGTTTAGCTAGCCATAATAGAAACATAAATTGAAGAAATAGTAGATGAAATTGACATAATAATTAATTACAATGTTAATCTACTCAAATCCACGTTAATACTAGAAGAAATTTTCCAAAATAGGCTAAAACCATGTAGTCTCGAGTTCAGCTCCTATCTGATAAAAAACCAAAACTGAAAAAAACCGATCCTAAAAAGTAAAATGTTCTATTTATACTACACAGGAAAAACCGGACAAAATACCCCTGAGGGTTTGGCGCGGACCGCGCACAAATGACGCATGGCCGCGTAGGGTTTTGGGTCTTCATATCTTGCTTCTGGCACTGGGGACGCGGACCGCACAAATGTGACGCGCGGCCGCGTGAACTTCATCCACGCGGACCGCACTGATTAGGTGTGCGGCCGCGTGGGCTTTTGCCTTGAATGATTGGGTCTCTGACAATCTTAGGCGCGGACCGCGTAAAAAGGGGCGCGGACCGCATGGAAAGGGGCGCAGACCGCGTGAAAAGAGGCGCGGACCGCGCATCTTGACTAAAAAAATGGCATGGCCTTTGAACTTTCCTGCGCGGCCGCGTGGCAAAACAGTGCGGACAGCGCAGGTTGCCCTTGAAAATGCCCAGCCTCTGAACTCTCCTGTGCGGTCGCGTGACAAAACAGTGCGGACCGCACAAGTCATTTTGTTCCCCCTTTTAGTTGTCTTTTGACACTTGACAGATTTCACTCCTTTTTGAGCCGATCTTTGGTATTTGTCATCTTGTCGTTCAAACCTGCAATCAAGCGCAACTTGTAAGCATTTTGGGACAAATTTATAGCAGTTAATGCACAAAGCTTAGGTAAGAATGGGTATAAAACATGTAAAAATCATAGTTATCAACTCCCCCAAACTTAACCCTTTGCTTGTCCTCAAGCAAATAAAATGAGACCTACCCCTCAATGGACAACACCCACGTAATTCCTGCTTATCCTAAAGTAACCTCAACAAGCATCAATTGGGACTAACAATTGCCCTCAATGCGAATGCATCATTAACACATTTAAACTTTGAAAGCTTGTGGGTCAAGTGTGACACAAGAGCATCAAGAGCTGACACATTTCATCAAGGAACCTTTCTCAATTTCTTTGGTCATTGTGGAACCCAAACTCACACATCTTCGACGTTCCCTAAGTGAACCTCACCTTTTTAGAGTATTTGCACACAAATCGAGGTGAATGGACTTCTCTTTCATCTCTTATAAAGAAAAGGCTCTAAGTCCGGCTCTAAGTACCATATGCTTGCCCCTTATGTAAGTATCCACTAATGTAGGCTTCCCTCAACTCAAGATCATATACGGCTTTTGAGGAGTCATTGTGAAGGCTTTGGGTAAAGGTAGGACGTGTTTTTGTTCAAATGAGTTCAATCTTCCCCTAAACACTTCTTTGAATTTATTTTGGCACACTTTCTTGACTCAATTGAGTAATTCACTTCTTTCAAGGAGTTAGAGAGACACATTATCACTCTTTCTTTTTGTCTTTTTCTCTTTTTCATCGCCTTGCTTTTCTTTTGCTTTTGCGCCTTTTTACCACATTGATGCAATTCAAACTCTTTCTCCTTTTTACCATTTTTCCACACCTTTTTCACTTTTTTGTTGTCCTTGGATTCCCTTTTTTCTTTCTTTTTGTCTTTTTCTCTTTTTCATCGCCTTGCTTTTCTTTTGCTTTTGCGCCTTTTTACCACATTGATGCAATTCAAACTCTTTCTCCTTTTTACCATTTTCCACACCTTTTTCACTTTTTTGTTGTCCTTGGATTCCCTTTTTCTTCTTTTCTTTTTGTCTTTTTCTCTTTTTCATCGCCTTGCTTTTCTTTTGCTTTTGCGCCTTTTTACCACATTGATGCCTTTCTTGTCTCTCTCCCCCCAAACTTAGACATTTGACATTTACTCAAGGGAAGATTTGGGTGTCAAGAGAGGGTCTCGTTAAGAACGGGTATAGGCTTGTAGCTTGGTTCATGAATGAAAAAGGTTTAAGGCTTAAAAGGGTTGAACTAGGGATTATTTCATTGGTAGGTTATGGAAATTGTTCAAATTTTTGCGTTTTGGATCAAGGAGAGCCTATAATCACGTCTCAAGTCAAGTTCCACCTATGATTTCGCCTCAACAGACATTCAGGGCAAGTTCTAGACCATCGGCTCGGTACTTGGACTCACGATTCGAATTCTCACTACACACACTCAAGGATTGCCAAAGACGGAGTCGGGGGCCCACAACGACCTTAGATATGATTCAAGCGCACAATGGTCCAAAATGACCACACGATGATTGTTTGGTCAACACAAGAGTCTCAAGGCCACAACTTTCACCATCCTAAAAACAACATAATGTCTTTGACCATAGGACCAAAGGCAAATGTGCTAGGCCCAAGTGAAGCTTTGCCTGAGGTACCCTTAACTACAAAAACTTGGAAAATCAAAAAAAAAATCAAAAACGGACTCAAACCCTTAAGAAGGTTGTCACGCCATCTATCATTGGGAAGAGCCACCCGGTTCATACAACATCTACCCTTGGAAAGAACCGTGGCATTAAGAAAACTAAGGGCTTATTGCAAACGCCAAAACAAAACAAAAAAAACTACGAGCCTAACTTTGCAACTAAAACGAAAAATTTTAACGAAAAATAGAAAACCAAAATGAAACCGAATGAATATGTACAAAAGGGGAGTAGAATATACAACCAGGGAGAATGAATATATACATAGAGTTTGAGAGCATCTAGAATGAACAGTTATATACAAGTCATCTACAACTACGAATGTGCAGAAAGTAAAAGAATATATACAGTAATCCAACAGTCAATCCAAATAGTAGGGCCACACCCCCACGAATAAAAGCTAGCATTGTCTCCAATGCTAACTATCAAAATAAGCACAAAAATGAAAGAAAGGATATTGAAAGGCCCTTCAAGCCTCATCCGTCACCCTATGCTGGTCAATGGCTCCTAAGTCTTCTGTACTGGCGGGGACCTCAGACTGGTCCCCGGCCTGCTGCTGCTGTGCTGCTGGGCCAGGTGCCTGATCAAGAACTGGCTCATCAACTGGTGGGCCAGTGGAGGGACTCTCCTGAACTGGTGCTACCTCAATCACAACTCCCGTAGTGATAGGGAGTTTCCTCTTCTTCCTCGGCCTTTGCTCCTCCTCCTGTACCTGTGCAGCTGCTGGCTCTATAGCCGGGTCCCCAAATAGTAGGTCAAGTGGCAACTGATCCGCCATGAGCTTGTCCACATCCACTCTCAACTGTGTCACTAACTCCTTTGAAGCCTTCTGCTTCCTCAGCTTCTTGTGCTCCCGAGCCAATTTCTCCAATGCTTTGCCATGTGCCCCAACCGCCTTAGTCAAGGCCTCCTGCGCCGCCATAATCTTTTCATGGTTGGCCATGATCTTCTTCAGTGCCTCCTCAATGGAGGAAGGAATCTCAACAGTAACTGGTGCTTCCTGTGCCTGTACAGCAGTGGTTAATGTGGACAACTTGGATGTCGCAGCTGACATCTAGTTGTTCAAACTGGCAAGGGAGTGGGTGAGCTGGTTTGCGGTGAACCGGTGAGTCTTTGATGAAGGGACTACCGGGTCAGCTGCAATAGAAGGACCAACTGCTGATGACGGACCTGGAGGCAATGCCTCATCAGTAGCAGGAATGGTGGAAGGCTCACTGGGCTGCTCAATGACCGCTGGCTCCTCAGACTGACCAGGTGCGGTGGAAGTGGATGCCACATTCTTCTTGCCCCTCTCCGGGTTGTCTGGACCCAACTGACTATACCATGAGTACGGGGCCACCGGAGGTACCTTGACATCATATTTCTTTTTCTTTACTTTCAATTCTCTGAAGTACAAAGAAAGTGTGTTTGGGAAAGGGTAGTTTGTTTGGGTCTCATTACCAACGGTAGAAATCACTCTTGACATAATATTACCCACATTCAGAGGGAAACTCGCCATGATAGATGCTACCAAGACAACACGAGGGAGGGGAATGGAGTGATCATGTGTAGACGGGTCAAGTCGACTACACACGAAAGTCAACCACCCTTTGGCTTCAAAGTTCAGGGTGTTCCTAAAAATCTTTTCTTGTGCTTTCAACCAGACTGGGACTGTACCCGGGGCTGCCAAGTGCTCGGCCAACCAAGGACGAACCTCCTCTTTCATTGCTAGCTTTTCTAAATATTGCGATTCATCCTCTTCTCCGAACCCCAGGAATTCATTCAACGATTTGCCATCAAACACAACTATCTTGTCCCTCACTTTAGTTACTTTGGAGTCCAAAACTATATGGTGAACATTGCTGTAGAACTCCTTCACCATATACTCATTCGCCATTTCAACACGTTCTTTGAAGAAGCCCCAACCCTCCCTAGTGCGGAATTGTGCTTGCACATGAGGGTTGAGAGGGACAAGATCGGCATCTATGAACTTCCTCTCCGGAATAAGTTTCCTTCTGGGCCACCACTCTCGGAATATGTGGAAAGCAACCTCACTAACAAACCTGTCTGCCCATGCCTCCGATTTTCTAGTACGCTCAATCCCCCCGACCTGTGGCTCACCTCCCTCAGCATATCCTCCACTCTCCCCTGATAATGAAGTTGTGGGAGATGTGGAGTATTACTCTTATTCTCTTGCTACGGACTCATCAGACGAGTCCGAGATGACATTAATCAGCTTCTTGGAGGAGGCTACATTATCATGATCCGGGGAAGGGGAATCACGGAGCTGAAATGAAGTGGACATGTGGGTGGGGGCAGATTCCGAGGTAATGCTCCGTGAAGGTGCATACTCACTCCCCGTGGAATGAGATGCAGCTCTATCAGCTTCCCGGATTACCTTCCAGGTTTTCTTTATCAATTCCCTGGTTTGAGGAGTGAGTTTCACAATCCGCCTGCTTTTCCCTCCTCGGGAGGAACCCCCTCTCCCGGGTTGTATTTCTTTGCCCGCTCATTTTTTAGCCATTGTCTGCAAGGAATACATGTCTAACATTGTTAGTATAAGCACATAAGGTGAAGTGGACAGTTCAGTTGAATGAAAAGAGTGCAGACACAGTTACACAGGCAGAGGGGCGCGGACCGCACCAAAAGGCACGCGGTCCGCACAGTATACTGACACCAACACATACCTCTCTGAATACACCGACGCAGTCCGCATAGAAATGGTACGCGGTCCGCACAGGTGAAATGCCAAAATGTTGACCTCTTTAAACTCTTCACACGCGGTCCGCACTGTTTTGGACCGCGACCGCGCTGGGCTCACGCGGACCGCACAGAAATGATACGCGGTCCGCGCAGAGAGGTTCATTATCTCTTATCCAGAGTCACGCGGACCGCGCACAAATGATGCGCGGCCGCGTAGGGTTAATTTAACTGAGCCGGTTGTTTGTTCAATTAAATTCAATTTTTGTTCACCTTTTTGGGTCCTAAGTGTCCCTACTCAGTTATTTAACAAGATTCCATGCCCATGATTTAAACAAAAACACACAAAAATCTAATCTAACAGTTAAACTAAGAAGAAAAAGACGAGAGTAAGAAGTTACACTAGTATAAAGCAATTAAACAAAACAAAAATTAGACTATGATAGAAATGAATGAGAGTTGTTACCAGGGATTAATGAGATTTCAACTATGTGCCCAATTAATGTTGATGAACAGTGAAAATTAGAGCTCAGGTGTAAAATTGGCGAAAAGGTTAAAATGAGGCCTCAGGCCTCTATTTATAGAAAATCCCTGGGACCCAGTACCCACCTACCAATGCGGCCGTACAGAAATGGACGCGGACCGCGCTGGATTTTGCATCTTTCACTTTAGCTGTTCAATCCAAGCGGACCACACTGTTTTGGTGCGCGGCCGCGTGGGACTTTTTCAGAGACTTGGTACTTCTTGGTCCTCCAGCGCGGACCGCACAGAAATGTCACGCGGCCGCGCTGGGTCTTCTGGGTCTTAGCCTTTCAGCTGCTCACACCTACGCGGACCGCACTGTTTTGCTGCGCGGCCGCGTAGGCCATATTCAGAGACTGACCATTTTTGCCCTGCACTGGTTCAACATTATCCCTGCAACACTTCACAAATTATCAGCTCAAAAATCCTACTCTACAACATAAAAACAAAGAAAAAGAAAAAGACATGGGTTGCCTCCCAAGAAGCGCCTGATTTACGTCGCGGCACGACGCGTGTTACCATCATAGTCATTTCAAATGAATGAGTGCCACCACGTGGCTGTCATCAATCTTTCCTAAATAGTGCTTGACACGATGTCCATTGACCCGGAAAACTTCACCATTCTTATTTTTTAGATCAATGGCACCAAAGGGAGTTACACCAACCACTTCGAATGGGCCGCTCCACTTAGACTTCAGCTTGCCCGGAAATAACCTCAACCGGGAGTTGAAAAGAAGAACCATGTCACCAACTTTGAATTCCTTCCCTAGGGCATACTTGTCGTGAAGGTACTTCATCTTGTCCTTATACAAGGACGAGCTGTAGTAAGCATGAAACCTAAATTCATCAAGTTCATTCAATTGCTCAACCTGGAGATTTGCCGCGACATCCCATTCTAAGTTCAACTTTTTCAGGGCCCACATAGCCTTATGTTCCAATTCTACCGGAAGATGACAAGCCTTCCCAAACACCAACCGATACGGCGACATACCAATCGGAGTCTTGAAAGCTATACGATAAGCCCAAAGAGCATCATCCAATTTCTTCGACCAGTCGGTCCTATTTGCATTGACAGTCTTGGACAAAATACTCTTGATCTCACGGTTGGACACCTCAACTTGACCACTCGCTTGAGGATGATAAGGAGTGGTCACCTTGTGATTTACCCCATACTTGGCTAGCAAAGAGTCAAAAGCCCGGTTGCAAAAATGAGAACCCCTGTCACTGATGATAGCACGTGGAGTGCCAAACCTCGTGAAGATACTCTTTTTCAAGAACGCCACCACACTTCGAGCTTCATTATTTGGAAAAGCTATGGCCTCAACCCATTTTGACACATAATCAACCGCTACCAAGATGTAGGTGTTGCCACAAGAACTTACGAATGGTCCCATAAAGTCTATCCCCCAAACATAAAAAATGTCAACCTCTAGAATCGTCTTAAGGGGCATCTCATCTTTCTTTGAAATCCCTCCAGCACGTTGGCATTCATCACATCTTTTCACAAAGTCACCGGCATCCTTGAACAAAGAAGGCCAATAGAAACCACAACTCAACACTTTAGACGCCGTCCTCACCCCACCATGATGGCCACCATAGGGAGAAAAGTGACAAGCTTCCACAATACTCAATTGCTCTTCTTCGGGAACACACCGGCGAATTACACCATCGGTGCAAATTTTGAAAAGATACGGCTCATCCCAATAGTAGTCCAAACAATCCCACTTGAGCTTCTTCCTTTGGTTAGAAGAGAGCTCATACGGAATCACACCGGTAACAAGATAATTGGCAATGTCGGCAAACCATGGCATGTCTAGCATTGAGACCGAGAGGAGTTGTTCATCCGGAAAAGCATCATTTATCTCAAGGCCGTCCAAAGGCCTCCCTTCCTCCTCCAATCGAGACAAGTGGTCCGCCACTTGATTTTCACTACCCTTTCTATCAACAATCTCCAAATCAAATTCCTGAAGAAGAAGCACCCATCTCATTAACCTCGCTTTCGAGTCTTTCTTCGTCATCAAGTACCTAAGGGCGGCGTGATCGGTATGAATAATCACTTTGGCCCCCATAAGGTATGGGCGAAACTTCTCCATGGCAAAAACAATGGCAAGCAATTCCTTCTCGGTGACCGTGTAGTTCCTTTGAGCTTCATTCATTGTCTTACTTGTGTAGTACACCGTATGGAATATTTTGTTGATTCTTTGGCCCAAGACTGCCCTACCGCAACATCACTAGCATCGCACATGAGCTCAAAGGGCAAGCTCCAATTTGGTGCGGTAATGATGGGGGTAGTCGTCAACTTGTGCTTTAGAAGCTCGAAAGCCTCCATACATTTCTCATCGAACACATATTTTGCATCTTTCTCTAGCAATTTACACAACGGGTTAACTACCTTAGAGAAGTCTTTGATGAATCTTCGGTAAAAACCCGCGTGTCCAAGAAAACTCCTCACCCCTTTGACGGAAGTAGGGGGAGGGAGCCTTGAGATAACCTCAATTTTCGCCTTATCAACCTCAATCCCTCTTTTTGAAATTTTGTGACCCAACACAATTCCTTCTTCTACCATAAAATGGCATTTCTCCTAATTGAGAACCAAGTTTGTGTTTTCGCATCGGGCCAACACACGATCCAAGTTGTGCAAGCAATCACCAAATGAGTCCCTAACCACACTAAAATCATCCATGAAGACCTCCGATATGTCCTCCACCATGTCGGTGAAGATTGCCATCATATATCGTTGGAAGGTCGCCGGTGCATTACATAATCCAAATGGCATTCGAGAGAAGGCGAATGTGCCATAAGGACATGTGAAGGTTGTCTTTTCTTGGTCTTCCGGGGCAATGAGAATTTGGTTATAGCCTGAATACCCATCCAAAAAACAATAGAAAGCCCGACCCGCAAGACGATCAAGCATTTGGTCCAAGAACGGCAATGGGAAATGATCCTTTCTAGTCACCCTGTTCAACTTCCGGTAGTCCATGCATACCTTCCAACCCGTCACAGTACGAGTCGGAATAAGTTCATTGTTTTCATTGGTCACCACCGTCATTCCTCCCTTCTTTGGCACACATTATACCAGAGAAGTTCACGAACTGTCAGAAATTGGATACACCACACCGGCGTCAAGCCACTTGATGACTTCCTTTTTGACCACCTCTTGCATGGCCTCATTGAGTCTCCTTTGATGTTCAAGAGACGGCCTAGCATCCTCCTCCAATATTATCTTGTGCATGCAAAACGCGGGGCTAATACCCCGAATATCCGCCAAGGTCCATCCAATCGCCCGCTTGCGCTTTTGAAGAACCGCCAAAGTGGCGTCAACCTGCACGTTAGTCAAGCAAGAAGAAAGAATAACCGGCAAAGTGAAATTAGGACCAAGAAATTCATACCTGAGATGAGGAGGGAGTGGTTTCAACTCCAACACCGGTGGCTCCTCAATAGATGGCTTGGTGGGTGGAGTCTTGCGGTTTTCAAGATCAAGAAATAACTTTCTCGGTTCATAAGAATACGAGCTCATGCCATGTAATGCGTTCACACACTCCACCCTTCTAGCATCATCATCAACAGCCATGTTCAATAGCACGGCCTCAAGTGGGTCCTCAACATTTGCCATTGCGCTTGTGTCATCCACTATCACCGCCGTGACAATGTCAACAAACGAGCACACCTCGGTGCTATCTGGTTGCCTCATTGATTTGCATACGTGGAACACCACTTTTTCATCACCAACACGGAAGGTCAATTCTCCCGCTTCCACATCAACCAAGGCCTTCCCCGTAGCTAGGAAGGGCCTTCCAAGAATGATAGGCACCTCGAAATCCACTTCGCAATCCAAGATCACGAAATCGGCTGGCAATATGAACTTATCAACACGAACAAGGACATCATCAATAATTCCCAAAGGCTGCTTCATTGACCGGTCCGCCATTTGAAGCCTCATAGAAGTTGGACGAGGTTGTCCAATTCCCAAGGTCTTGAAGACCGAATATGACATTAAATTGATACTTGACCCCAAGTCACAAAGGGCTTTTGCAAAGTCGGCACTTCCAATGGTACATGGGATAGTGAATGCATCGGGATCCTCAAGTTTCGGAGCCATAGAATGCACAATTGCGCTCACTTGATGGGTCATCTTGATTGTCTCACACTCCATTGATCTCTTTTTTGTAACTAAATCTTTCATGAACTTTGCGTATCCCGGCATTTGCTTGAGTTCCTCCACCAAAGGCACGTTGATAGTCAAACTCTTCATCATTTCAATGAATTTCTTAAATTGGTTGTCACCCTTTTGCTTGGCCAACCGTTGAGGATAGGGCGGAGGAGGTCTAGGCAAGGGTGCCTTGGCTTTTGGCACCACCGGTTCGGGCATATCAATGACGTGTTCCCTAAACGGGTTCACGTCCTCTTGAGTCTCCTCCTCACCCTCATCAATTTCAATTCGCACATCATCACTTGCACTTTGTTCAACAACATCCTCAACTACCAACAGGATCTCATCATTTGGTAACTCATTTTCATCTACCGCAACTTGGTTTCCTCTTGAGGCATGCACATCACCGCCTCTTCCACTTCGTGTTGTCACTGCCATCACATGATTATTGTGCCCACCCTTGGGGTTTATTACCGTATCACTTGGTAGAGCACCCTTTGGGCGAGTATTTAAAGACTGAGAGATTTGGCCTAATTGCACTTCCAAGTTCCGAATAGATGTGTTATGCGAAGCTAATTGGGCCTCAGAATCTTGGTTCTTTTTCATCATTTGCTCGAACATGCTTTCAATTCTCCCCATCTCGCCTCCGGACGAACTCGGACCTTGAGAAGGAAAGAGAGGCGGGTTATTGGGTTGTTGATACATTGGAGGCCTTTGAAAGCCTTGCCCCCTATTACCTTGTCCACCATTGTTGTTGTTCCAATTGTTGTTCCCGTTCCAATTACCTTGATTCCCCGAATTATTGTTCCTCCAATTGCCTCCTTGATTGTTGTTGTAATTCCAATTGCCACCTTGTTGATTGCCCCAATTACCTTGGGGTCTCTATTGTTGATTCCCTTGATTACCTCTATTCCCTTGATAGTTGTTGACATATTGGACTTCCTCACTTTGGTCATCAAAACCTTCATTCGAATATCCATTACCATCATTATTGTTGTCATATTGTTCACAATTACCTTGAGGTGGTTGTCCTCTTTGCCTCCTTTTCAACATAGAAACACCTTCCATTGCGTTGACTTGGCGCGGGTTTTGAACTTCATCCACGCGGACCGCACTGATTAGGTGTGCGGCCGCGTGGGCTTTTGCCTTGAATGATTGGGTCTCTGACAATCTTAGGCGCGGACCGCGTAAAAAGGGGCGCGGACCGCGCATCTTGACTAAAAAAATGGCATGGCCTCTGAACTTTCCTGCGCGGCCGCGTGGCAAAACAGTGCGGACCGCGCAGGTTGACCTTGAAAATGACCAGCCTCTGAACTCTCCTGTGCGGCCGCGTGACAAAACAGTGCGGACCGCACAAGTCATTTTGTTCCCCCTTTTAGTTGTCTTTTGACACTTGGCAGATTTCACTCCTTTTTGAGCCGATCTTTGGTATTTGTCATCTTGTCGTTCAAACCTGCAATCAAGCGCAACTTGTAAGCATTTTGGGACAAATTTATAGCAGTTAATGCACAAAGCTTAGGTAAGAATGGGTATAAAACATGTAAAAATCACAGTTATCAATGGGCTGCCCAAACATGGAAGGCTGCTCATGGCCTCAACGTATACGACATGAATGGAGTTCAATTCCTTTTTGAATTCCCCTCAAGGAAATTGGCGGAACACGTTTTGGTGGGTTGCTGGCAAAGACAGAATAGCAAACTCAGGCTGGAATGGTAGAGTCCAACGGCGGGGTGCTTCCCAACTGTGAGAAGGCACGGGAGAAAATATGATATATTGATATTGTGTGTTCAATACAATACAAAGGTCCTTATTTATGACTATACTATACAAGGACATACTACTCCTATTCTAATGTGAGACAAGATTACATTATGTACATATCTAACACTCCCCCTCAAGCTGGTGCATACACATCATATGTACCGAGCTTGTTACACATGTAACTAATACGAGAATCAGTAAGAACTTAGTGAAAATATCTGCTTCTGATCATTCGACTTTACAAACTTTGTAACAATATCTCCTAAAAGTATTTTTTCTCTGACAAAGTGACAGTCGATCTCAATGTGTTTAGTCCTCTCATGGAACATCGGATTTGACGCAATATGAAGAGCAGCTTGGTTATCACACACTAGTTCCATCCTGCTGATTTTTCTGAACTTTAACTCCTTGAGCAACTGCTTGACCCGAACTAACTCACACGTTGCCATAGCCATGGCCCGATATTCCGCTTCGGTGCTAGATCGAGCAACTACATTTTGTTTCTTGCTCTTCCACGAGAATCAACTTACCTCCTACTAGAACACAATATCCAGATGTAGATCGTCTATCAGAAGGTGATCCTGCCCAATCAGCATCTGTGTACCCAACAATCTACTCGTGGCCTCGATCCTCGAATAGTAATCCTTTGGTTGGAGCTGCATTTATATACCGAAGAATACGAACAACTGCATCCCAGTGACTATCACAGGGAGAATCCATAAACTGACTTACAACACTCATCGGAAAAGAAATGACAGATCTAGTAACTGTGAGGTAATTCAATTTTCCAACCAACCTCCTATATCTCGTAGGGTCTCTAAGAGACTCCCCTGTCCAGGCAGAAGCCTAGCATTCGGATCCATAGGAGAGTCAATAGGTCTGCAACCCATCATTCCAGTCTCCTCAAGAATGTCTAAGGCATACTTCCGCTGTGAAATAACAATACGTGAGCTAGACTGAGCGACCTCAATACCTAGAAAATACTTCAGTCTGCCCAGATCCTTAGTTTGGAAGTGCTGAAAGAGATGTTGCTTCAAATTAGTAATACCATCCTGATCGTTGCCAGTAATAACAATATCATCAACATAAACCACCAGATAAATACACAGATTCGGAGCAGAATGCTGATAAAACACAGAGTGATCAGCCTCACTACGAGTCATGCCGAACTCCTGAATAATCATGTTGAACTTACCAAACCAGGCTCGAGGGGACTGCTTCAAACCATATAATGACCTGCGCAATCTGCATACACAACCACTAAACTCCCCCTGAGCAACAAAACCAGGTGGTTGCTCCATATAAACTTCCTCGTCAAGATCACCGTGGAGAAAAACATTCTTAATGTCTAACTGATAAAGAGGCCAATGACGTACAACAACCATGGACAAAAAAAGACGAACAGATGCTACTTTAGCCACGGGAGAGAAAGTATCACTATAATCAAGCCCAAAAATTTGAGTATATCCTTTTGCAACAAGACAAGCCTTAAGCCGATCAACCTGACCATTCGGGCCGACTTTGACTGCTTAAACCTAACGACAACCAACAGTAGACTTACCTGCAGGAAGAGGAACAAGCTCCCAAGTGCCACTCGCATGTAAAGCAGACATCTCGTCAATCATAGTCTGTCGCCATATAGGATGAGATAGTGTCTCACCTGTAGACTTAGGAGTAGAAACAGTGGACAAAGAAGATATAAAAGCATAATGAGGTGACAACAGACGATGATAACTTAGACCAACATAGTGGGGATTAGGATTAAGTGTGGACCGTACACCTTTGCGGAGTGCAATTGGTTGACTAAGAGGAGACAAGTCCGCAGTAGGTGCAGAATCTGATGCAGGACGTGAATCACCTAGGCATGATGCTGGATGTGGACGGCGATGATAAGTCAAGAGTGGCGGAGCTGCAGAAGTTTGAATTGGATTATGTGGAGGAATTGGACCTATAGGTGGTGGAACTGGAGCTATAGATGGTGGAACGGGAGCTATAGGTGGTGGAGCTGGAGATGTAGAGGAAGATGGATGGGAGATAGTGACCGAATCTCCAAAAGAAGAGACTGGTAGTACCTCAGAAATATCTAAGTGATTACCTGGACCTGTGAAATATGATTGGGTTTCAAAGAAGGTAACATCAGCGGACATAAGGTACTGCTGGAGGTCAGGAGAATAGAATCGATACCCCTTTTGCGTTCTCGAGAAACCAAGAAATACGTACTTAAGAGAACGGGGAGCTAACTTATCTGTTCCTGGAGTAAGGTTATGGACAAAACAAGTGCTTCCAAAGACACGGGGTGGAAGAGAGAATAAAGGTAAGTGGGGAAACATAACAGAGAATGGAACTTGGTTCTGGATAGCTGAAGATAGCATACGATTAATAAGATAGCAAGATATAAGAACTGCATCCCCCAAAAAACGCAGCGGAGCATGAGATTGTATGAGTAGGGTACGAGCAGTTTCAATAAGATGTCTATTCTTTCTTTCAGCTACCCCATTTTGTTGAGATGTGTATGGGCAAGATGTTTGATGAATAATCCCATGAGATTTCATAAACTGTTAAAATGGGAAAGACAAATACTCTCGGACATTATCACTATGAAATGTGTGAATAGAAACCCCAAATTGATTTTGAATTTCAGCGTGAAAGGTCTGGAAAATAGAAAACAACTCGATCGATTTTTTATTAAAAATATCCAGGTGCACCTAGAATAGTCATTAATGAAACTAACAAAGTAGCGAAATCCTAAGGTAGAACTGACCCGACTAGGACCCCAAACATATGAATGGAGTAAAGTAAAAGGTGACTCTGCTTGATTATCAATACGTCGAGGAAAATGAGAGCGAGTATGCTTACCGAGCTGACAAGACTCACACTCTAGAGCTGACAAGTGAGATAAACCAGGTACCATTTTCTGAAGTTTTGATAAACTAGGATGTCCTAACCGTTTATGTAATAAATCCGGTGAATCAGTAACATGACAAGTTGTTGAAGGAAGACAAGATGTGAGTCCATGTGATTTAGCAAGGATAAGGTAATAAAGTCCATTTGATTCACGCCCGGTACCAATGATCCGCCTTGTACTGCGTTCCTGTATAAAAACATGGTCATCAAGAAATAAAACAACACATTTAAGTTATTTAGCTAGGCGACTAACAACTATGAGATTAAAAGGACTATTAGGGACATATAGAACTGAATCTAAAGGTAAGGAAGGAATTGGGCTTGCTTGACCTATTGCAATTGTCATGGTTTGAGACCCATTGGCCATTGTGACTCTTGGAAAAGATTGAGAATACGAAATAGTAATGAAAAGAGATTTGTTACCAGAAATATGATTCGATGCACCTGAATCAATGATCCAAGACTCAGAGGATGAAGATTGAGAGACACAAGTCACGCTATTACCTCTTTGAACAACGGAAGCTCTCTCTGAAGATGTCTGCTTACCTGCTTTGTACTGAAGAAACTCAAAATAATCCACTAAAGAAACCATCCGACTATTCAAAGTATCGATTCCCATGTCGCTACAATTAATAGTAGTAGGCTAAGTTGCTCGGACACGGATGCGAGTGTTCGACACGGGTGCGGTTCTTGAGGTCGGATCCTTCGAGATGTAAATTCTAAGATTCGGAGATACGGATCCTAGTACGGATACGGGTGCGGAGATCCGGCTAAAAATAATTCAAAAAAAAACAAAAACATCTCTAAATTATGCGCAACTTCTGGTGTGCCGCAAAACAAAACCACTTGCATTCTGCTCATGGAAAATCATGACTCATGGAAACTCATCGTAAAATTGGTTGAGGACGGGTGCAGTTCTAGAGGTCGGATCCTTCGAGATGTAAATTCTAAGATTCGGAGATACGGATCCTAGTACGGATACGTGTGCGGAGATTTAGCTAAAAATAATTCAAAAAAATAAAAATGTCTCTAAATTATGAGAGATTTTGTGGAATACTTAAGTATAGCTTGTAAAGTGCGGATTTCTTTTTTATTCTCAAGTTGTAGATAAGTAATTGATTGATTTCCTAAATATAAGGTATGCTATTTTCTTAATTTACCCTAGTTTTGGTTCTGATTTCGGGAATCAAATTGTATCTCGTCTCGAATTTTGTCGTCCATCGTGGTGAAAGTACCCAAAATTGTTTGACTAGATCCGATACGGATCCCATACCCACACCCATACAAGAGTCGTGTCGACACGGGTGCGGCACCTAAATTTTCATGTTGGAGCAACTTAGGTAGTAGGGTTAACTTGAAATAGTGAAAATTAGTAACTCCTTTGGGAAAACTGAAGAAATCGCTGAGAAAACACTGTTTACAGCAGGAAAACAGAACACTGTTCTGCGCTGGAAAACACTGTTCACTCCAGAAATATTGTAGCTCTCGGAATATTACTGTAGCAACCGGAAAAAATTCAAAGTGGTCGGAATAAAAAAAAAACAGTAGGGGTAGGATCGGAATTACCAGACGACCCAACTGTTCTGGAGAAACTTTTTCAAAAAAATTGCCGGAAGTCCACTTTTGAAATCATTGTTCACGCCGGAAAAAAAGTGGTCAGAATTTGGTGTAAACTGGATGGGTAGGCTCGGAATTGCAAGGGGAACAATCTGTCCTGAAGAATCGTCGCTAAAAAATGGCCGCAAGGTGGCCCACGCAACGTCAGAACTTCGCCGGAAAATTTTCTTCCGACCGCTACACTACCGCCGGGGATTTTCACTGGGGTTTGGTCGCGAAACAGTGACTACTCTTGTGGTAGTGTTGGATTTTTCACATCACTAACCGAGACAAAGCAGACGCAAAACAACTTTTAAAAGTAACCTGAAAAAAAAGGGTTCGGGTGACTGATTTCACTTCCCGGAATCGCTGGAATTTATGCACAGCGATAAATCTATCACGATAGCTCTGATACCATGTGAGAAGGCACGGGAGAAAATATGATATATTGATATTGTGTGTTCAATACAATACAAGCGATTCTTATTTATAGCTATACTATACAAGAACATACTACTCCTATTCCAATGTGGGACAAGACTACGTTATGTACATATCTAACGCCAACGACAAAAAATTCGACTGGACTTGGATTAGAGTTCTGGGCCTCTCTCTAAACTTTGGAACAAGAAGGTGATGAAAATAATCGGTGACAAATGCGGAGGATGGTTGGAAACAGAAGAGGAAATTGATCTCAGAAACCACCTGAGATGGGCTCGTTTAAAAGTTAAAGGGCCTCCAAAATTAATCCCTGCTAGGTTTGAGATTGAATACGATGGTTTGATTTTCACAATCCCGGTATGGAGTGAAACTCCGGTGTACTTCCGGCGATTGGAGGAAGTAGATAGTTGGTATGGGGTGGGGGTGATTAGTAGGGTAGAGGAGAAGGACTGCGATGGGACAGAAGTGGGTGGGGGAACAGTCGAGGTTAATGCGTCGTATAATCCAGTGGTTATAAGGGGTAGTGGTTCTTTAGGGGTAATCAATGGAGTTAAGGGAGTTTTTAAAAAATAATGGGCGGGGACGGGTAGAAGGTGAAGTAAAGGGGCTTTGTCAGGTTGAGGATAATGGGCCCAACTCTGTAAGCAGCCCAGGTTTTGGTTGTTATAATAAAGGGGAGGTGAGTCACTTACGTGAGAAGCATGTGGGTGTGAAGAATCCAGTTGGGCCACTCTTTGGGCCAAAAGAAAATCCAACCAAGGAAGCTGAAAAAGGTTTTCTTAAGCCCAATCAAAACACCACAAGTAAAGAGTCTGAAGGCCTTTATCTAAACACGGTGGGAGGAAATATCGAAGCTCTCCTTGCTCAGATAAAATCCATGGTGGCAGAATCAATTCGTGAAGAACAACAGAAAATGGAAGACTGTATCTTGGCTCAGGAGCAACTTCTTCTCTCTCTCAAACAATCTACCCTCAACAAATCATCAACCTCAGAGAGAGAGGATTATGAAGGACCAATTGGGGAAAATCTGGGCTCTCATCTTCCTCTCATCAATTACTGTCAAGGTGAACCAGAGGATGAGGATGCCCAAACAGTCTTTGTAGACTGCCCCTCTGATAGCGAAGGCTTTTCTGATGAACCAGGCATGCAATTGGTTCAACATCACCAGATTGTTATTGCAGAATCAATTGAGGAGCATCCTCATAACTGTGACCTAGATGTCCCTGCATGGATCAAAAGAAACATTGGAAAGATGAGCAAAACATATGGTGTGAGCTTTGAAGGATGCGAATGGGAAGCTATGGCTCTTTTTTTGAAGTAGACAGTAGGAAAAAGAAGATGAAGGCAATGATGCGATCAAAGAACAAAAGCACAAGGGGTTTCAACAAAATTAAAGGGAGTTTATGAAAGGAAGAACCTGAAGGTTGGAGTGAAATACAAAGACGGAATCCCAAGGAACAGAGGGAGGCAACTTCTCATTAAAAGTTAATGAAGATACATATAATTTCCTAGAATGTTAGGGGTCTTAATATGGGGGGGGGGGGAAGAGGAAGTTGATAAAATCAGCTTTCAAAGAGTGGAGGGCAAACATTTACTGTCTGCAAGAAACGAAGGTGGAGGGGGATTGTGATGGTATTGCAAAGCAACTGGGTAGCAGTAGGTGGATTGACCATATAAAACTAGAAGCTGAAGGAACAAGGGGAGGCATCTTAATTATGTAGGATAAGAGAGAATGGAAAGGGGATTTAGTAGAAAAGGGTAGATACTCTATCACTTGCAACTTTAGCTATGTGCTAGACAATTTCTTATGGGCTTTGACTGGGGTGTATGCTCCATGCAAGAGAGTGAAAAGAAAAGATCTTTGGTTAGAATTGGGGGCTATGAAAGGGTTATGTAATAGAAACTGGGTGGTATGTGGTGATTTCAACACCACCAGATTTGCTAATGAAAGGAAAAACAGGACCTCATACAGTAGAGCAATGGCAGATTTTTCAGATACCGTGGAAGAGCTAGAATTGATTGATCCTCCTCTCTGGGGGCCAATTCACTTGGAGCCAAGGTGATAACTCTGAGTGTGCTTCTAGAATAGACAGATTTCTCTTCTCTATGGAGTGGGATGAAGAATTCAGATTTCTCTTCTCTTTTCTCTTCTCTTGAAATGTGGGGAATGGGAACTCAACAAGTCCTATTTTAAATTCAAAAACTGGTGGTTAGATGTTCAAGAGTTCCTTGAAAAAGTGTAGACTTGGTGGATCTTTTTTGATTGTTGGTAGGCCAGATTTTGTGTTAGCCTCCAAACTAAAGCTCCTCAAATCTAAGCTGAAAGAGTGGCATAAGGAGGAGTATGGCAGTTTAGAGGCAAGGAAGAAGACAGTCCTCAGTAACATCTCAAATTTTGATCAGATTCAAGAAAGAAGAAGGCTCACTGAAGGAGAGTTACTGGAAAAGGTTGGCCTCATGTTAGAAATCAAGGAGTTAGCCAAGTATGAAAAGACTGCATGGAGACAAAGGTCCAGAACTTTATGGCTAAAACAAGGGGACAAAAATACAAAGTTCTTCCACAAAATGGCTAATGCACATAGGAGATACAATCATATTGATAAGCTGGAGGTGCGAGGGCAGACTACCACAAATTCGGAAGAAATCAGGAAAGAAATCATAGGTTTCTACCAAAAGTTGTATGCTGAACTTGAAACATGGCGGCCAAATTTCAATCTGGTTAGGGGGAATTTTTTATCTGAGGAGGAAAGTACTTGGTTACAAAGAGAGTTTGAAGAACAGGAAGTGGTGGAATACCCTAAGTCCTGTGCTTCAGACAAAGCACCAGGACCTGATGGCTTCGCCATGGGATTTTTTCAGAAATGCTGGCCAACAGTCAAGGAAGATGTCATGTCTAACTCTGAAGAATTTCCATTCTAATGAATTCTTTGAGAAGAGTTTTAATGCATCTTATGTGGCTCTCATTCCAAAGAAGAATGAAGCCAGAGAACTTAAAGATTTCACGCCAATTAGTTTGATTGGAAGTGTTTACAAGATTATAGCCAAAGTGTTAACTGAGAGGTTGAAGTCTGTAATCAACAAGCTCATTGGAGGTCATCAAATGGCCTTCATAAAAGGAAGACAAATCATGGACGCTGCTCTTATTGCAAATGAGGTGGTTGACTCTAGGCTTAAAAGCAAAATGCTAGGGGTCCTATGCAAGCTGGATATAGAGAAGGCATACGATCATGTCAACTGGAATTTTCTTATAAGACTAATGGCTAATATGGGATTTGGAGCTAAATGGATAAACTGGATCCGTTTCTATCTTAGCACAGTTAAATTCTCTATCCTGATAAATGGCTCACCCCAAGGCTTTTTTTCTTCCGAAAGGGGGTTAAGGCAAGGGGATCCGTATCTCCTTTTTTGTTCCTGATGGCAATGGAAGGGCTGAATCAGATGTTAAACATTGCAAAGGCAAATGGTTGGGTCAAGGGGTTCAAGGTTTCTAACAGACGAAACTGCATCCTAGAGATCTCACATCTTCTATATGCAGATGACTCTATCATTTTCATGGGAACTCAACCAGAAGAGATGCTTCACCTTAGACTTATATTAACAACTTTTGAAGCAGTTGCAGGCTTACATGTGAACTGGGGAAAGAGTAAGCTATTTCAGGTAAATGAAGTTCCAAACATACAAAATTTGGCCAATATTCTGGAGTGTGGAATAGAGAACCTACCTACCAAAATACTTAGACCTTCCTTTGGGCTCCAAAAACAAGTCGCAAGAAATATGGCAAGGGGTGATTGAAAGGAGTGAAAAAAGACTGTCAAGATGGAAGAGTCAATATTTGTCACTTGGAGGCAGAGTGACTCTGGTAAATAGTGTCTTAGATTCACTGCCTTCCTATGTGATGTCCCTCTTCCCAATTCCATCTAAGGTGAGGAAAAAGATTGACTCCCTGAGAAGGAATTTCATCTGGCAAGGAAACAGTGAGAAAAAGACTATTCATTTAGTCAAATGGGATACTCTTTTGTGTTCTAAGCAGGCAGGTGGTCTAGGCATCAGAAATCTAAAGGCACAGAATAACAGTCTCCTTGCAAAATGGTTATGGAGGTATAATCTGGAGGAAACATCTTTATGTAGAAGGGTGATACAAGAGAAGTATGGCCATGGAGGACCTTGGTGCACCAAACCAGTATCTTCCCCTCATGGAGTGGGGGTATGGAAAACAATCAGGGGCAATGGGGCTTCATTACTGACCACTCTAGTGTCAAGGTTGGAAATGGAAGAAGAGTACTCTTCTGGGGTGACAAATGGTTTGGGCACACTCTTATAAAAGACAAATTTCCAGAATTGTATAACATTGCCGTGAATCCAAGAATTTCAGTAGCAGAAGCAAAATCCACATATGGGTGGAACATTGTTTTCAGAAGGAACTTAAATGACTGGGAGTTGCAAAGTGTGGCAGATTTCTGGGAGACCTTAGAAGCTTTCCAAGGTCTCACAGAAGAGGAAGATGCTTTAATTTGGAAGGGTCACAAATCAGATTCCTTTTCAGTGAAATCTGCTTATCATTTCATTAACAATACTCCTAATCCTGCGCAAGGATGGCCATGGAAACAAATTTGGAGGGTCAGGGCACCTACAAAAGTCCAATGCTTCACATGGCTAGTAGCAAGGGAAGCTATCCCAACTCAGGAACCCTTCTTAAGAGAGGAATCCAGCTACATGCTAGGTGCAGTCTTTGTGGCAAAGATGGGGAATCAGTTTCCCATCTCTGTATTCACTGTCCGGCCACTACTCAACTTTGGCACTTGTATCTCAATTTGGCTGGTATATCCTGGATAATGCCCAATAACATTGCATCTCTTCTCATTAGCTGGAACAATGGAGGGGTAAATATTAAACAGAAGAAATGGTGGAAAATAGTTCCTGCTTGTATCTGGTGGGTCATATGGAAGGAAAGAAATGCCAGAGTTTTTGAAGATAGACTTAGCTCTTACCTGAAAATTAAGCTTAATTGTTTTTTTTATTTCATTTTTGGTGCAAAGAGAGCTATAGGGAGGATGTACATTCTTTACTAGATTTGCTAGAAGAAATGTAATCAAATAGAATAGGCTTTGGCAGTTCTCTGATCCTTTGAGGTCCGATTGTGGTTTACACAATCTCTTGTAAATATTGTTACCCATTAATATAATTGTTACCATTATCAAAAAAATGAAGTAGCTGTTTTATATCTATCCCTTCCTGCTTTTGAATTCTTTTATGCAATTCTTTCTCATGTTCTATGCAGCCTTAGCTAAAGCGCAACAGTTATTGCTTGATCCACAGGAGAGGGATTACATTCTGAACCAAGTTAATGCGGCAAAAGGTCCGCCATCACTTCGCTATTCCTTTTTGTGTCCTTTTTGCGTGGATAGACTGCATTCACATTTTACTGTATTTCTGATGGAGCTTTAGAACAGGTCCTGCAACTCTTCAGTGGTCTGAGTTCAACAAAACTGTGTCAGCATTTGTTCGTGACTGTTTTCTTTTTGGAAAAAAGCGTTGTTATTTTTCGGGAAATAGGGTTCGTTTCAAATTTTTGATTTTTTTTTTGTTGCTAAAAGTTGAAATTTTGGTTAAAGATTAAAGAAGTGCCGAGGAGCTGATATTCACCTTAAAGATCTTCTTTCACTCACAGAAAACACACATAAATCTCTAAAAACTACAACTATTCAATCAAAGCAGCTTGCACAAGTTTTTGATCAAAATGATGTTCAGACGTAAGATTATCTGTACTTATATGTGCATAATGATGATCAATAGGGGGCAAGTGGATTGTTGCTTTTGGAAGTCTTCTTCTGTAACTCAACATGGATAAATGGAGACTGTTTTGCATTCCCATCATGGAACTAGTATATGAATTATTCTTCTGATTTCTGTCTGTCATTTTTTTTGTCTCCTTACACTGGAAGTTACTTGTTTTCCCCTTCTTGTGTATGAGACTAAGATCAAAGTGGAAGAAGCAGCTTAAGAAAGACACTGCTGGCAAATTGAAGTCATTAGTTACTGCGGTAACTCTGCAATTGTCTCAGATTTTATCTACTTCATCTGAATTTAGCTGGAAATATTGCTTCTGGATATTTGGAGGGTGAATTTTCTTTTGAAGCTGAAACGCATTATTTCTTACAATGACACCGTGTTCATCTATACACAACCAAAACCACATTGAACCGTGCAGGTGACCGACTCCTTGATTTGGTTCTGTAACTTGATGTGTTTTGGACTTAATCTTTTCTCTACATTTCTACTGGTAACTTCTTGGTGAACTCCTTGTGTTTTGTTTCTTCCCGACTCTTATTCCACCTTAATGATTTGGGCAGGGAACTTACATGGTTCCCCGTTTCAGTAGAGCATTTAAGAAAATTTTGTAGCTCTCTGTAACTTTTGAGTTTCAAATGGTTGATTTCTTTACCTCCTGATTGTGAAAACAGGGAAAATATGACCAAGAACATGAGCAGTCACAGGAATTTCAGCAGCAGCTGACGTTGAAGGTTAGAGAAATATTGACAGAACAAGAATGGCGGAGAAGAAAAATGGCAATGAGAGTATGTTCCTGTGCTGTTTTCTTTATCTATCTTTTCTAAATTTTTACTTAAGCTTCCTGGTGGATTTTATGCAGATATCTGAAGAGGAAGGTCGCTTGAAGAAAGATGAGGAAGAAACAAAGGAGATGTGGAAGAGAAAACGTGAGCATGAGGAGCAGTGGGAAGGAACTAGAGAAAAGAGGGTTAGTTCTCAATTGCATTAATGTACCTTACTGTTTCATGATTTATTTTGAAATTTACTGCACAAGATCACTATTATACTCCATTAGAGTGAGGTAGAATAGATTGGGACTCCCCTGAACTTGATGACTTATATTCAGTGCACACCTGAACTTTACGTTGTCCTAATTACTCCCCTAAACGAGACATTTCATTATCCTCGACCCTACTAGATGATTTCAACCACGCTGCCACGTGGATTTTTTTGTCCGCGTGACATTTTTTAGAATAAAATATATATTTTGAGCTATGTAAATCCACCCATTATTTGGATCATCTTTGTCGGGCCAAATTTGTAAAAAATTTGGAACAACATCATTTTGGCTACAATTTTTTTATTTGGCTAAAAATTGATGAATTCTAGTCAAGTTATTTTTACATATTTGCTTAGAAAAAGAAAAAATACACAATTAAAACAAATAATCATTGCATCTAAAGAAGAAATAAAAAGAAATACTCAGTGAGAACCCTTTATTTTGGCGAAAGAAATGTTTTGGCTAAAAATAATGAAATTCCAACCAAATATTTTACAAATTTGACCCCAAAAAGAATAAATATACTGTTGAAATAAATAATCATTGCATGAAAAGAAGAAATGCACATTTTTTTCTTTCTCTAGAAAATACATCCTTTGAACTCCATCACTTTGGCTAAAAGATAATTTTTATTTGGCTAAAATAGTGGAGTTTCAGCTAAGTTTTGCAAATTTGGTCCCGGAAAATAGAGGGGGAAATGGACGCATCTTTATAGGTCCATCAGAATGTGCTTAAATTGAGCAAACAATACGGGGTCAATTTCCATGGATGCGAGAAAGAGGCTCTGGCCTTATTCATGAAGATAGATAGTTGCAGACAAGCAAAAAGGCAAGCAGCAGAACCTTTGATTATGGCAACTCCTAAAAAGAAAGGTACTCAAGAACTTAAAGGTTTAATGTTTGATATGAAGTTCAAGAGCACTGGAGGAAGGAATAGGGGAAAAGAAGTTTCAATGGTGGATCAATGAATGTAAAAATCTTATCTTGGAATGTGAGGGGATTGAACCGCATTCAAAAAAGAAGGGTTGTAAATAGTTTGGTTCAAAAATGGAAAGCTGATGTTTTTTGTTTCCAGGAAACAAAAATTGAAGGGGACATAGAGGAGATTATCAAGCAACTGTGGGGAAATAGGGGTGTAAAATATGGGCAATTAGAGGCTAGTGGAACTAGGGGGTATTCTAATGATGTGGGATAGTAAGATTTGGAAGGGGAAGGTGGTTACTACTGGCTTCTATTCTCTAACATGTAGATTTGAATCTCAAACTCGACTACATTTGGCATTTCACTGGGGTTTATGCTCCAAATTGCAACAAAGAGAGACAAAAAGTTTGGTGGGAAATTGGAGCTGTGAGGGGTCTTTTCACAGGTCCTTGGGTGGTAGGGGGTGATTTTAACATAGTTAGATTCCCTTCTGAAAAAAGGAATTGCACACGAAACACGTGAGCGATGAAAAATTTCTCTGATTTTATTGAAGACATGGAACTAGTGGATCTTGAACTGATAGGGGGAGTTTATACATGGACTTGTGGGGACAATCAGGAGATTTCATCCAGAATTGATAGGTTCCTTGTATCTGCAGAATGGAATGATTGTTTTACGAACATCAAACAAGAAATTTTACCCAGAGTTTGTTCTGACCATACACCACTAGTGTTACAATGTGGTAAATGGGAACAGAAGAAATCCTATTTCAAGTTTGAGAATTGGTGGTTGGAGACTGAAGGCTTCACTAATAGAGTTAGAAATTGGTGGACGTCTTTTATTTTTGAAGGCAGACCCGACTACGTTCTTGCATGTAAGCTCAAAGCACTCAAAAGGAGATTGAAAGAATGGAGTCAAAGCAATTACGACAATTTGGAGATAAGGAAAAACTTAACACTGCATCAAATATCTGAATTCGATGCAATCCAGCAGCTAAGAGGTATGAATGAAGAGGAAAAGATCAAAAGGGCAAATCTTTACATGGAATTTGAAGAAAATGCTAAAAGGGAAGAAATAGCCTGGAGGCAAAGATCCAGGACTCTATGGCTCAAGCAGGGTGACAGGAACACAAATTTTTTCCAAAGAATGGCCAACGCTCATAGAAGAAATAACAATATTGATCAGTTGTTGGTGGAAGGGGAGACTATTGAAGAACCAGAAGCTATCAAAAGGGAGATCACAAATTTCTACACTAAGCTTTACTCTGAAACTGAAAACTGGAGACCCTCTTGCAGTATGCATAATTGTTCTACTATTACTGAAGAAGAACAACAAGCATTGCAAAGTCCCTTTGATGAGAAGGAGATCCTTGAATGTTTAAAGCTATGTGCAATCGACAAAGCTCCTGGTCCAGATGGGTATTCTATGGTTTTTTTTATTTAGTGCTGGGAGGTAGTTAAGTCAGATGTTGTGGCTACTATCCAGAATTCACTCTCAGGAGATGTTTCAAAAAAGCTTCAATGCCACATATGTAGCTTTGATTCCTAAAAAGAATGGTGCCAAGGAATTAAGGGACTTCAGACCTATTAGTTTAAATGGCAGCATCTATAAGCTGATCTCCAAAACTCTCACTGAATGACTTAAAAAGGTGATGCACAAACTAGTTGACTCTCATCAAATGGCATTCATTAAAGGCAGACAAATTACAGATGCAGTTTTGATAGCTAATGAATGCTTGGATTCTAGGTTAAAGGTAAAAAAAACTGGCATAATGTGCAAGTTAGATATCGAAAAGGCCTATGATCATGTAAATTGGGAATTTCTACTAGGGATCTTCCAGAAAATGGGGTTCGGAAGGAAATGGATCAACTGGATGAAGTTCTGCATTAGCACTGTCAGGTTCTCAATCTTGATAAATGGATCTCCTGAAGGTTTTTTCCCCTCCCAAAGAGGATTGAGACAAGGTGACCCTTTGTCTCCTTTTCTTTTTATACTAGCTATGGAAGGATTGAACAACATGCTGAAGACTGCTCATGGAAATGGCTGGATTAATGGATTCAATGTGGCTAATATTCAAAGAAACAGGATGGAAATTACTCACCTTCAGTATGCAGATGGTACCTTGATTTTTTGTGATGCAGAGGAGAGTCAATTAAGACATTTAAGGGTTATCTTGGTACTGTTTGAAGCTATATCTGGGCTCCACATTAATTGGAAGAAAAGCCAAATATTTCCAGTAAATGAGGTACCTAGGATACAACTGTTGGTGGATATTTTAGGTGGGGAAGTTGGAACAACTCCAACCATTTACTTGGGTATGACTCTGGGAGCAAAAAGCAAGTCCAAAGACATTTGGAATGATGTTTTGGAAAGGTGTGAGAAAAAGCTTGCAAGATGGAAATCCAATTATCTGTCTTTGGGAGGCAGATTGGTGCTCATCAATTCTGTTATGGATGCACTTCCTACCTATATGATGTCTTTATTCCCCTTACCAGCAAGTGTAGAGAAGAGATTGGAAGTTTTGAGGAAAAAAAATTTGTGGCAAGGAAACAAAGATAAGAAAGGGATCCATTTAGTTAAATGGAAGACCCTGACTATCAGTAAACAAGGAGGAGGACTGGGAGTTAGGAATTTAAGAAGGCAAAACAAAAGTCTATTGATGAAGTGGCTATGGAGGTTTTCAAAGGAGGAGCAAGCACTATGGGGCAAGGTGATTAGGGCAAAATATGAAAAGGAAGGATTTTGGATGACTAAAGGGGTGCATACTCCTTATGGAGTCGGTCTCTGGAGATCCATAAGGAATTTGTGGCCAAACCTGAAAGATAAGCTGAGTATTATTGTGAAAGATGGAAGGAAAACATTGTTTTGTTGAGGACAATTGGTTGGGAATTGGAAGTCTAAAACAACTATATCCTGACATCTATACTCTGAATCAACAACATGGGGTTACTATGAAGGAACTATGGTCTACACAGGGTTGGAATCTGACATTCAGAAGATTCCTACAGGATTGGGAGGTGCCTAGAATGATTGAATTTTATAGAACACTAAAACAATGTAGTGGACTACAGGAGGGTGAAGATACACTCAGATGGCAAAAACACAGTAGTGGGATGTATTCAGTCAGCTCAGCATACAAAGATTTGAACCGGGAGGGATCTCAACTCAGTTTATGGCCTTGGAAACACATATGGAAAGTAAAATTGCCTTATAAAGTGGCTTGTTTTACCTGGTTGGTAATTAGAGAGGCTGTCCTCACTCAGGATAATCTAAGGAAGAGGGGTATACCAATTGTTTCAAGATATTATTTGTGTGGGAATGATGCTGAGACAATCAGCCATCTGTTTCTTCATTGTAGAGTGACCAGTCAATTATGGGATTTGTTCATTAATCTCAGAGCTGCTAGATGGGTAATGCCAGGGAGAACCTCTGAACTTTTATTATGCTGGAACACAGAGGTAGACTTTACCACAGACAAAAACAGATAGAAAATTGTCCCAGCAACTATTTGGTGGACAATTTGGAAAGAAAGGAACCTGAGATGCTTTGAAGATACAACCAACTCTCTGCAAAAGATTAAGATGAAGTGTATTCTTCTTTTTTGTTTTTGGTGTAAATCAGAATATGTAGAGGATCCTGATTCAATCCTAGATGTTTTGAGTTCCTTGTAAGAAGAACAAGGACTATATTTTGGCTTTTCCATATTGTAATTTGAATATACTGGATACTTTACCTTCTCAAAAAAAAAAGGAGAAGACATACATAGTTGGAACAAATAGCCGTTGTATCTAAAGAGGAAGCAAAATACAATTTGGATAAAATATGCAATGTATATTAAGAAGAAACAAGGAGAAGTGCAGTTGGAACAAATAAATCATATTATTTGATTATGTGACAATTAATAGTTGGAAAATACCCCACTTTGGAAGCCGATTTTTCGATTTTTCTTCCCCCCACGCGCCTAAAAGATCCAGAGCGGCCGAGGCTATTAAATTGCTAAGTTCAAGGGGGTAATTAGGACCAAAACTAGTTCAGGTGGACACGGAATAAAAAGTATCAAGTTCAAGGAGGTCTCGATATATTCTGCCAATTTATGAAGCATTTTTGCACTCCTCATCTTGCTTTGAAAAGTAGTGCCAAAGGTTATCCAATATGTGGCACTCATTTGAATAAGATCTGGTTTTTCTTTCAACCAGTCAAATAACTTACACTATTAGCACAAAAGACGGTGTCATAAGTATGTAAGTTTGTGGCTCAATTGTAATCTATGATGTAAAAAAGCGAATCTCTCTTTGCTCCGAAATATGAACGAAAAATAAGCTTGTTATACTAGTCAACTTCATCTCACTATTGTGAAATAATCTCCTAGTTCTTTCCTTGCAAATAATCCGAAGAGACATACTTGTGTTTTTTCTTCAAGCTGCCTTCCGTTTGCTCCAATCTTCTGTAACATCTAACTCACCATTTCTTGTGTTCACACCATAAACTCAAGACAAGGAGAAGGCCTGGGTCCATAACTTTATGTATAGCTGCAACGCAACTGGAGTTTTCTTTTTAACTAGCTTGCTGGAATACTTATTTTATGTTGATTGGAGTATGTTTTTCTTTCATATAACTTGCAGGTGAACTTCTTTGTTACTACTTACCTATCTTGCTTGTTGCTTGTCAGTAGGACTATTCGCTTTATTGCTCGTCACAAAAATCTTCAGGTTTATAAGATTTTTAAGAATAATACTAATGGCGTATCCTCGGTTATTCTTGACGCGTAGGAACAGCAGCACTATAGTTAAATGTTTTCTGAAATATAATCTACAGGAAGATTTTTTTCTGATAGCTGAGTTCCACTTCTTCGTGTCATCAGGTGTCCAGCTGGAGGGATTTCATGAAGGGCGGGAAGAAGGTAAGTTTGGCTTAGATTGCAATCAACACATGCTCCCCCACTTTAGTGTAATATGGTAAAGAATAGGGTGTGGGCGGCGAGCATTTTATAATTGAATATTCAACATGCTTTTTTGCAGGTTAAGAAAGGAGAGAGTCGGCCTCCAAAGCTTAAGACAGAAGATCCCAACAAATCTTATGTTCAAAGACCAGTTAAACGAGGTTAACACATGTACTTGATAGTTTTTTATTCCTTTCATAGTTGCGTGAATCTCATCCAAGCTTATGAACTGGCTTCTTGAGAGTAAGCTTCACGCTTGTATAAAGTTGTATGCTTTGAGAAACTAATTATTGAGCAGCAAATTACAATTAGCATTCAAGTGTGGACCTGTCCGGGAAGATGGCAGCTTTTGGTATTCTCTTCTGCACTGGTTACCTTAATGTGACATCCAGAGAGAGAGAGAGAGAGAATCAGATCTGATGTATTTTCAGTATTCTCTAGCTCCAATCACGCAATGGCTATGCGTATGCAAAATCTAAAACTAGTATTCATTTATTAGTGTTATGTGCATATACTGAAGAAGCCATCTCTATCATCCTGTTAATCTCTCGTCAGTACAACATGTTGAAGTTTGCAAGAATATATTGGAGGTAAATAAGACTTCAAATGGCCGTTGGTCAAGAAAAATTGGTGCTTGCTTGTGCATATGAAAGAAGTATGGGAAGAGAAAAATTGTTAAATCCAATCGAAATCTTGTTCGCTCTAAAAAGGTCGCCTACACACCTCAAGACGTCCACACCCAAATGAAAGGTAAATGTGTACTGAACCTTGTAAGTATTTAAATAACCCATTACAACACAATCTCCACAACTCAACAAGATACTGTTACTGACGATAGTTTGTCAAGCTGTAGAATGGAGAATAGTCTAACATCTTACCGATAAAAGTAAATTGTTTTCGAAGAAATCCAACCACGTAGTCAATGTCGAAAGCTCATTGCAATTCACTGCCTCTTTTGATGCATTGAGAGAATACTGAACATCTACAAGGCGCTGTATGCAATAAACGAGGAGTTTATGCTGTCAACTGAGTTTTTATTTTCATCAAGGGAAAACGAAAATAAACAGGATAAATAGTAGATGACTAGCTATTTTTTCGCATCTTTTTCTTGTTCACAGTGGAAGTAACATTTTACAAGGCAGCAATACAATTACACAAAGCAACCACCTCTATGATACATGAATTACGACAGCGATCTTCAGGATTATATACTCAGCAATGATATGTGGGGGACTCAGTCCTTTTCTATCGTAGAAAAAAATGATACACCCTAAACGAGGAAAAATTTATGTAGGAATACAATAAAAACCCAGCACTGCCCACTCAGAACTGGCTCTTAACAAGGAATAAAATACAATAAAAAACCCACCCCGGAACTGTCTTTGCATCATGATAACATCCTTCTACCTGCTTCTGGCTCAATGTACAAAGGGCAACTATTGGAAAGCCCGAACTGCTCTGCATCATGATGAATAGACCATGCGCCTGCAACCTCCAATATCCAAATCTGATCCTCTGAAAGCATCTTTTCTGTGGAAGAATCCCCAAGTTGCCTCAAGCCTTCAACTTTTCAAGAGGATAAGTATCTCCATGGAACTCTCTGAATGGTGTCGTGCTATGTACAAATCACTGGAAATCCTACATGTTAGCATGAGCCTGGAAGTATAGCAAAATAATCGAACTATATTCTAAATCCAAGCGAGAGAACCTCGATCGTTGGCAACTTGAGGACGTCCTCTAGTTGGTGTAGGTGGTCTGTTAGCATTTAGCTCCTATCCCAACAGTTGTAAGAGTGATTAGATACACATCAAAGCAAAGAATATGCGGGTCGAAGAAGATCTGGAAATAACAAACCTGCATCCAAGTGTCCTCTATATGCCGCTCAGGTGAAGTTTCAGGAGATGTTGCTGGTGGCAGCGGGTGAATAAGTTTTGGAACCACGACAAGATCTCTACCCAATACCAAGATAGCACCAGCGTTATTAGCAGTACCTGTAGAAAGGAAAAAAAAGAACTCAAATATTTTGTATAAAGATAAATCATACATATAAAGTAGAAAACCTCCAAACATCCAGAATTTGTAACATCATACCACAGTAATTAGTGGCTGAAAAAAGTGTAATTAAATGTCCCTGAGCAAATCGTTCAAATCCATCCATCACACATTCATGCGCCCGGACTATCAGTTGAAGATCATTGTTGTTGCAGAATTCCATCACACGATCAGGCTGCATATGCAAGCGCTTACATTAGTGCGACAGGAAATGCTAGAGAAACTACATCACACCAAACACCCCAGAGACAGGCAGTGATATCTCATATTCAAGCACCACATAAACTGAAGTACCAAAACTCCAGTTCAGAAAACAGACAAGTGACTTCAAGGACTTATGAGTTCAACTGTCTCGAATGAGCAGGGGCAGAGCTACCGGACCAGACGAAATTCCAGTAGAATTTTGGAGGTGTGTGGGTAGAGCAAGCTTGGAGTGGCTGACTGGGTTGTTTAATGTTATTTTCAGAACGAAGAGGATGCCGGAGGAGTGGAGGTGGAGTACGGTGGTTCCGTTGTACAAGAACAAAGGTGATATCCAGAGTTGTAACAGCTATGGGGTATTAAATTACTGAGTCATACCATGAAAGTTTGGGAAAGGGCGGTAGAAGTGAGGGTGAGGAGGACGGTATCTATTTCAGATAACCAGTTCAGGTTCATGCCAGGGCGTTCTACCACGGAAGCTATCCACCTTATTCGGAGGATGGTGGAACAATTCAGGGATAGGAAGAAGGATTTGCACATGGCGTTTATTGATCTGGAGAAAGCCTATGACAAGGTTCCTAGAGAGGTTTTATGGAGGTGCCTGGAGGCAAAAGGTGTGCCGGTTGCTTACATTAGGGTGATTAAGGACATGTATGATGGAACTAAGACTCGAGTTAGGACAGTGGGAGGCGACTCGGAGCATTTCCCGGTTGTTATGGGGTTACACCAAGGGTCTGCGCTCAGCCATTCCTTTTTGCCCTGGTAATGGATACACTGACACACCATATTCAAGGGGAGGTGCCATGGTGTATTTTATTTGCTGATGATATAGTGCTGATTGATGAGACGAGAGGCGGCATCAGTGAGAGGCTGGAGGTTTAGAGACGTCCCTTAAGTCTAAGGGTTTGAAGTTGAGCAGGACTAAGACGGAGTACCTAGAGTGCAAGTTAAGCGCTGAGCCGACGGAAGCGGGATTGGACGTGAGGCTTGATTCACAAGTCATCCCCGAGAAGGGCAGTTTCAAGTACCTTGGGTCGGTTATTCAGGGGGATGGGGAGATCGACGAGGATGTCACATACCGTATAGGGGTTGGGTGGATGAAGTGGAGGTTAGCGTCTGGAGTCTTGTGTGACAAGAAAGTGCCTCATATTCTCAAAGGTAAATTTTATAGACTGGTGGTTAGACCGGCCATGTTGTATGGGGCTGAGCGCTGGCCAGTTAAGAACTCACATATCCAAAAAATGAAAGTAGCTAAAATGAGGATGTTGAGGTGAATGTGCGGGCACACCAAGATGGATAAGATTAGGAATGAAGTTATTCAGGAGAAGGTGGGTGTCGCCCCCATGGATGACAAGCTGCGGAAAGCAAGGCTCAGATGGTTCGGGCACGTCCATAGGAGAAGCCCAGATGCGCCGGTGAGGAGGTGTGAGTGGCTAGCTTTGGTGGGCACGAGGAGAGGTAGAGGGCGGCCTAAGAAATATTGGGGAGAGGTGATCAGGTAGGACATGGTGAGGCTTCAGATTACCGAGGACATGGCCCTAGACAGGAAGTTGTGGAGATCGAGCATTAAGGTTGTAGGTTAGGAGGTAGTTGGGAATATCTCTACGGCGCCGCAGAGTGAAGCTAGTCTGTTAGGACTTAGTCTTTGACTGTTAGTGGTTAATGTTGAGTTCACACT
The DNA here is from genome assembly GCF_000715075.1 of Nicotiana tabacum. Classification (NCBI taxonomy): domain Eukaryota; kingdom Viridiplantae; phylum Streptophyta; class Magnoliopsida; order Solanales; family Solanaceae; genus Nicotiana; species Nicotiana tabacum. The sequence continues at coordinate 79,465,081 of NC_134087.1, forward strand.
ACTCTTTCATTCCTCTTAGTGATGTGCTGTTATTGTTTTGCTTTTCACTTATTTTCTGGTTCTGGTGATGCTGTTCTTTGTTCTATGGTTTCTATTGATGGTACTGATAGATTGCCTCTTTTTGCCTTCTTTTTGTCTTCTTGAGCTGAGAGTCTTTCGGAAACAGCCTCTCTACCCCAGTGTTCAGAAAAGCGAGCGCTTCGTCGCTTAAAGCGCGAAGCGACTCGACGCGACAGTGTGTCGCTTCCAGCTCCTTAAGGCGACGCGATCTGCAGAAGCGCACGCTTCACTGGAAAAAGCAACAAAGCGAGGAAGCGGCGAAAGCGATAAAGCGATCGTTTTTGTGAAAAAAGCGCAGGGGGCCTTTTTAAAAAAAAACTTTGGGTCTCAGACAAAACAGACCCTAAATTGACAAAAAACCCCAATCCCCTTCTTCGACCAAAAACAGAGGCCTCGACCAGTCGCTCTTCTTCTTCTTCAGTCGACAAAAAAAGCTAGGGTTCCATCTTCTTCTTCTTCAGTTGCTCGACCAGTCGACCTCGAAGACCTTACCCAGGTAATTCTTCTCCTTTCTTCTTCAGTTCTTCTCATTTTTTTCTTTTTTCTTTCTTCTACTTTCTTCTTTAGACCAGTCGACCAGTCGCTCTTCTTCTTCTTCTTCATTTTTCTTCTTCTTCTTTCTTTCTCTGTTTCTACTTTCTACAGTCCAGAACAGAGCAAGGAACCATTTTTTCTCTTTTTCCTTTTCGTTCGATTATTATATATCAGCATATATATTTAATTATTATATGTATTTCATTTATTATTATATTTCAGCATATAAAATTAAATTATTAGTATATTTCAGCATATAAAATTAATTATATATATATGTATTATTTTTAGTTTATGTGATTTTTAAATGTATATTTCAGTTTATATAATTAATTATTATATATATTATTATTATATGTATTTTCAGTTTATTGATTATGTTTTTTTTCTTATATCTTAAATAATAGGGATATTAAAATGTCTCAAAGTTCGAAAGAGAAAGACCCGGCTTGGCAATATGGCGAGAGAACTAATGAGAAGAATATAAATGTTGTATGCAAGTTTTGCAACAAGATTACAACGGGTGGCATTTATCGCTTTAAATACCATCTAATTGGTGGCGATAGAAACGTCACAAGTTGTCCGAAATGTCCACCGGAGGTGAGGGAAGAAATAAAGAATTTTGTTGAGAAGAAGAAGGAGCAAAAAAATCAAATGGTTCATCAACCAATGGTGGCCAATCTTGATGATGATGATGATGATATTGAAGAATTGTCACTTCCAACAAAACGGGGAAGAGATGGGTCAAGCCATGGATCATATACTAAAGGTCCTATGGATTGCTACTTCTCAAAGAAGCCGGGAGCAAAGGGCGGTGGAAAAGATGTACAAAAAATTGCTAAAGACATTTTGAGGGATCGTGCGGTTAGAGCTTTTGCACGATGGGTCTATGATGTCGGGCTCCCCTTCAATTGTGTCAACTATGACACTTTTGGAGACTTTATTGAGGCCGTTGGTCAATACGGACCTGGAATGAAGCCTCCCACTTACCATGAAATAAGAGGTCCTTATCTAAATAAGGAAGTGGAGGAGACTAATAAAATTGTTGAGGAGCATAAAGTTGTGTGGAACAAGTACGGCTGTTCCATTATGATGGATAAGTGGACGGCAAGAACGGGGAAAATGATTATTAATGTGTTGGTGAATTCTCCCCGGGGAAGCTTGTTTCTTGAGTCCATTGATGCTAGTGACTCATCCACTGACCACATCAAAATGTTCACCTTGTTTCAGAATACCATCGAAAAGATTGGTCCAAGCAAAGTTGTTCAAGTGGTCACTGATAATGCAAGTGAAAATAAGAAAGCAGGTGGCATGATTGAAGGAGCGTACAAGAATGTCTATTGGACTCCATGTGCGGCTCATTGTATCAACTTGATGTTCGGGGACATTTTCAGGGAAAAACCCTTCTCTACAGTTTTTGGCCAGGGCGTTAGGTTACATTCTTATATTTCTCAGCGGCCCTTGTTATTGAATATGATGAGAAGATTCACCATGCAAAAAAATTTGGTGAAACCGGGCAAGACAAGGTTCGCCACTGCTTTCTTGACTCTGCATAGTATCCACTGTCAAAAAAAACAATTTGAGAAAGATGGTCACTTCAGAGGAATGGAGCAAGAGTAAATTTGCAAAGGAAAGTGCGGGGAAAGAGGTTGCACGCATTATTCTTTCTTATTCTTTTTGGAATAATGTCCTTCATGCTCTTAAAATTGGTGGCCCTTTGGTTAAAGTTCTCCGTTTGGTGGATGGGGAGCAAAAACCATCAATGGGCTACCTCTATGAAGCTATGGATAGGGCCAAGGAGACTATTCAAGCATCATTCAGTGATGAGCAGAAATATGCAAAGGTCTTTCAGATCATTGATGCAAGATGGGATGAGCAACTTCATAGACCTTTGCATGCAGCTGGACTTATTCTGAACCCATCACTCTTTTATGAGCAGCATGAGAAGAATTCATTGGCTAAAGAAGTGTGGACAGGATTCCATCAGGTTGTTATCAAGTTGAACCCAGATGAAGACTTGCAAGAAAAGATAGTAGATCAGCTTGCTATTTACAAGGCAGCTGAAGGACTTTTTAAGCTCCGACTTGCTATTAAACAAAGAACGACGAAGTCGCCAGGTGACCAAGTGTTTCTATATTTTATAGCTCTAACTTCAATGTATTCTTTATACTTATTAACTCTTGAACATTTTTTTTGACTTCTATAGTTGAATGGTGGGACCAATATGGTGTAGAGACTCCGGAGCTACAGGCTTTCGCCATCAAAGTTCTAAGTTTAACTTGTAGCTCATCTGGATGTGAAAGGAACTGGAGTGTTTTTGAACACGTGAGAAATAAAAAGAATTATTTCGTATTTTGAGATAAAGTAAATTATATCTCAATTGTCCAAACTCCTACTAATTAGTTGACACATCTTTTTTGCAGATTCATACAAAGAAAAGGAATCGACTAACCTTGAAGCGCCTCCATAATCTAGTGTTCATAAAATACAATAGAGCATTGAGGCGTCGCTACAACCACCGCAATATAATTGATCCAATTCTTTTGGACAATATTGATGAGGCTAATGAGTGGCTAACCGGAGTCCCCGAAAATTGCGAAGGTGAAGAAGTATTTGAAGGCGACTCCGATTTCACTTGGGGTGATGTTGCAGTTGGTAGTGGAGTTGGGGAAGATCCTTATGGTTTAAGGAGATATACTCCAAGTTCAAGCTCTATTAGGAAGGGAAAAGTGTGGCTACTACAAGTCGATCCCTATCCCTAATTGATGAAGATGAAAGTGATCATGAAGAGGAGGGGGAAGAAGAAGATGACGAGCAATATGAAGATAATAGAGGAATTCAAGATTTTGACAATCTTGAAGAAGAAGAGTAGAAGAATAAGATGTTGATTCTAGTAATTTAGTAGCTTTGATTTTGCTTGTCCTATGGTTTGTGGATGGTTTGTGGATGATTTGGTGGTACCTAGTACCTACTTTTTAAGTATTTAAATTGAAGTTTTTGATTATTTATAATTTTACATTATGTTTTTTAAGAATTGCGCTTCACTTTAATAAAGCGTGCGCTTCGCTTTTGAAGCGAAGCGAGCCCTTGTCGCTTTTTTGCGCTTCGCGCTCTCAAAAACACTGCTCTACCCCTCGGGTAGGGATAAGATTTGCTTACACACTACCCTCCCCAGACCCGGCCACTAGTGGGATTTCACTAGGTCGTCGTTGTCGTCTTGAATGAAAAGAGCTTGGACATAGAAGTTAAAAACGTCCAAGTTACAAAGATGGAAGGGCTGCAATTGCACAAAACAAACTCAAGAAAATGACAGTCCATACAACGTCAAAAGTGGAATAAGAGGGCAGATGGAGCAATCTTAACTTTATGTTTGAAATATCATATCTTTCTGCACTGGGCCCTTTTAAGTAACTACAGTTAACTGATAAGAATGTTGCAGCTTCCCAAAAATAAGAGACAATAGGTGGAAGAAAACAAAAAATTCCACTACCCCGAAACAAGATATCAAGAGAAAATTAACTCCCTGAAATTGATACGGAATGAAAATTACTCACCCCAAAAGTGACCAACCCTGGACCTCTTGCATTTGGTCTTAATCCTTCAACGCTATCATTTTCTGTTGGGTCAGACCTAGAAACACACACTGATGTGAGAAAATATGAGTAACTAAAGTCAAAGAAGGAAGCACAAGAGAAGACAGAGACTAACCACAATAAATCCATAAGAACAATTGAGCCAGCATCCATAGTGATAGGACGCTGAATATTTTCTATTTGTTCAACATGATTAATTGACCTTCCAATACCACCATGCATACAGATTATCTTTTTCTCGATTAGTGCTGCCAGAGGAAGCCAGTTGAACAATCTATTAAATCGATGCCATGCCCAAATTCCATCTCGCTCACCCTGTTGCATAAATGGACATCAGTATCTAGCTTGACAGGAAGGACAAGCTTCACCCAGTAAATCATAACATACCATCCGTTCGATGCACTCAATTCGAAAGCCGAAAAGCGCATTAATATCTGCAGCTTCATGGTTCCCACGAATTAGATGTACATTGAGGGGATACTCAACCTAAAGCATCAAGTTATGATCATCAAAATCACAGAGTAACTAAGAAGTTGAAAGCATACAAACATCCAGATATAAGAGTACCTCTAAAGCAAGAAGAATTAGACACAAGAGGTACCTTTAAAGCAAGAAGAAGAGTTATCGTTTCCAAACTGTGCTGGCCCCTGTCAACATAATCTCCTAAGAAGAGGTAGTCAATATACCTGGTATTCACTTACCAAAATTAGTATCAAATTAGAAGAACAAATCTTGACACATCAAACTGATCTAAGTGATAGATCAATCCAAAAAATGGTACAAGTCTGCGGGAGTCAGAATGACATGAGAGACAGCAAATAGACACCAAGAGAATATTGTGACAGCCTCACCTGGACCAAGTAAAGCGTCGCTTAGAATATAAGTTTTGATGTATATAGGCTACATAATCTGCTACATGGGATATTTGGTTATGCAACATAACTTTTACGAAGAGGTTTCTCATCTTTTCCCTTTAATTGAAGACAACAACAGGATTTTACAATCAAATGGTTCCATTGCACAAAATCACAGTATATGGCGGAGAAACACAGCCAAGATGAGAAAGTACAATTATTATTCCTAATTTGAGCAATTGGGGATAATTCGGACCTTGTAACAATATGAATTAAAACAGATTTTCAGATGGGTCGGATAATGGATTTGGGCAAATGAACCGGGTGTTTTAAAATGTGTATTGGCCCTCCACTTGTTGATTTTAATGATTGGTCCGGGTCCCTTAACGGCTGATTGGTATTTGTGTTCAAATGTGTAACGGTAGGGCTATACACAGTCGAATATTCAAATGGAGGGTAGACATGAAAAACTCTCAAAAGCAGAGGGGTAAATATGACCGTTTTCCATAAAATCAATATCAGAATTCTGATAGCCGTATCGAGACACCAGACAGTTACAACAACAAGCAAACTGCGACTCCCGCAATTTTCAATCAAAATATCCTTTCAAAACAAAAAGAGGGTAAATCGAAAATATACTGCAATCCAAGGAATTTATGCTGTCAAAAGGCTTGGACAGAAAATAAAACAGGTAAAAGCAAGATTGAGTCAAGGCACTTACGATATATCCCCAGCAGTCGATGGGGAACCATACTCATCGAAAAGACGCATAAGATCCCCAAATTGCCCATGCAAGTCACCAAATATCTTAATAGGAGCCCTAAGCTGTAAAACGCTAGGTTCACTCGCAAATATCCTTTCGGCACTGTCACAAAGATCAGCCATCTCATTGCAGTCCAAGAAAAATTGCCGCCGAACAGGCGGCTTCCAGCCACGAGGCTTCAAAAGATGGGCAATCACCTGAAACAGTAAGGAAAAGAAATGATATAACTAACAAAATGCAGTTATTTGTCTTCATACGAAAATAACTGCTTAAGTTATAAAGATGATGGCAGTTACATTTAGCACAGAACAGGTAAGTCTCTGCTTGAGATTCAGAATGGACTGGTTACCCTGATTGCATCAATGCAGTCCAATATACTGGATCTGAACAACGCAGCAACTTATGTAGAAAAAGTTATGCACTAACTGCAAGCAGTTTACCCTTTTTACTTGCATGAATAACACATCAGCCGAATAATGGTAAGCCACACTGTGGCATGTAATCAGGCTATGCGTCTAGAGACAAATCATTTACCTTTTTGGGAACACTGTTGATGGACATTTGACGATCCAATAGTTTTCTTGCTGCTGTTGCATTTTCTGGGGTTCCATAACTGACTCGCCTGCCTTCATTTTCGAACTGATCAATCGAAAGCTGTCGTACCATGCCACCAAGAGCTCCACCAGTCTCTGCAGCTACAACCACCTTCAATGCATTAAGGCACATCATTAGTCAACCTTATGAGCACCAAAACTAACATAGCATTAAGGATTTGAACACTGACAGCACGGTGATGTAGCCGGACTCCAGCTGGGACAGAATCGGGCTTGATCAAAGAAGGCGTCTGTTTTCCACTTGGCGTTGCCTCTGCTCCACGATCCCTGTCTGGAAGTTCAACTTCTCCATTACCTTGTTGTCGAGCTTTTGCAGCTGCTAGGGTGGCAGTAATAGCCTCAGCTTCTGCGGCAGAAGCCTCCACTAGATATTCAACACCTTTGATGAGTCTCCTGCAAAACAAACCACAAGATAGATCTTTAGAAACATTCATACAATTAGCATAAAACAGATAGCAGATGCTGTTGTTCCTATGCAACTGCAAACTCACCGAGATCCTTGAAGCGTCGCATTTTCAGTGCTTATATCAGAATATGTATCACCATTTATAGGGGGTGCAACAGGAGTTCCCAGTACAACTGAGCCATCATTAACTACCTCAGGGTCTGTTTGCCTTGTTCTTTCATCACCAAACCCATACCTTCCTGCTATCCTCCCAGCAGCTGCAGCAGCTACATGTGAAGCTGCACTAGTTGTTTCAGCAGCGGCCAAGTCTTCGGCAACAAGCAAGTCATCTAGCAATACCCCTGAGACAAAACACAGCAGGACTAAACTTGTTGCAGGAACCAGGAAGTGATCTGAATAACTTCTCCCAAGGCATTTTCATTACACTTCTTTTTTCTTACAGTTGGAAACGTGCAACAGATATATTTGAGGCTAAGTATGATTTTCACATCTGACAGAGTAACATGGTGACTCAAACCCACAACGGTAAATGTTGGAAGTGGAGGGTGCTTTCCACTTGAGCAGCCTCTCTTCTTTTATGACCGAAAAATCCATTTTGAGCCAACCCTCTAGGCTAACTGCAGCCTTCAAGACTCGGGGATGATGGGCATGCCCCTCTAACCTTCTCCACTTAAATACCAGAGTTAGTTTGCTTGGCGCAAGGCTCGAACCTATGACCTAAGACACAAGTCCTTCAACCTTTGCCAATCGAGCTACCCTCTCCACTTAAATACCAGAGTTAGTTCGCTTGGCGCAAGGCTCGAACCTATGACCTAAGACACAAGTCCCTCAACCTTTGCCAATCGAGCTACCCTCTCTTGTCTGGCCTCAGTGCAGTTACTAAATTTTTTTGAACGGAGAAAGTTGTTCATCTACGTGCAAACAGGACTTATCAGTATGAGTTTGCACCACATCATTACAGCTAAAGTGGACCAGTGCTAAAACTCTTGAATGAAATCCTTTTACACCCGACAGGAAATATGCCCTCTATTAATTCAGCACTTGATCTTAGCCAAAAGGCCAAGAAAGGTATAATAATAATAATACAGTACTTGAAAAGTGACAATGTGAGTTTATTTTTCAGTGATATCTAATTACTGAGTCAGATAATTTGTTATGCACCAGTGGCAGGATTAGCGTTAGACCGATGAAAGACAAAGGAACCAGCATGAGTGTGCGTCATGAAAACCTTTATTCTAACAGGCTATATGCACACTAAAGAACGGGATTTAGCTATGAATGCCTAAACCATAGCACATCCTGAACCAGCCCTGGAGCCGAAGAAAGAAGATACTTTTAGTTAGTTTACAATTTCTTTTTTCACAGTTCTGGCCAGCTAGTTACTTTACTATTCCAAGAAAAAGTAAGAATGATTGTCATTTGAAATCAAACTTGAAAGCAAATATAAGAGCATTGATTGATGTCTATCTTATAGTCTTACCACCACGCAGACCACCATAAATAAATATCAAGTCACCAACAGCAGCAGCCGCGTGTCTACAACGTCTGGTCAATTCAACTGCAGCATCTCCCCCAGCTGCATCTGCACTGTATCTGCCAGTTCTAGGACTAGTGACAACAGACTTCGTGTCACACCACACTCCTGCGGCAGTATCAAGAACTGCCAAAAGGGGGTAAAGCACCATGATAGTGAGGGATGAACATAACAGTGCAAAAAGTGTTATCTCCACTATGTATCGACTAAAAGTAAAAAATACCTGCTATACTAGATGAATCCTCCACCATGCGTCCACCACCAAGTGCCCCTCCAGATACATGGAGCCGAGCATTAACAAAAACCTATAATATCAGAACATTATTGATAATTGATAAACACCGTATCCATGTGAAAGTATGCAGTTGATCAAAGGAATGAAACAAACACGTACAGCAGCATGTTGATATCTAGAGGATGGTGACACACCAGGAGCAATGGCCCATTCCCAGCGCCCATCTCTATGCTTGGCAAGTCCATATGCGCTGGCCAGTGGCTGTGGATGAACAAAGCAGTGGGAAAAGTAAGTACAAGTACAATCAACCAATGAGCGCAAGAGCATACGAGGAAGTAACAATTTAAAAGCTCAGGGCCCCATCCAATTAACAATTATACCAAAAGAAGATGAAAGAGCAAACAAAAAACAGAACTCTTGAGTTCATCACTTATGTTACATGGATCTTCAAATCTGTTTTGACGAACCCATGTCAAACAGGTGTAGTAGAGGTGTGGATACTTTTGGCTCTAAAGAATACACTAAGAATACCAAAAACCAATACTGCATCATTGCACTATAATCCCCATAACCTTTTAAATATCCAACTAAACCGATTAAATGGTGGAAGTTGAAAACACAGTTTTCTGAAGTACCATCAAACCATGCTGCATATACTTCCTTAACCTCAAGCCCCAGACATCCATTATTCATTAATCTCAAATCACTAATCCGCTCCACCACTCAAATTGCTATTGCTATGTTTAAGTGGATGAAACTCAACACAGCATCATCGTTCCCTGACAGTTTCTTGGGCATAGAAATCCGGAAAAGATAGTTGCTAAGTCTGTTATTTTTAAGTGAGTTAGCAAAAGAGTACAAAAACAATAGTTGGAAGCATCTAAAAGATGCTATGTTAACAAGATATCACATCAAATTACAATGCTCAACACAAACTTCAGAAAATACAAATCATAGAAATCTCTCTTTTCACTCTTATGTCCTTAATTTATAGCAAAAAAAAGGCTTTGCAATATTAAGCTTAAGTTAGAGGAAATGTCTTTAGAAATGTAGTTTGAGAGGCAAACGTCATAACCTACTGAAAAACAAATAAAACAAAAGGTCAAAATGATATGAGATTTCGATCATAAGTTTTTGGCAAAGCATTTAGGGACTAAGGTAGGACTTTACGCTCCTCTAGTTACTAGCAAACCTCCCCTTATTTTATGGACCACATAACCCTATTTTTGGTCCTCTCTCCCCTTCCTTAACTAGCTTCGCACTCATATGCCTTTTATAAACCAGAAAGAGACAACAAAAGTACGTACAACCAATAAAACAGAATGCTCTAGATGAAAATCAGCTTTCTCTTCAATAAACAAATCCACCAATGGATATTTCTAAAGAATGAGAAGAAGTCACATCTTTTCCACAATATTAAAGGTTATAACAAAATCAAACATTTAGTTGAGCAGGCATTCTGGGAAACAAAGTTTTGTAATCTGACAATTTCTTTTTACTATGTCCTTAAGATTTTACTGCACATACAGCCAATTGTGAATAGATCAAATCTTCTTCTTCTCCTTTCACAAGGTTCTTGGGTGGGGATCATTTTTTTGGCGATGAACTTTTCCCCAAATGTAAGGCTAGGTTCTACCACGCATAAGTCAAAGCGGCAAAGTAGAGGGGCTGCAGACTAATAGGGTATCACCAAGCAGAAGGTTGCAGGGATCATGGAATAAGGATTGTGTTAGGTACAAGAGAAGGGAAGGGTGAGGGGAAGACTGGCACTGGGAAAACGGTTTCTCAGCAGAGGTTGGGCAGATGGGTAGATCAGGGAGAGCAAGGTGGCAACACAATGGAGTACAACCAAGGTAGGGATCAAGAAGGCTAGAGATTAAAGAGATCTGCAGAGTGCAATCATGAGACGTGAGGCAAAGCTAGAAAGGTGAGAGGACATGACGAAAAAAGTGAGGTAATAAGAAACGCACCATTCTCCATAGAAATAATAAAGGAGTATATTTAACAAAAAAGGGAAAGATAAAGAGCTCCACCCAAGTTTATCCATTAAAGCGATTAACCACTAAGTAGGTACATGAAATGGGAAAAGTGAAGCACCTCCAAACAGATGGGCTAATCAATTTGGGGCAGAGAAACAGAGGATGTTCACATAAAATGGATACAGGCATAATTAGGTAAACAAAGGTGTCCTTGTCTAAGCATTTTTTTCAAATTCGACACTCAATGTAACAAACCATTAGAAAAGAAGTTTGCATGCACTTGGCCGATGAGGTAGTTTATCTCACATATGAATGAGGCTGCAGAAAAGACAAGTAAATGAATAAAAGACTCCCTCCTCTAGCAGTAAAACTTTATAGAAGAGGTGATTCACATAATAAAATACGAGAATGACTCTATGTGAGGAAATGGAAATAGAAGAGGAGTCAGAGAAGGAGAGAGAAGGAGATAGGGCGAGACAAAGAAAGCATCATCTGTTCTAGAAAGAGAACAATCTTCCTAGCGATATATCCTTCAAACTTTTAAGTGCAAGTAAAAATGCTAATGATAAAAACCGAGGGAACAAGTAAATCAGTATAAACTCCATCATTTTTTTCTTATTGCATCAGAAAGCATGCTTCGCTCACCACACTATTGGCATCCCTTCCTCCACAAAGCAGAAGAAGACCATCAGATCGCGCACTTGCAGTTGCGTACCTAGCCAAGTAACAAGACCAGATTAGGATTTCATTACTTTACTGCACACTTGGACCAGCTTAGATTCACAAGAATTTATCTTCAGTTGGACATCACCAGAGGAAACTAATGAGAATACACAAAGAAACTTCAGAAATTAATGAAGATGGAAATGTGTAAAATGCACTCCGACAGCTTCAGTTCAACAAACAGCACAGTCTAACAAGACTTTGCTCAACAAAATGCAGAAGTTTTGAAAAAATAAAGAGACCAACATATGCTCAAACTGTAACAACTGTTCGTCAAATAACCATCTTCAGATAAGAAAAGAATGTACGTTCCACTGCTTGAGTCTTTGTATGTCATGTTTATGTTTCAAAATTGGTGTCCGGGCCATCGAGCATGCAGCTAAACTAATCAACCAGACAACCTGCAATATAAGCACACGTAACGAAGACCTGCCAATAATGACTACAGCAGCTGGGCTCTCAGTAAGTGTAGTAGCGAATTTTGAACCTGAAATGACCATATTGTTATCCTAATTCCTATGCCTCAACCAAATTCCCTAGAAGACAAGCCAAGGTATATCTTCTTTGTTTCATTGAATTCTTTATTTTCTTATAGGTCAGCGAAAAACTTATAAGAAACATCACCAGAAGGATTAACTTGTTTTCTTGACATCGAGAACTCGTACCTGTACTTCACTATTAAAACCTCAGAAAAGGAGCTCCCCTCATAATGTATGAAAACAGAAAAGTAGGTGCAAGAAAATATGCTATTCTAGAGAGATGGCAACTCCACCAGTAGCAACTGAAACTGACTTGAAACCAAGAACATGCCAGCGAGGTGCATAATGGAGCCACTCAACCATCAAATAGTAGCAATAGTTTGTGGAATTTCAAGTTTTAGTTTCCTAAAATCATACCAGGGCAACATTTCCATCATATCTACCTCTTCAAAAATAAGGACTTATCCACGGCAATGTTGATACCAATAATTCAGTAAATTTCTCTTTTTTGAAGTCAATGTCGTATGTATATCTTTACTGAAATAGTCTATACAGTATGGTTTTCTGAACAAGGCTTAAGCACAATAACAACCACCTCCACTTCCGAAAACATCATATTTTTTTGGTGTGATTTATGAAGTCAACAATTTATTGATTTTTCCTGCACAACAACAACAACAACAACAAACCTAATATAATCTCACAAGTGGGGGTTGGGGAGGGTAGTGAGTACGCAGATCTTATCCCTACCAGGTGAAGGTAGAGAGGCTGTTTCCGATAGATCCTCGGCTCAAGAAAAGGTGAAAAAGGAAGAGAAAGGAAGAAGAAGAAAAAAAAAAGAAGAGAAGGAAGAAGTAGTATATAAGATAACTGAAGCGCGCGAGATCACAGGACGTAATAGGGATCTAAGAATATGAAAATACAAGAGTACTACTAATACAGTAATACTACCGGTAAAGATAGAGGAAACTCTCGATTACCTACTAACTTTCTACCCTAATTCTCAACCTCCACATCCTCATATCAAGGGTCATGTCCTCAGTAAGCTGAATCAAGGCCATGTCCTGCATAATCACCTCTCCCAGTACTTCTGAGGCCTACATCTACCTCTTTTCAGACCTGCCATGATCAACCTCTCACACCTCCTAGCAGGAGCATCTGTACTTCTCCTCGTCACGTGCCCGAACCATCACAGCCTTGACTCCCGCATCTTGTCCTCCACAGGGGCCACTCCAAGTTTATCCCAAATAACTTCATTTCTAAACATATCTCTCCTGGTATGCCCACACATCCATCTTAGCATCCTCATTTCTGCTACTTTCATCTTTTGAACATATAGGAGTTCTTAATTGGTCAACACTCAGCCCCACACAGTATAGTTGGTCTAACTACCACTCCGTAGAACTTACCCTTAAGTCTTGGTAGCACATTCTTATCACATAAAATACCGGATGCGAACCTCTATTTCATCCACCCGCTCCAATACGATGCGTGACATCCTTGTCAATCTCTTTGTTGCCTTGGATTATAGATTTGAGATACTTCAAACTACCTCTTTTGGGATGACTTGAGTATCAAGCTTCACATCCACGTCCGCTACATGAGTCCCATTACTGAACTTGCACTTCAAGTTTTCTGTTATAGTCCTGCTCAACTTGAAATCTTTAGACTCCAGGGTCTGTCTCCAAACCTCCAGCCTTGTGTTAACCCTGTCTTGCATCTATCAATCAGCACTATGTCATCCGCAAATAAAATGCACTATGGTACCTCCCTTGAATGTGTCAAGTCAACACATCCATCGCCAAGGCAAATAAAAATAGGCTAAGAGACGATCCCTGGTGCAACCCCATAACAACTGAAAAGTGTTCCGAGTCACCTCCCACAGTCCTCACCCGAGTCTTAGCACCATCGTACAAGTCCTTAATCACCCTAGTGTACACTACTAGAACATCGCTATACTCCAAACATCTCCACAAAACCTCCCTCGAGACTTTATCGTACGCATTTTCTAGGTCAATGAACACAATATGCAAGTCTTTCTTACTCTACCTATAATGCTCCACCTATATCCTCACCAGATGGATAGCTTCCGGAGTCGCTCACCCTGGCATGAATTCGAACTGGTTCTCGAAAATAGACACATTCCTCACCTTGACTTCCACCACCCTCTCCCAAACTTTAGTAGTGTGACTCAACAGCTTGATACCCCTATAATTGTTGCAATTTTGGATATTATCCTTGTTCTTGTACAACAAAATCATCATACTTCACCTCCATTCTTCTGGCATCGTTCTTGTCTTAAAAATGACATCAAGCAACTTAGTAAGCCAATCCAAGCATGCCCGCCCGCGTTCTTCTAAAATTCCACCCGGATTTCGTCTGGCCCAGTCGCTCTACCCCTGCTTATCTTATGCATCGCCCCCTCAACCTCTTCAACCTTAATACACCTACAATACCCAAACTCACGCAAACCCCCTCCACATTCAACAGTTCATTAATACTTTGTTGTCCTCGTCTTTGATGCACTTCAATTGGTCCGTCACGAGCATTCCTCTCCCTCACCTTGGCCAACATGTACAGCTTCTTGTCCCCGCCTTTGCACCCAAGTTCCTCATACATAAGTCCAAACCCAGTAGTCTTAGCCACCGTAACCGCTAACTTCGCCTCTTTCTTTGTCTTCTTATAACTCCTGATTCGTCCTTTTCTCCTTGTCTGTGCTCTCCACTAGCTTCACAAAAAAAATTGTGTAAATAACAAATTCTCTGCCAAGAGCATCAATCATCAAAATCACGTGCACTCCAATATGTTAAAAAATGAAAAATAAAAACAAGAAGATTCCACTAAGTTGTGTGATAGTATTTTCAACTCCTTCGAAACGCTCGGTGGTTCTCTTCTTACCATATTGTCCACATGAGTGATCTCCTTATCCGACTCGTCCATTTGAACTGCCATCCTACCATCATATCTCTAATGGTCTAATATATCAAACATTTCGAGTGTTGGAAGTAAATTTATATTTTGACGTGTCAAATGTTCGAAAGCTTCAAATACAAGGAAGTGAACAAAATGTTGACAGAGGATCAATGATACGGTAAAAAGCATGTGACTTAAAATGTAAAAAAAACTTTTCAACTTTAAAATCTTGATTTGAAGGAACTATTTCTTAAACATATAACTATTTGCTCTACTCTAAAGACAACACTAGAAAAGGAATGTCATTTTCCTCACAAGTCTTTATTAAGTAGTCCACGTGCTTTATTTACAATACGTGTAACACCTCTTGATTCTTTTGAGTGTAGCGAACAAATTCCACGCATAGTTATCTCATGTCAACATTAGTATGTATGGAAAAGAAGTTAGTGTTACACACCAGTAAAGTTAAATTGAAAACTCTTGTTTTATAGCCGAGAAATCCCCGAGGGCTAGTGACACACAATTTGAGATTAGATAGATAATGCCCCCCTAACATTCTCCACTTAAATACTAGGCTTTTGTCTGCGCCAGATCTTGAACCCGTGACATGTGCCTAATCCACACATCACGTGCTGCATTAAAAGCTACATTTAAATCTCATGGAAAATATTTTTGAGTAAATTATCAGTTGGAATAATTAACCAATATAACAACTCAGTCTTAAAATGAAGCTAGTTAAGTCAGCTACATGAATTATCACTATCCGAATTGCTTCGCTTCGACTCGTTCTATTCAATATTTAAAAAAATATGTTATCTAACACTAGAAGGCTCTAAGTTTCAAAAAGTAACAAACTTCTAACATTAATAAAAGACTCCAAAATTTTATTGAACCTAAAGTGAGCTTACCAATATGACTAAGCCTCAATCCCAACAAATTGGTATCACATATATGGATTATTTTCTTTCATTATGACCTATTTTTCTCGAAGTCTGCATAAATTACAATAGATTCTACGTCTTTGAAACAACTTTCTTCAACGTGCATCTAGAAGTCGATGCAGGACATGACCAAACCATCTCAAGTGATCTTCTCTCATATTGAACTTGCAACTATAACAAGCTTAATACTTCTTTTTAAAAGTTAAAAGATCTAAGCAATTTCCCAATATAATGTCCCACACAAAGTAATTCTTTTTTTTTCCGGGAGAATTATAACATTGTATTCATCAGTACAAAATGTACTGGCAACAGCATTTACAAGCTACAGCTCCTTGTGTATTTTACAAGGCTTCAATGAGTTGCTAGTATCTTCAAAACATTTGTTGTTTCTTTTCCTCCAGTATTTGATAAGTATGGTTTATATCAAATACAATATGGAATATCTTTATAACACCAAAAGCATATAAAAAACAAAAGGGAGCTGTTAGCTCTCCTCAAAGGATTTTCTAAACGCTTAAGTATCGTATTTCTTTCCTTTCAAATTAACAAGAAAAGAAAATGCGGAGTGACCTACAGCTCTTTATTTCATGTATCCAGCTTCTTTATCCTCCAACCAGTCGAGGACTTTGCAACTGTTTCAGGTAGCGTTCACATAGTGTTGAAAATGAAAAGGAATAAAGCTAATAACTCTATCCCAAAAGTGCAACAGAAGATGGTTCACTTCCCGCATACTTTATACACAAGCAGCACCAACGAACTACGATGCAATTTCATTTCCTTAAATTATCTGCCAAACTCGGAAACTGGCCAGTTTTTTTAGATGTCAATGATCCATCATAATTCTAATAAGCCAACACATACTTTTATAAGCCAAAGAAATAAAGACACCCCCTCCCTTAAGAAAAAAAAAAAGAATAAGCTGGAGTAGTGGATTTGGAACTCGGGTATACATAACAAAATCATCACGATGTAGGTATCTCAAGAAATGACCATGAGGCGTTTTCTTTTATGAATAGAGTACAAAAGATCAGGTGCATTTTCTTATATGGATAACCCCACAACCAAACCACGGAAAAGGAGCCCAACAATAACTCTTTCCCACTTTGATCCCTTGGTGACTTGAAACTCCAACCTTGTGGTTGGAGGGAGAGTCACCTGTTGGCCATCCCTCCCTTGTCAATTATTCTTCTAAGGAATAAATCATAACCAAACAGTCACTGAAGACTACCACTGTTTACCACATGCTACTTCTTCGATTGATATGTACAAATAAATCTTCAGGTTCTTCACCATGAAATAAAAAACATAAAGTTCAAAAAAGCAAATTGAATACAGTCAAAAGTAACAAGAGAATATGAAAGTCATGTACAATGAGGAACTAAAATACACATCTTCAAGAAAGAGATCATGAAATTTACATGCAAGGAGGTGGACCTTCACCCTCAGGTTCTAATTTGCGCCATTCATATGGCTTGGCAGCTGTGTCCAAAGCCCAAACATCCGCTAGAGGCCGTTTTCCTGAAAATAATGGATCAACTTTTTATTTCTTAAACTTTAAATGCTTAAAAATGGGGAGGGTTTTTTCACGGGACTGACCATCATTTCCACCAATAGCCATGAGATATCTTTGCCCTACCAAAGCCATGACATGGCCATAACGTGGCCCTGGACCAGGTCCTTGGACCACAACCCTGAAAAGATCAGAATTATTTCAGTAGTTGATCAGCACTTCCATATTTCACACTTCACCAGATACATCACGTTCATTGCAACTAAGTCATTACTTGAACTGCTAAATGCTAACCTGTGCCATCGTGGGCGTTGTTGTGTAAGGTCCAGAACATGAAGATCCTCAGCGGACAAACCAGCTGGACCAATTCCACCCTGGGATGGATAATATCCAAAAAGTTAATATGGCAATCTACAGGGGCTAAATACAAATACTATAAGTTTAAACCAACCTGAATAACAACCATGGTTCCAACGGCTGTAGCAACATGAGCAGCCCTTGGCGTGGGTGGCTCTCCTATAGGAGTCATCCTGTGATTATTAAGAAACAGAGACATACTTTATCCATTCTCAGTAAACCACAAAATAGAGAGTAGCTTATCAGTGACACCAATAACCACTTACCTAGACCATTTATTTGTCAAAACATCATAGCAGTGTACATCAGCTGTAGCACCTGCTAAACCTGCAATTAAGATCTCTTCTATCAATTGATTATTATACAAAAATTAAATTCTGTTTCTTTTTTTATGCATAAACATTGTATTCAGAGGTTTTCTGAGACCAGTAAAAATCACTTCACTCGTTGCATTTAGTCTACACAACTGGAAAGTATACCATATCCTAATCAAGTCCAAAAATTGCCCAGAAAAAAGGGTACAAGTTGGATAATTAGGAGACTTCAAGGAAACATACGAATTCCAGCACTTCCAGCAGAAGAAGGAGTCCCTGAAGCAGCAGAATTCCCTTCAAGCGCAGTTGCACCACCAAAGAGAATAAGCCTGGGACCACTGTAATTGGGGCTACCCTCCTCTCCAACCGCCGGTACAGCCGTTAAGGTATGCCCACACCTCGGCCCTGGACCATCCTCCTCCTTCTCTAGAACAGCGTGCACCACCGAGTACGTCGGAGCACACCTCGGCCCCACCACCGGAGTACTGCCCTGCTGCTGCTGAGAAGTTGCCGGATGCTGCTGATCCTGAGGAGTCTCCGGCGGAGATCCTCCAGCAGATGACTGGCCGTTTAGCTGCTCCGACGACGCGCCGTTATTCTGATCGTGATCGGATTCCGATGACATCGCTGAATCCACGTCCATATCCCCCACCTCGAAACCCTAGATTCTTAAGCTTATCGGAGCTCCAATTCTCAACCATGCGCATTTCGGATCAACATTTCCAATCCAATTCAAACCCTAAATGTCGAAAATCACAACTTCAAATCCTCTGATTCAAACACATCCAAATTTTACGAGTTTCTAGGTTTTTCTTCTCTCTCTTCTTTTCTAAAGAAGCTTTAAGGCGGTCGACGAATACCAATCCGAACAGTTTCTCTCTCTTAAACTCTCTCTTCTCTGTCCAACCCTCGATCACTCATTCCTCTCTCTCTACAAATATTCAAATGTATGTATAGGCGCACATTTAGATATATCTATCTGTATCTATAGATTCATACGTATTTTTCTGCACATAAAGTATCTCTGTCTCTCTCATCTGTCTAATGGCTATGAAGAAATCTGACTATAGTGGACTTTATTTTTACCTCTTAGGGTACAAGTCCTGAAGCGAGATTTACACTGTGTTTATGAAGATCGTACAAGATATTACAGCATCTCGTACAGCTGCTTTAACGGTGATAACCGGTTCCGATTTCAACGGGAGGGTTTCCCTCGTTGATTGGGTGAAAAAAGAAGGATTTAATGAGACGCGCAGGATCAGCGCGTGTGGAGATGATTGAAAGTAATTCAACCTGACAAATACATATGGGATGAGAGCTGGCTTTGGCTAAAGATAATATTCATGATTGGTTAAGACTTAAGAGTCATTATTAAATTATTGAGTTTCATTTTCTTATTATTATTCTATTTTTTTCTTCCTTTTCATCCTTTATTCTGTTTTTTATTCCTTTAATTCTCATACATGATATATGAAGTATCAAATGCTGGAAATTGTCCAGACAATCTCTAAGCTTATAAGATCAATTTTAATATTTTTGCTAGATATTTGATGAAATAGTCAAAGTATGCATGTATAAATTAAAAAAATATACATAAATACTCTCCTAATTATATACTTTAACTTTGCAATGGTCGTATTACTCTTTAGGAATGTCCAAAATAGAAATATTATCACCCTAAGGGGTCGTTTGGTAGGATGCATTAGATAAAATAATGCTTGCATTAGCTTTGTGTATTAATAATATCTTGTTTGGTAGACATTTTGAACCTATGCATTAGTTATGCAAGCATTAGTTATACATCTTATTTGGTATTATCCTATGCATAACTAATGCATAGAAAATTATGGTATTAGCAATGCAATGGGTTTTAATGCATGCATTAGCTTAGTTAAAGACAAAATTGTCCTTCAAAATTTATGCTTGATTAAAATATACTAGTTATTATATTAATGCAAGTTTAAAATAATTCAAATAGTGAGAAATAAAATTATATCTCTAGTAAATAAATAAATAATTGGCATATTTTCTTTTTTATAAATAAATATTTAGTTCTATTTTACAATATAGGTAGACAAATCAAATAATTTTTTAAATTTTTTTATATAAAAATATTTCTCAACATGTGTTTCTTTTAAAATGTTAAAGTGATGGACTGGTTTTGACGGTATTTTTGTAAACAAGCAATTCTTTTAGAAATTGCGCAATGCTTTAATATATCAAACAAAGGAATGGATAAGAGATATGTCAGCATAACTAATACCAGCATTACTAATACACCATATTCAGCATTATTTTTATGCACCCTACCAAACGACCCCTAAGAGATCAAATCCAAATTTAAGTGCACAACAATCAGGCGCTAGCCTTTCTTTATGTTATTTTTATCCAAAATGCGATTTAATGTTTTCACGCTCTTTAATTAAGTGTATATACTTATTTTGTCATGTTAGCCAATAAAGATATACTAATTCTACTTTAGAATAGTTTCAGAGGTCATAAGATCCCCGATTTTAAGTGTCTGGGTGAAAATGGGGACAAGACAAGTTAGTTATATATTATTCCAATAAAAAAAAAACAAAAACAAAAAAACAATAGTGAGAGGGAGGGATACACCATAGATATGTCAATGTGCAATAAGAGTATTTGACATCGACGTTATCGGGTAAATTTCATGGGTGATTATTCAGCTTTGTGCTCATTACCCAAAAGATATTTTTCTTGCTTTTATTACATAAAGAATATTATTTCTCTAATTAACCTAAAAGTCACTTTTTTTACGTAAAAGTCATTCAACTTTGTGTTCATTATCCAAAAGACATTTTTCTTGCTTTTATTACATAAAAAATATTTTTTCTCTAGTTATCGCAAAAGTCACCTTGGCCTGATTTTACAATACTTTTAATTGAAAAGTCTATTATGTCCTTGACATTATAAATCCTCTCATTTATGTAATATCTTCTATATTATATACTATATACTATATTTTTACCTAGGTATTTTACTTATAATTAAAATAACTTTATATTATTTTATTATTATTTTTATATGCCCTAAACCTGAAGAGGCGTAGCCGGCACCCGATGCCATACTGGGCTCGAGCTTACCACTCTGTAATTGTGAACTTTGGAGGGGTAACTCTCAACTTAGGTCGATGAGGCCATATTCTGAGTCATCTGAAAATAATGTCTCTCTCATCTGAGGGGTAAACATAACTAAAAGCTCATATACATAACTGTGCAGGCCAACGAGGCCGCTATGAACGTCTACAACCAGCAATACCAAACTGAACATGTACATAGGGCTGGCAAGGCCACAATACTAACATACAAAATACACAAGACTCGTCTACAAGCCTCTAAAGATAACTAAACTGTATCATGGTAGGAACAGGACCTCAACCTACCCATCAAACATGTATATATAAAATGGACTCCAAGGTCTAGACCTGGTAACTGAGAGGAAGTGGAGCTCACCAACCAGGCTAATGTTTGACTCTTGTCTACTGGAAAGGTCTATCCAGCTGTCTATCAGGACCTGCAGACATGAATTGTAGCGTCCCCAATAAAAGGGTCGTCGGTGCAAAATAATGTAACGAGTGTGTAAGACAACAAAATAACTGCAAGCTGAAACTGAACTGATAATATAATAACTAGAAGTAACTGAAAGTCAAAGATAATCTGAAGATATTCTTACCTGCTGATACTGACTCAACTCTCTCAATATAGTAAGTAAAATAGTTGTCTGGCCCTATAAGGATCGACATGTGTAACTGCTTTTCCGCAGTCGGCTCGCTTATAGGCGCTCGGCTATGGTAGGCTGGGTATATAACTTACCATCTGATTGGAGGTTGCCCAATCGGGGCCTGCCCACCGATTATAGCTCGATGGTGCTGAAAATACTATAAGACTATGTGTGTATGTGTGTGTACACCCTATGCTCTTTTGACTGGAAGAAGACAATACTTAACTGAATATAAAGTCCTGATAAGGGAGAATATGATAACTTATGAGACTAGGATAATGTACATAAATTCAGGAATATGAACTTCTCTTTATGTCTCGTTATCAAACACATGCAGTTACGAGATCATGCCAAAATGAAGGAAAGGTTTAGTCTTAACATACCTTAATCCCGTTGAGTCCTTAATAGCTTCCAAGCAACTTTTCAAATAACTCAACTCAATCTACCATAGCATCAGGAGATCCAAAATTAGTGTCGAGTAAAGACTAAGTCCGTAACTTAAGCTAGTAGCTCGTTTATGTAAATTCGGTAGCATATCCCATATAACAAGGGCCTCCTCCAATACCATATAACAAAAACAACAACCAAAAAATCCGGCAACATATAAGTATCAATAATAAGATACCATATAATAACAACAAGTCACAACTACTTCACGCCGAGCGTCAAGCTCCGATTGGAACCCGTGTACTCCAAATCACCCATTATAGACTTCTCACTTTAACTTAATAGTATCATTAACATGATAATGAAGTCATTCATCAATAATTTCGGTCTTATACCATATATTCATAACAAAGAAAACAATCCACAACTCCAAGTATCATCAATTAGCAACTTTATTCACTAGTTCATGTCTAGTCCATCCATTTAATTTAATAAACATCAAGATAACATTAAGCATATGCAAGAATACAATACTTACCTCATACAGTAGCTTCAAGTAGAAATCCAAGTTATATTTATCTTATAAATACCATCGAAGCGACTTAAGCTAATCATCACTTCCAATCTCAAGTTTCATATGTTTCTTTCATCAATTCACTTGATAAACATATGGACATGCATAACAACAGAAACCATATCATAATCAAGTTATTTCCTCTAATTTCCAACCATTCACTACATATATATATATATATATATATATATATATATAGCCTTAAAACAACCCAATAAAAGATAACAACATCTCTTCCTCTTTCAAGTGCTATCTTGTAATCTTTCACTCTAGCACCACAACCAACATGTAATTAACCTTAAAAACTATCAAAAGAATGTTAAATATACCATATGAAGTAGATAATATTCAAACCCTAAGCTTAACTTATCTCACCATTATCCTTATTCACATCACAACATCACAGAGGGGTTATTCTTCACCTTTGGCTAACTTTGATGTTGGATTATGGTGTATTTTTTTGAAATTTGTTTGGAGCCTCGACAGAACTGGTTGGGAGGGTTTGGAGAGTGTAAGGATGTAAGGAGGTCCAAAATGAGCAAAGCTCATCCCAAAAATGAGATAAAAACAAGTGAAGGTCAGCCACCGACCAAGTGGAACCCATAGGGGCTTCCTGCGCAATCTCGCAAAAACGTGAATCTCTTTATTCCGATGTCGTATCAATAAACGGTTTAATGAGTTATAACTAGACTCATAGATCTTCAATTTGATATGTGGATAATCCAATAATTCAAATATAATGGGGTTAAAGCTCAGCTATGTTTGACCTAATTTTCAGCACATTTATAAATGTAACTTGTGATGACCTTTGCCTTATTTTGTTCTATAACTCGCTTGACTTCAAAACATAACACATGATTATCATACGAATAACATAAATCATAGCATAACATCCTTATAATATTAAGCACCACAGTCTCACCCTAAAAGTATATGTTATATTATTCCCAAGTTGCCGACTTTCTACGAAACTTATTTTCTTCAATTCGTTTAGCTTCTAAGCCTTTCAACCCTCTTGGTACTTGTTATTCATGATCTTAAATATTTTTAACCTCCATGGTAACATGATTAACTTACTTTATGTACTTTCAAAGATGATCTCATTTCTAAGCTTACATTAATTGACTTACGATGTACTCTCACGTACAAAAACATTCCCCCCCTTTAGAACATTTGTCCTCGAATGTTGACTGATGCACTTATCAGTCCCATAATTTATAGCTTTTATGAATACCTTAATATTGTCCTTGCCCTCTAGGAAACTGTTCTATGAATAAGTCCAAAGGCCTGGGCATTCCCCCTTTAGGTCTCTTTCTCACACCACGACATGTGGTCGGAATTATTCCAATCTCGTAATTGTTGATACCTTCTCTCATGCAGTCTGTATGACTTTGTACTTGTACGGATGCCTATACAACTCTTCTCTCTTATTTCCTCTGGCTTTTAACCAATCTCTAGGCCTTACTTTATGAATATTTATAGAACTATGGCAACTTGTCCCTCTGGGCATCTATAGGTGTACTGAAGTTCTTCGCTTGGTGCTTTGTCGAACTTATGACTATTGCTATATTTTATTTTATAGCCTCGGTTATCTATCCTTATGGATTTACTGCATCTAGGTAGGTCATAATATACCATAACACTTACTTCAGTTTGTTATTATCGAGGTTTGCTACCCAATTCTAGGTTACTCTCTCGTTGCTTATCCTATATGTATAAATCTAAGTCCATTAATGCTTCCTTATTATTGTTCATCTTAAGAATGACAACCTAATCTGATCTCATACTTTGTAACTTTTATCCAACTATTATTGATTCACCTTCATGTTGATCTATAATCTACCACTAATAACTTGAAACCTCTTACGTAATACATTATCATTATGACTCACATCTCATCGGGGAAAATCTAGAGTTATTTGCCTGATCCACCTAGGGACAATACTATACTTCAATAACCGACTATGTTGTATGGGGCAGAGTTTTGGCCAGTCAAAAACTCCCATGTCAAACAGATGAAAGCAGCGGAAATGAGGATGTTGAAATGGATGTGTGGGCATACTAGGTTAGATAGAATTAGGAACGAAGTTATTCGAGACAAGGTGGGAGTGGCCCATGTGGAGTCAAAGATGCATGAGGCAAGGTTGAGATGGTTCGGGTATGTTAAGAGGAGAAGCACAAATGCCCCAATCAGTAGATGTGAGAGGTTGGCCTTGGGAGGTGAGAAGGGGGTGGAGGTAGGACAAAGAAGTCTTGGGGAGAGGTGATCAGGCGGGACATGGCGCAGCTTGAGCTAACTGAGGACATGACCCTAGATAGAAGGGTGTGGAGGTTGAAGATTAGGGCATAAGGTTAGTAGGTAGTCATGCGTTTCCTTTTGTCTTCTCTAGCTCGATAGTATTAGCGCTAGTACGGTACCCTTTTTCCTTAGTTTGCTATATCCTCATGTCTTGTTCCGTTGTTACTTGCCATCGGTAATTCCGTAGTTTGCTAGCAGTACTTCATTCATATTCTCGTTTGCTGTCTTGGAATTAGTTTTCTAAATATGTTATCTTGTTGTTACTTGTTATTGGTATCCCTTTCATATTTTCTGTTGCTATCTTTAATTTAGTTTTCTAATTATTTGCCTTGCTATTACTTGCTATCAGGGATTCTCTCACCTTCTTTAGCTGAGGGTCTATCGGAAACAGTCTCTCTTCCCTTCCAGGGTAGGGGTAAGGCTGCGTACATCCTACCCTCTCCAGACCCCACTTGTGGGATTATATGGATGGTTGTTATTGTTGTTGTTGTTGTTTTAATAACCGTAGTTCATAGCATCCCTATGTGATTCATCTTAAGAGGGTATTCTAATCCCATGCAATTCATGAAATCCCTTCTCTTTGAATTAATACTCAATCGAAGGCCTAACTATCATCCGCTTATCATTTGTCATAATTAAACCCTTATTTACTAGCAGGGCAGCATTTTATCTCTTCTAAATGCTTCTAGTCTTAAACACCTTCGAGTTCATTCAGGTTATATAGATATTTCTATAACTTATGGGAATCATCAACTCTCTTGTTTTAATGGGCTTAATCCTGAGGCCTTGCCTATTCTCGTCACCTTCTCACTCACATTTTGTTATCCTTAGTCATGTCTACCTAAAACCTTATTAATCCACCATACTTTAGCGTACGACCTACACATATCTATTTATACTACTCGCAACTTTGCTTTAACTTGCTAGCACTACAGATTTCCTTATATTATTCTAGAACCTCAAGCGAGACATCACGTTGTCTCTAACTCTTCTTAACTCTCTTAACTAGACCTCTCAGCACCTGGAAACCATAGGGTGGAAGATATGCTACTGGATATTGATTCACAATGCTTCTAGCACTCTACCTGAAGTATGGACTATTCACGACCTTCTGCACTTGAGTATCTCGTACCTTCTTCACTTTTACCTTACTTACCATTAAATCTTGCATCGTATCTCTATCTCTTTTATAACCTCCCTTCCACATAGGTAGGATTCACATCCACAACTTGAAGTTCTACTATAATACTTGCACCTCCGGTGCATACACAATCCGGTGGGAGCTTCATACTGATTTCTTATGAGGTTGGTACTCTTCTAACTGGCTTTATCGTAGAGTTGCTATAGAATATGGTTGTTGTATTATCTCTTTTGTACCTCTGATATTAAGAGTGATTCTGCAATATTCTCAATCACGATTTCTATAATTATCTAGGTCTAATAATTATACTCCTGATTTACTTAGCTGATGTAACTCTTTAGTTTCCTCTTCTCTCTTAGCCTTTATATAGGCTTAAGCTATCTTCCCATATGCGGCTCAGGGTATTAGTTATTACTTTAGCCTTTCATGGACGCTATGGAACATCCATGATATAATCTACTAACAATTCAAGCCTTTGTTTGTGACATGAACTCAATTCTTTCTTTTAACGTATACTAGAGTGTACTATAATTGTAAGAATGTCAATATATATACTGCATGAATAATACTTTGAAATCTTAAGTGTGGTCATAACGTAACTAACTCTGAGTTATAGATCGAATAATTCCTTTTGTGCCTTCTCAGTTGTCTTTAAACGTAAACAATTACTTTTCATTGTCGTTCTGACACTTGTTACATGAATATTTGGCCTATCTTAGTACCCACATATATTGGAATTTCGTGCAAATCATATGATCTCGAATGTTACTTTCGATTTTACTTCCCATTTATTGGTCACGATAGGTGCCACTTTATTATGGAGTGCATACATGTTAGATCATTTCTTCTTTAGGTCACCATGCTTATGTTGAAGCCTTCTTCCTTATTTCCTCAGCTAGTCTTTCGTTGTAGCACGTAGGGGAGACCCTTTGACTCCTATAAAGCTTTGAGCTTATTATATTGTATACCCAATGGAATTTTCGATGTTCTTACTCGCCTATAATTATCCTTAGTTACTTACCTCCGCGCCCATGTGCTCGTAGGGTTACTTCATGACTAAAATTTTGACTATCTCCCCAGTGGCACTCTCTTTTATTTTCGTAATACTTATACAGTACCTTTAACTACCCCAACTCTTATCTGAATATTTTTCAAGGATTACAATGTCATATCTGTGAGACTGAATTTCTTGTGCTGGGTTTCACTACGTTTATCTTGCATGATCTGTTGATTTATCGAAGACCTCTTGTCTAGCCATAACTAGGCTCTTCCTGAATCAACTACTAATTACTCGTCAGTCTATGCTCATATTTATATTCTACGTAACCTCTCTTGGGTTATGTCTTTTGTCTTAGCTTACCTTTTGCACTGGCTCCTAATGTATCAACCGTCCATTCACACTTATTTATCAATAATATCCTGGTCGAAAACCCTTACTGCCTCTCATTGGCATCGTGCTTGCATAATATTCTGGAGTCATAACATATTAGTAGGATTTGAATAAATGTAATCTCATTCCTTTCGTCTTTTTACCGCATTCTTCCTTTATTATTCCATAGCTATCTCAACCTCTTAACTTCGACGTAATACCATATCACCCTATCTTCCGACCTTTAGGGGAGTACCAACATTTAATGCTATGAAGATTTACTTATAAATATTTTACCCCTTTATCTTCGGCGTCTTTTCATATCTTCACAGACTCTTACTTTCCTTGCGGTAACCCTTCTCAACCAGGGATAATTGAATTTCTTACGAGGGTGACACCTAGTGTAACTGGCACACTTAGTTCCTTAAGCTTAACTCTGCTCATAGTGCTTGCTTTAGGGAAGCGTCTTCCTGAATGACCTTTAAAGGTTATTCTTCTGTTGTCCATTCTATCATTGCCGAAACGCGATCTCTGAAATCTTGCGATACCAATTATTATCAATTCTTTCGGTCCCTAAATCATGTTCGATTTTTTTTCTTGTTTACTAGCCCATACTAATTTCTATTACTCCGAGGGTCTAACTTAGCCTTCTAGTAATCATGATATTGCTTTTGGCATATACACTTTTATAGTCTCAAGTCCTGTCACCTCTAGTCTTTCCCTTTACTTGACTCTAGACTCTTTCATCTGGTCATATTATGATTTACCATTATCTCCCTTTTATCACATCTTACTCGTAATACTTCATTTACTCTCTTTTTATTCTCATGCTAATATCTCTGTCTATTACCTTATTCTGAAAACTTCAACAAAATATTCTTTCACTTTTATCTCCCCTTGCTTCATCTCACCGGCTCTTCGGGTTGCCTAATATCCTCTTTTACTAGGGGCGGGAGTCATACTAAGGTAAATATTTACACTTCTAGGATTCCACTACATATCTTCTGATATTTTCTAAATGTCCTAGTATTCTACCTGATTGTACTATTCTAGAGTGCACCACCTGGTATGCACGATCTAATAGGGCCTCAAACAGGGCCACGTCATCTAGAATTCTCTCTCTACTAATGCCCTTACCTGCTGCTGTATTATCCCTCTGGTTAGATGTAATTTTTATAATTGAAAGCATCTCTATATCATTAGCAAACATAAGTTTTGGCTCGAACTCCTATGACTCAACTCTATAGCACGATTTGGATTTGAAAGAAGGGTAACAAACCCCTAAATGCCTTGTAGCTTCCTGTTTATATAATATGGTGAACAACATATCTATAAACAGGGCTCTACTAGACACAGCTTGTAGACTCCCTAGGATAGAACTGCTTTGATACCAAGTTTGTCACACTCCAAACCTAAAGAGGCGTGGCCGACACCCGATGCCATACTCGGCCCGAGCGTACTACTCTGTAACTGTGAACTCTGGAGGGGTAATCCTCAACTTAGGTTGATGAGGCCATATTCTAAATCATTTGAAAATAATGTCTCTCTCATCTGAGGGGTAAACGTATCCAAAAGCTCATATACATAACTATGTAGGCCGACGAGGCTGCTATGAACTTCTACAATCAGTAATCCAAACTAAACATGTACACAGGTGATAAGTAGGGATTTTGACTGCTTATTAGCATATTTTAGCTTTGTTTTAGGCTGAAAGTATTGAATTTTGTTCCCGAAACTAATGAAATTATGCAAATTGCAGGAATGGAAGTTTGGTCTCCCGAGATGAAATACGACTCAAAAAGGAGTGTTCCGAAGTACAAGGCAATAAAGGGCGCAGAAGCACAAATGTGCGGTCCGTAGAAGGAATTATGCGGCCCTAGAAGAAATTGTGGACCACAGAATTCCATATGCGGCCACAAACCAAGAAGGAAAATCTAGCAGAACTTTCAGCAATGTGTGGACCACAAATGAATTGTGCGCAGCAGAACTGGGCTAAGAGTCAAAGATCATAAAGTAAGCAAAAAGACCAAATCCAGGAGCCTTTGTGAATTGCAAACCGCACAAGAATTGTGTGGCCGCAGAAGATTGCCTCGCGGCCACAATTTAGAAATGTGCGACCGCAGAACTCCATTTCCTGCCAGCTGAAGAAATCTACGGACCGACATGGAATTTGCGGCCGTAGAACCTCCCGAGGGTCATTTTTGTTCGAGATTTTCATCCCTATATAAATAGACGAGTTTCACAAAATTAGGTCAAGTTTGAACATCTGAAGTTGTTGCAGCCGTTATCTTTGCTATTTTAGGAAGTTTTAGCTTATTTAAGCATTTTAACATTAGATTTCATCATTTTAATCTTCCATTATGAGTTTTATTAGCTTTTCTTCTTTGTTTTCTTCAATACCCATTATGAGTAGCAGGAGTTTTACTAGGGTTGTGACCCAACCCTAGTGTGTAAACATCATAGGTGATTAATTTTATGTTTGTTTATGATTGGATGTTGATTATTTAGCTTAGTTCATGCTTCAATTTTAGAATTAATGGGGAATTGGGTTAATTGAGAGACTGATTAGCCTAATTAAAGGGTTCAAACCAGAGATAGTAAGAATCCGACTTGAGCTCATATCAACTATTTTGTTTGATACCCATTTGGACTCTGAGAAAGCCAAATTAGGAAAAATTACTCTCTGATCGAGAGGTAATAAGTGGGTAACGTAGAGTTGAGAGCTATAATACACCATAATCAATAAAATAAGTATAAATGTCTTTATCCCATTAGGCAAATACCTTAGTTATGGTCACAACCTTAGGCCTTTAATCCAATTGGAAAGACCTCAAAAATATTTATTTATAGTCTATTCTCTTTAGCTTGCATTCATAAGAGTAACAATAGAAGTAGAAAGTAAAAATCTATTGTGGAAGTGCAATCTAGATAACCCATTTGGTTACATCAAATACATACTCCTAACACCCCTCATAACTCCCAATGGATTCGATCCGGACTCATAGTTGGGTCAGGCCGACAAGGCCGCCATGAATGTCTCCAACCAGCAATACCAAACTGAACATATACACAGGGTTGGAAAGGCAATAATACTGATATACAAAATACACAGGACTTATCTACAAGCCTCTAAAGATAACTGAACTATATCATGGTCGGGACAGGGCCTCGACCTATCCATCAAACCTGTATATATAAAATGGACTCCAAGGTCTAGACCTGGTAACTCCGAGGAAGTGGAGCTTACCAACCAAGCTGATGTTTTACTCTTGTCTACTAGAAAGGTCTATCTAGCTGTCTATCAGGACATGCAGGCATGAAATGCAGCGTCCCCAACAAAAAGGACGTTAGTATAAAATAATGTATCGAGTATGTAAGGCAACAGAATAACTGCAAGCTGAAACTGAACTGATTATATAATAACTGTAAGTAACTAGGAGTCAAAGATAATATGAAGATATGCTTACATGCTGACACTGACTCAACTCTCTTAATATAGTAAGTAAAATAGATGTCCGGCCCTATAAAGCTTGGTATGTGTAACTGCTTTGCCATAGTAGGCTCGGTCATAGGCGCTCGACCATACTAGACTCTATATCTCGACCATTCTAGGCTCATTCATAAGTACTCGGCCACTATAGACTCGGTATAACTTACCATCTGATCTGAGGTTGCCCAATAGGGGCCTACCTACCGATTATACCTCGATGGTGGTGAAAATACTACACATACACACACATACACCCTCTGCGATCTTGACTGGAAGAAGATAATACTTAACTAAATATAAAGTCCTAATAAGGAAGAATATGATAACGTATGAGACTAGGATAATATACATAAATTCAGGAATACGAACTTCTTTTTATGTCTCGTTATCAAACACATGCAGTTTCAGGATTATGCCAAAATAAAGAAAAGGTTTAGCCTTAACATATCTTAACCCTATTGAGTCCTTAATAGCTTCCAAGCAACTCTTCAAACAACTCAACTCAATCTACCATAGTATAAGGAAATTGAAAATCAGTGCTGAGTTAACTTAAGCTAGTAGCTCATTTATGTAAATTCGGCAGCATCTCCCTTGCAACAAGGGCCTCCTCCAATACCATATAACAACAACAACAACCAGAAAAATCTAGCAACATATAAGTAGCAATAACAAGACACCATATAACAATAACAAGTCACAATTACTTCACGACGAGTGGCAAGCTCCGATTAGAACCCGTATACTCCATATCACCCCTTGTAGACTTCTCACTTTAACTTAATAGTATCATTAACATGATAATGAAGTTATTCATCAATAATTCTAGCCTTATACCATATATTCATAATAAAGAAACTAATCCACAACTCCAAGTATCATCAATTAGCAACTTTATTCACTAGTTCTTGTCTAGTTCATCCATTTAACTTAATCAACATCAAGATAACATTAAGCAAATTCAAGAACACAATATACTTACCTCCTACGGTAGCTTCAAGTCGAAATCCAAGTCATATTTAGATTACCATAGCCCTCAATGGCAATACAACACCATAGAAGTGACTTAAACTAATCTTTACTTCCAGTCTCAAGTTTCATATGTTTCTTTCTTCACTTCACTTGATAAACATATGGACATGCATAACAACAGAAACCATATCATAATCAAGTTATTTCCTCTAATTTCCAACTATAACAACATATATATATATATATATATAACTGTATGGATCCAAATTTGACTTGACCTCGACCTATGATGAGTACGACCAACGACCGAGTATCTTCGAATCGGCGTCCCGAGGAAGACGACCTTAAGGCAAAAGTAAACTGTATGACCTTTGTAGAATGTAAGCCCATTAGGAGACATTGAGAATATTCTGTCGAATATTCCTTGTATTTTTATTTCTTATAATTCTGAATGTTTTCTCTCTAGTATATAAGGGGGAAAAAGATCTTGTAAGAAGGGAGGACATTCGGAAAGTGAACGAATCTAAAATACAAGGAAACTTTGCAACTCTCTTCTCCTTACCTACTATTAGTTTAGAGATAATTATCTTCAACTACGATTTACCCCTTCATCTTTAATTGCTTTGTCCAAAAAGGTTTTAACATATTTTGAGTTAAACAATTTGGCGCCGTCTGTGGGGATTTCCATAGCTAAAATCATAGTTCTTATCTAGATCCCTGAAAGTGATCACCTTTCTTCGAACCTCCAAAACCAACAATGGCGGGAAAGGAAGCGAGGCTGAAGGCGATAGCAGACGTCTCGAACAATCTCCTAAACTCCCTCGACGAAGCCGGTAGAGAAGATGATGGGAATACAACACCAAGAGCTATACTTGAGGGGGAGATCTCACCTCTTCCACACGAAGATCTAACGATCTTGCGCGAAAGGGGAGCCTCAACATCCACCATGAGGGAAGCACCACCAGCAGTCAAAAAGTTGATGGAAGAATGGTTGACAAGTGCTTTTAGCAACATGATCGAGAAACCCACTCAAGGAGGTGTCGAAGGCATACCACCTACAGAAATCCCAGCTACCGCCGATGAGCCAAGCACTACACGAGCAGGTAATACCCACACTATCACTAAAGCAGGTGACGCTACACTCATGGCCATCTTAAAGAAAATGGAAGTGATGGAAAATGAAAACAAAATACTCCGCGACCAAATGAAGGAACATCAGGAGAGGGTCGATAAAATACTAGGTGCTCCAAAGCTATTACCGAAATGCGACGTAGGTCGATTCGTCGAACAGCCTTACAGTGAAGGGGCTGCTCCTCATCCTATTCCCAAGACCTTCAAGATGCTGCCATACTTGAAAATATATGACGGGATCACAGACCCGGAGGATCACCTAATCCATTATGTTACCGAAGTAAAAGGCAATGATCTATCAAAAGAGCAGGTATCGTCTGTGCTGTTGAAAAAATTTGGCGAGACCTTGACAGGGGGAGCATTGACATGGTACTCTCAACTACCAGCACGATCGATATTGATGTTCGAAGAAATGGCAGATAAATTTGCCACCGCTCATGTAAGAGCGAAGAAGGCTGAGGCTAGGGTCAAGATATCTTCGCCGTCAGGCAAACGAAAGCGAGGGGCTTCGAGATTTCTTGGCCCGATTCAACAGAGTAAGGATGAGCCTACCGAACGTGTCGGAAGGGATGTCAGTCGTAACCTTTCAGAATGGGTTAAACAGGAGCGGGTCAAAGGCAACCAAAAATTGCTCAGTAGACTCATGAAATACCCCCCACCATATGGGAAGATATTCACAATGCCTACTGTGCCGAAGTGAGAGCGGATGAGGATGACCTGAACAACCCACTTCAACGATTAACATCAGTCCAGACCGAGACAAAGAGAGATCAACGTAGCGACGGACGACGAGATCAACCACCACGTTTCAATCACGAAAGGCATCAACCCATATTCGAACATCCAACCCGCACCCTCCACGACATGCAGATGTTGTGCCACGACACACTGCACCCCTTTGGAGCGAAAGAGATATGCCTCCACTACTATCTGCTCATAATTTCTGTGTTTCCCCTTCAGAAATAGTGTACGCACTAGAGAAGCTGGTCACGAAGGTGCAGTGGCCACAAAAGAAGAAATCAGATCCAAGCACCAGGAGGTCGAACGTCCTCTGTGAGTTCCACCAAGAAAGAGGACACAAGACCGAAGATTGTATAGGTCTATGGCAAGAAGTAGTTAGAATGTTGAACCAAGGGTACCTGAAAGAACTGTTAAGTGATAAAGGAAAGGCCAACTTCGCTCGAGGATGCGACCCATCTCAAGACCTCCAAAGCCACCATCGCCAGCACGTACCATACAAATGATCATTGGCTGCGGCGATGATACGGTAATCAACCATGTGAAGTTCACTACCACGCACAAACTCAATTCTTTAGTGACTTCTCAATTTATTCAGTAGTCAACTCCAAATCTTCAACTTTACTTAACATCCTTTAAAATAATGAAAAACAATAAACAAAAACAAGAAAAGAATGAGAAACATAATTAAGTATAAGAAGTGCACGCGCAGTTCCATAAAAAATAATGGTCATCATGATATTTCTTTCAAATCAAGAATTTAATTAAAAAAAGTAAAAGAAGCATAATTTGTGCAAAATTCACCATGTTTCTCTTACTTCTGATAAATATGCCATTTTTCCTCCTTTGAAACTCCAAACAAGAAGAAACACTAAAGCAGGGAAAATGAGACGGACCTTTAAAACGTCATCGTTTTAGTTCTCCACTTCCCCCTGCTTTATTCATTTCAATGGCTAAACAAAATTCAACGAATAAGAAAACAATTCCACCATATATGAAAGCAATTTCCGGTTCATTGGGTGGTGTTGTGGAAGCCACACACTACCTGTCCTAGCAGGAGGGGTCACCCTGGAAACAACGTTCCACATTATGAACCAGGAAACGACCTACAACGCCATCATAGGACGACCATGGATACACGCCATGTGAGCCGTCCCCTCAAGCTTCTATCAGGTGATCAAATTTCCCACCCTATGGGGGATATTCAGCATCCGAGGCGAGCCATGTACCGCCCAAGAATGCTATTAGATCGCCCAAGATTGCACACACACCAGACAGCTAAAAGGGGCAAGCACGGAAGCATAGCAGTCAGCCATGTCGGGAACTAAGCTCGACATACAAGAAGAAGCCATCAAAGATCCGGACAATGTAGAAGCTTGCAAGGCAACCGTAGAGTATCTCGACCCCATCCAGTTAGATAACACCGATTGCGCCAAAAAGGCTTACGTTGGGCACAATCTCTCGGAGCCAGGTGAGTATCGTGAATTTTTAACTAACAACGCCGATTTGTTTGCTTTTTCGTATTCAGATATGCCAGGAATCCCAAGGGAGATCGCCACACAAAAGCTAAATATCGATCCGCTTTATCCACCGATACGACAAACGGGGAGGAAATTCAATGCCATGATCAATGAGTCGGTTAGCGAAGAAGTTGATAAATTACTCGCCAATGGTTCCATCAGAGAATCGAAATACCCCCAATGGGTAGCCAACGTGGTCATGGTCAAAAAGAAGAACGGGAAGTGGCGAATGTGTGTCGACTTCACCGATTTGAACAAAGCATGCCCGAAGGATTCTTTCCCGCTGCCTCACATCGACCAACTTATCGATGCAACAACGGGCCACGAACTGCTAAGCTTCTTGGATGCGTACTCCGGTTATAATCAGATTCTAATGGCTGAAGAGGATCAAGAAAAGACCACTTTCATCACTCACCAAGGTACGTACTGCTACAAGGTAATGTCGTTCGGGCTCAAGAACGCAGGGGCCACGTCTCAAAGATTGGTCACCAAAATGTTCAAAGAACAACTCGGTAAAATAATGGAGGTTTACATCGATGACATGCTAGTGAAGTCAGCAAAGAAAGAAGATCACATTGGTCATCTAAAGGAAGCCTTCGAAATACTAAGGCTGTACGGAATGAAACTGAACCCCAAAAAGTGCGCCTTCGGCTTGACTTCTAGAAAGTTCCTCGGTTTCCTAGTGTTGCAAAGGGGAATCGAGGTCAACCCAGATCAAATCAAGGCCATCGACGCAATATCGGAAGTACTGACAAGCAAAAAACAGGTACAGAAGTTGACGGGACGAATAACTACCCTATCAAGGTTCATTTCACGATCCTCGGATTGATGCCATAAATTCTTTAATGTACTAAGGAAAGATCACGGGTTGCAATGGAACAGTGAATGCATCGACGCCCTGAAAAAGCTGAAAACATATCTATCCTCACGACCGCTGCTCGTCAAAGCAGATCCAGGTGAATGCCTACTTGTGTATCTAGCAGTTTCCGAAGTTGCGGTAAGCGTAGTCTTGGTTCGTGAAAATAAAGGTACGCAATCTCCAATTTACTATGTCAGCAAAACTTTAATCGATGCTGAAACGAGGTACCCTCACCTTGAAAAACTAGCTCTGGCACTGGTCGTAGCTTCACGGAAGCTTAGACCGTACTTCCAATGTCACCCTATAAAAGTGGTAACAACCTTCCCCCTAATAGGTATCCTACATAAACACAAACTATCGGGTAGGCTGGCCAAATGGGACATATAGCTAAGCGAGCACGACATAACGTACCAACCGCGAACTACCATCAAGTCGCAGGTGCTCACAGACTTCGTCGCTGATTTCAGCACAGAAATATTGCCCGAGGTAGAGCAGGAAGCACTCCGCACTTCTGCACACACCGACCTCTGGGTCCTCTACACCGATGGTGCCTCCAATGCCTTGGGCTCGGGACTGGGACTCGTCCTCGAGGTCCCTACAGGCGAAGTAATTTGTCAGTCCATACGATGCCCC
The DNA here is from genome assembly GCF_000715075.1 of Nicotiana tabacum. Lineage (NCBI taxonomy): Eukaryota > Viridiplantae > Streptophyta > Magnoliopsida > Solanales > Solanaceae > Nicotiana > Nicotiana tabacum. The sequence continues at coordinate 79,501,744 of NC_134087.1, forward strand.
GAGATGACTAACAAAGAGGCCGAGTATGAAGCCGTGATTGCAGGTTTGAAGCTAGCCCTCAAATATGGCGCCCGACGACTCATCCTCCGATGCGACTCCCAACTCGTGGTGAATCAGGTCACCGGGAATTTCCAAATCAAAGAGCAGAGGCTACAAAGATACCAGTTAGAAATCTACAAACTTCTGCCGGAGTTTGATGAATGCCGCCTCGACCAAATACCTAGGGCACAAAATATCAAAGCAGACGGCCTCGCTAAATTGGCTACGACCACAAAAAATATTAGCAAAGAAAACGTGGTCACCCTACTCCATTCCGCAATAGACCACGTAGGTACATTCTATAAACCTAACTTGGGACTGGCGTAATCACTTCGTAGCCTATTTTCAGGATGGAACACTCCCGCAAGACAAAAAAGAAGCCAAAAAACTCCGTGTGCAGGCAGCCCGGTACAACCTAGTAAATAGCGATCTCTACAAAAGGACGTTTGGCGACCCACTAGCCAAATGTCTTAGGCCGCATCAAACGAGGCAAGTACTAGAAGAAGTACACGAGGGGCACTGCGGCACCCACACGGGAAACCGCGCCCTTATAAGATGCCTCATTCGCGCCGGATACTACTGACCCACCATGAAAAAAGAAGCCGCCGACTATGTCAGGAGATGTGAACAATGTCAAAAGTACGCCCCTATGATACACCAAGTAGGGGAACTCCTTCACTCCATCACTTCGCCATGGTCATTCATAAAATGGGGAATGGACATATTCGACCCCCTCCCAGTAGGACGAGGTAAGGTACACTTTCTTTTAGTTTTAACTGACTACTTCTCTAAATGGGTGGAAGTAGGTGCATACACTCAGATACACGAGCAGGAGGTCATCGCCTTCATATGGAAAAACATTATATGCCATTTTGGCATCCCCAAATAGATCAGCTACGATAACGGACCCCAGTTCCTCGAAAAATGAACGATTGAGTTTTTCGAAAAATGGCACATCAAACGGATACTCTCTACGCCCTACCACCCTACCGCCAATGGTCAAGCCGAATCCTCCAACAAAGTAATATTGAACATATTGAAAAAGAAGCTTGAGGAAGCTAAAAGGCTGTGGCCTGAACTACTACCGGAAGTATTGTGGGCATACCGTACTATGCCAAAAACCAGCACATGAGAAATGCCATATTCACTGGTCTACGGGACCCAGACCCCGATCCGATCATGATGGCGCCTCTCGTGAAGACAAGGCCAGCCAACCAACCCATTTCGCCTTTTCAGAATAGTTAATATTAATAAACAGTTCTAGCATAATTAAATAACCACAGTTTAAATAAAAGTTTTCTTTATTAAGTGCGGAATACAACCCAAACACAGCCCAAACCGGGGTGTCACAAGTCACGAGCATCTATTTGAGTATAAATACAACTGCAAAGCCTGAAACATATAAAATAGGACTGGTAAACAAAAGGAAGAAATGCGGTGCTGCGAACGCTAGCAGTCACCTCACTAAACTCCGATAACTTAGCCTCCGACCAGCTCAAAACACGCTGCCGGGGTGAACAAATACCTGCATCTACACACAAGGTGCAGAAAGTAATGTGAGTACTCCGACTCGGTGAGTAATAAAGGTAAATAACAACTGAGTAGTAAGAAATCACGTAAAGCAACCAACATGCTGTATAGAAGCAGTGAAAACCCTTTAAGAAAAATAGTGAAGCTGTGAAATCTTTAGAAATGTCTTAGCTCAGTTTAAACCTCTTTTGAAAATGACTTTCTCAACAGTTACGCAAATGAGTGCAAAACGAATAGTGCAAATAAGCACGAAAATCCGCCCCTCGGGCACAACACTCAATTAACAGATAATGCCAGGCAATCAGATAGATATCACATGGAGTAGCACAAATAACAGATAATGGCAGACAAATGAGATAAAGTAAACACATAGAACAATATCAACACCGCTACGGCGTGCAACCCGATCCATATATTGCTGCGACGTGCAGCCCGATCCATATTTTACGTCGACGACGCTAACTGGGGGTGTGCAGACTCCGGGAGGGGCCCCTTACGGCCCAAGTGCAATATAAAGCCATATCGTAGCATCAAAATCTAGGCCATCGGCCTCATATCAATATCAGTATAACATTGCTGTGGCGTGCAGCTCGATCCATTAGTATCCTCACATCTGGACCTCAGCCATACTCAGTCCAAAAATCACATAAGCCCCTCAGGCATTAGTAAAAACAGTAGTTCTCAGCCCAAAACATCATTTACTATATCATTTTAGTTTCAAAACTGAGTAAAAGTGGTTGAGTTGTAAAACAGTGGAAAACAGTACGACTGAGTTCAAGTACTAGATCAAAACAGTGAGGAAATAGTGATAAAAATCCCCGGAGGGTTCAAATAGTTGGCTCGAAGCCCAAATATGGCAATCAGTCCAAATAATGATGATAACAAATAAGTTTCAATCAAATACGCGGTAAAAGCGTCAATCGGGACGGACCAAGTCATGATCTCCAATAGTAAACGACCCCACGCTCGTCATCCAGCGTGTGTCTCACCTCAATATAGCACTACGATGTGCAATCCAGGGTTTCAAACCCTCAGGATATCATTTACAATCATTACTCACCTCGAACCGGCGAAATCTCTAGCTCGCGACGCCTTTGCCCCTCAAATCGGCCTCCACGCACGTCGAATCTATCCAAAATCAGAACGAATGCATCACAATATGCTAAGGGAACAATGCCCAAGCGAAAACAAGTAATAATGGGCACAAATCCCAAAATTACCAAAAACCCGAGCCCCGGGCCCACTTCTCAAAACTCAGAAATTTTTACATCATTAGATTTCTTATCATCCCACGAGTTCATACATACCAAAAGTTCTCAAATCCGACCTCAAATGGTCCTTCAAATCCCAATTTAAAATCTCAAAATCCCAAGCCCTAGTTCTTCCATTTTTAGCCAAATTTTCATGAATTTCTAGGTTAGTCTCACAATAAAATCACGTTTTAGGTTCATAAAACTTATCTCCAATCAATTCTCCTTGAATCCCTCTACAATTCCCCTCCGAGAGCTCCCAAAATACTCAACTATGATGGAAATATGGCTCAAAATCGCGGATGAAACAACTTAAAACATTCTGCCCAGGGGTTCTTTTCGCATCTGCGGACAAAAATCCCGCTCCTGCAGCACCGCTTCTACGGGCACTTCTCCGCATCTGCGGAACTTCACCTAAGGTTCGAAATCCGCATCTGCGGTCAAATGGTCGCATCTGCGATACCGCACCTGCGGTTCCTGCCTTACCCCCTCAAAACCGCATCTGTGTCTTTCCTTCCGCATCTGTGACACCGCACCTGCGGTCCCAATTCCACAGGTGCGGAAATACCAGAAGCAGCAGACATCAGCTATCTTCTAAGTTCCAAAAATTCCTGTTAGCCATCCGAAATCACCCCGAGGCCCCCTGGGCCTCAACCAAAAGCATGAACATGACCCAATACCTTATTCAAACTTGTTCCAATCATCAAAACACTTCAAACAATATCAAATCCATCAATTCACATCGAATTCAAGCCTAAGTTTTCTAAAAACTTCCGAAATACGCTTTCGATCAAAAACCCAACCAAACCATGTCCGAATGACCTGAAATTTTGCACACACATCACAAATGACATAACGAAGCTACAACAACTCTCAGAATTCCATTCCGACCATCGGATCAAAATCTCACCTATCAACCAGAAATCGCCAAAATACTAACTTCGCCAATTCAAGCCTATTTCTACTCCGGATCTCCAAAACCAATTCCGATCAAACTCCTAAGTCATAAATCACCCAGCAAAGCTAACCAAATCATAAATTTTTTGATTCGAGCTCATATACAAATAAGTCAACTCGTGGTCAAACCTTTCAAATTCAAAGCTTTTAACTGAGACCGTTCTTTCGAATTCATACCGATTTCCGTAAAAACTAAAATCAACGATTTACATCAGTCATAATACATCATACGGGGCAAGTCATGCCCGAGAACTGGCGATCAAAGTGCAAAAGCTTGAAACGACCGGTCGGGTCATTACATCCTCCCCCACTTAAACACATGTTCGTCCTCGAACGTACCCAAAGTTGTTCTAAAAGCCAACCCGTAGCTGAATAATTTTACCATGCATATACCCGGGGTGATCCCATGTCACCCTATCTCATATAGGTCTGATAACACATTGCAACTGAAATAGCACAATCCAATCTGGCCCATAAGCCATAGAACCACATTTCCACTTCTGAAACCATCAATATGATCAAAACCTCACACCTATACTCAGAATAGACCCGAACCAGCTGTAATAACCCATGCCTGCAACCTCGGGAGCAATCCCATCATATACCACATAACTCAAACACTCGTAGCGATAACTTCTATTCACAGCAGCTACCCACAACAATCGAATACTGGTAGAAAACCTCTTATCAACTAAAGTCTCATTCCAACACTTTCATATACTGCCAACGATAAATGAAATATGCACTGAACCATAACCATTTCTGAGATCGACTATTCATGTAGCCACTTCTCCTTTGGCAAATACCATAGCAAATTTTCGAGCCGAACCTCGACATTATCCTCCCAACATGCTGAAATCGAATATGTTCGTATTCATTAATGATCCCAATGATCTCCTCTAATCCAACACATCACTCTGGTGACATGACGCATCAATAGAGGCCTAAGCCACAACTGGCATAATACGCGCGCCAATAAGCAACGGTCCTAACATACTCAATCATGAAAATGACTCAATGAAGGAGCTGTACCTCAAGCTCACCCATACCACCACAACACAAGACCGAGGACACGTCTCACATCATAGAAATAGAACACTTGAATCTAACCCGCAAGGTCATATCTCCACTTAGCTTCGTTGCAAAAATGCACGATTCCATCCAAACACTGTTCCACATGAAACACCTCAAGTCACTATGCTCGAAATTGACAACCGCGCGCAATTTGACGCCTGGAACCAAAGCAAATCACTACACCCACGGTGAAACAAGGAACACATACCACGCAGACCCGATACGACGTAACCGATACATCATCCACCGAGTAATACCCAATTACTTTTCCCGCTCGACTTCCACTATGAATCCCAATAGAACCGCACCATATGTGCCCATAACCAACAAATCATAACGTCTCGCAACACAAAAAGGCAACTCATAGATCTCCCAGATCACTAGTAAGCTCAATAACGATCGAATCAACATGTCCCTCAACAATATAGCTTGGGGCCAACTAAGCCGACTCAGCTAGAACACGTATCCACATTGGCCTGCCAATGAACTCCTTATCAAGGAAGCCTGACGCTGCTCCTTCCACTACTATAACTCCTGCCGGAGCCATACGATACGGTGCAGTACCAAATCAATACCAAAATCAACAACCCTGCCCGACGACATGCCCGACCACAAGAAACACATCTGGAGAGTCCCTCAACACCAGAACTGAATCAGTGGTAGAATCCTCTACACCGACATCCATCACAAAGGCTCAATTAAGAAAGGCAATCCTTCCCAGCTGTTCGCTGGGTCCTTGAAATATAAACCACTCTACTAGAACATAATCCGTCGCACCTCGCCACTCAACCTATGGCATTTCCGGCATAGCCCACAATGTAATAGTCTAGAATAACCCAACACTGAGATAACCAGTCTGAATTACAACATCATATCCAACATCTAACATACCAACAAAGAAAGATCCACTCGAGCCTCCAAATCCCGATAGTCGCTAAATAGTGCTGATACACATGATCCACAACCACAACATAGCCTGAATATGAGAACTTCCCTCTCCAAATCCACACGGCCTATGAATCACCATATCCGATCCTAATTTCGCCGTCCGAATACATGCTACGCCTCAAATACCCAATCATTCCATGATAGATACTCAAAAATTTCCCTGTGCCACCAAGCAAACTCGAATATCACCAGTCAATCTAACAAGAAAGTGCCCCAATACTACCGAAGTACCATCAACTTAATCACATTGTCTTTTCTGAAACATATACCCTCATCAGATCACCCCAATTAGCACTACCACTTCCTTAATCATCTGAAACTGCTTGTGCTGCCTAAGGATTCATGACTTTCCGTTCAGAACTGAACCGTAACCTTCCACACACAATTGTCAAACCTCCACAACCCACCGCATATACCATACCATCTCAAGATAACATGAGAACTTCACCTTCCTTCCAAGCCACAAACATCTACATACTCAATTGGTCAAGAACTTTCCATTGGTCCTAATCTAGAAGAAAAATTACTATACATCCCATGCTCCGCATGCCCATAGAAAATATACATCTCCAAACCGTGGTAAAAACCATCAAGATCTCTCCGAGTTCCCTTTGCACAAATCAGACATGTCAGTACTGAATCCTTCTAACTTGATCAAGCAAAGCAAGCCATCAAAACCTAAGAGCATCGCTGCAAAATACCTGAAAGAACTCATTACCTCGAACACACACAAGAAATTAATCATATCCTCACCATACCGATTCGGTCTACTGTCAAACTATTCCATCTATCTAAATTTCCTTCTGATTCATTTTCAACTTGATATTCTCTCTTGCTGTAGTACCACAATTCCTCAACCCAGGCTCACCACACGAGACCCAAGCACAAGACCACACTGTCTAAGACCTATAAGCCGCTGAATACTCACTCAATTACTCCCAGAAACACCACATTCCAGAACATTTTACGCTGAGGAACTTCCTGCGAATCTAAATCCGTTACCTTTGCTTTCTTGATACTGATACATAGAGTCCTATATTCAATATAGAAATATCACAAGTCTTGACCTCTTCCCATGAAAACACAGTTTCTAACCCCATATACAACTTTAAGATACCCAATTGTTACATGTAGAACCTCGAACACATTAGAACCATTCTCGAGAGTCACTCACTCTCTTCAAACTGCAATTAGCCTGATCAAACGAACAGAACCACCCGTGCCTCATTAGCACTCTAACACCGCAGAATGAAATCCTCATCCCAACACATCCAGGCAACTTCCTACTCTATGCACCGAGCATTCCTTACCAACAACAACTTAAGACATCCCGTGATTTTTCTTACTCTATGAAGCATAATATAACATTTGTCAAAAAATTTCCTCTACTCGAGTCATCCTTGGTCTCAATTCCACAAGCCATAACTGATTCACCTGCACGCCTCAAACTGGGTCCAACATAGCGCCTAACCGTGCAACCAACTACTCACAGCAGACTCCCCCACTTGGCTCGATACCATAGATCAAAATACACTCGATAACTCATAACACTTATATTCTATTGATGCCACAATACCATAGTGAGATTAAGCTCAAATCCTTTTGTAAGCTTGTGAAAACACAGATCATCTAGTACTTTAAATCTTCTGAAAATCTCACATTCATCCTCGCAACAGTTAAGCCCACTCTCTTAAGCGACCCAAAATTTCAAATTTCAACACGCACTTTTCATTTACACATGAGATCTTCTAACATACACATAAGGATCACATCACTTTAGAACACTCCGCAGGAGATGACCCACCTGCTTCGCCTCAATCTAACATTTTTGTATACCTTCCACCGTCATACACATTACACAATCGCTTGGTCTTCCTGAGTCTGAACTCGCACCGCAACATAAAATTTACTTCACTCTCAACTGAAAAACATGAAAAGAGCCTTCACGCACCTATAACTCAGGGCTATACTTCGAATCAAGATGGAATTCAAGCACCTAATAGTTCTTTTATCCTCTAGCCGGCCTTCCTCGTTACTTCCAAGTCGCATAGATACATCTCGCAGTACTAACATACTCACCACATAGTTACCCAACCGTCACTCCCACTAATAGGGACAATACTGAATATATAAGTGCAACACACTTGCTCACACAATCAGCACCTCGGTGCTCAAGCCATAGGTAAAGATCCGGCCTCAAGTTCTCCAGACTGGCCCAACATCAAACTTATAGAGATCACATCTCGCCCCTCGATCAGGGAATCACAAGCCATCAAGGCACGTCTGATACTGAGCGCTCATGCGCGCATGCGAACACGTGGAAGGAATTTCAAGAGTTACTTTTCAAGCTGGACCAAGGACGCACGATAAGAATTCAAGAATGTGAACTTTTTTCCTAAAGGTTCTGCAGCTTCTCGAGGATAAATACAAACGTCTCCATACCGATCCGCGAGACTCTACTAAACCTGCTCATAACTCGTGAGACCTATGTAATCTAGGCTCTGATACCAACTTGTCACGACTCAGACCCCGATCCGGTCATGATGGCGCCTCTAGTGAAGACAAGGCCAGTCAACCAAACCATTTCGCCTTTTTAGAATAGTTAATATTAATAAACAGTTCTAGCATAATTAAATAACCACAATTTAAACAAAAGTTTTCTTTATTAAGTGCGGAATACAACCCAAACACAGCCCAAACCGGGGTGTCACAAGTCACGAGCATCTATTAGAGTATAAATACAACTGCAAAGCCTGAAACATATAAAATAGGACTTGTAAACAAAAGGAAGAAATGCAGTGCTGCGAACACTGGCAGTCACCTCACTAAACTCCGATAACTTATCCTCCGACCAGCTCAAAACCCGTTGCCGGGGTGAACAAATACCTGCATCTGCACACGAGGTGCAGGGAATAATGTGAGTACTCCGACTCAGTGAGTAATAAAGGTAAATAACAACTGAGAAGTAAGAAATCACGTAAAGCAACCAACATGCTGTATAGAAGCAGTGAAAACCCTTTGAGAAAAATAGCGAAGCTGTGAAATCTTTAGAAATATCTTAGCTCAGTTTAAACCTCTTTTGAAAATGACTTTCTCAACAGTTACGCAAATGAGTGAATAATGAATAGAGCAGATAAGCACGGAAATTCGCCCCTCGGGCACAACACTCAATTAACAGATAATGCCAGGCAATCAGATAGATATCACATGGAGTAGCACAAACAACAGATAATGGCAGACAAATGAGATAAAGTAAACACATAGAACAATATCAACACCGCTGCAACATGCAGCCCGATCCATATATCGCTGCGGCGTGCAACCCGATCCATATTTTACGTCGACGACGCTCACTAGGGGTGTGCAGACTCCGGGAGGGGCCCCTTACGGTCCAAGTGCAATATAAAGCCATATCGTGGCATCAAAATCTAGGCCCTCGACCTCATATCAATATCAGTATAACACTACTGCGGCGTGCAACCCGATCCCTTAGTATCCTCACATTTGGCCCTCGGCCATACTCAGTCCAGAAATCACATAAGCCCCTCAGGCATTAGTAAAAACAGTAGTTCTCAGCCGAGTAAAAGTGGTTGAGTCGTAAAACAGTGGAAAACAATATGACTGAGTTCAAGTAGTAGATCAAAACAGTGAGGAAATAGTGATAAAAATCCCCGGAGGGTTCAAATAGTTGGCTTGAAGCCCAAATATGGCAATCAGTCCAAATAATGATGATAACAAATAAGTTTCAATCAAATACGCGGTAAAAAGTCAATCGGGACGGACCAAGTCACGATCCCCAACAGTAAATGACCTCACGCTCATCATCAAGCGCGTGTCTCACCTCAATATAGCACTACGATGTGCGAATACGGGGTTTCTAACCCTTAGGATATCATTTACAATCATTACTCACCTCGAACCGGCGAAATCTCTAGCTCGCGACGCCTTTGCCCCTCAAATCGGCCTCCACGTGCGTCGAATCTATCCAAAATCAGAACGAATGCATCACAATATGTTAAGGGAACAAAACCCAAGCGAAAACAAGTAATAATGGGCACAAATCCCGAAATTACCAAAAACCTAAGCCCCGGGCCCACTTCTCGAAACTCAGAAATTTTTACATCATTAGATTCCTTATCATCCCACGAGTTCATACATACCAAAAGTTCTCAAATCCGACCTCAAATGGTCCTTCAAATCCCAATTTAAAATCTCAAAATCTCAAGCCCTAGTTCTTCCATTTTTAGCCAAATTTTCATGAATTTCTAGGTTAGTCTCACAATAAAATCACGTTTTAGGTTCATAAAACTTACCTCCAATCAATTCTCCTTGAATCCCTCTACAATTCCCCTCCGAGAGCTCCCAAAATACTCAGCTATGATGGAAAAATGGCTCAAAATCCAGGATAAAACAACTTAAAACATTCTGCCCAGGGGTTCTTTTCGCATCTGCGGACAAAAATCCCGCTCTTGCGGCACCGCTTCTGCGGGCACTCCTCCGCATCTGCGGAACTTCACCTAAGGTTCGAAATCCGCATCTGCGGTCAAATGGTCGCATCTGCGACTCCGCAGATACGGTTCCTATACCGCACCTGCGGTTCCTGCCTTGCCCCATCGAAACCGTATCTGCGTCTTTCCTTCCACATCTGTGACACCGCACCTGCGGTCCCAATTCTGCAGGTGCGGAAATACCAGAAGCAACAGACATTAGCTATCTTCTAAGTTCCAAAAATTCTCGTTAGCCATCCGAAATCACCCCGAGGCCCCCGGGGCCTCAACCAAAAGCACAAACATGACCCAATACCTTATTCAAACTTGTTTCAATCATCAAAACTGTCACGACCTCAACCTCGGTCATGATGGCGCCCAACACACTGCTAGGCAAGCCCGACCATTCAATAACATTATCCCAAATTCTTATTCAGATTATAGATAAATATCACAGAGAATTTACTAAGTCATTACATATAAGTGTATAATTAATAATAAAATCTGCGGAAGTTTAATTAAAATACCACACCATAGCCTAATAGAATCCGGTGTCACGAATATGAGCCTCTAATACAGAATATCCACCTATTACAAGTCTGTCTAGGAAAAATGCGGAATAAAAGATAGAGATGGAGGGGAGAGATCAAGGCTGCGAATGCCATGCAACTACCTCAATACTCCTGGATACTGCTATTCAGCTAAACAAATCCTTACTCAACCTGTGGTGTACCTGGATCTGCACGCAAGGTGCAGGGAGTAATGTGAGTACTCCGACCCAGTGAGTAATAAACATAAATAAAGGCTGAGAATAAGAAATCATGGAAAAATACAAAGTAAACTATAACTGGCAGTTTAGAACAACAAATAGTGAAGCAACAAGTCAATTAAATCAGAGTACCAAATACTGAGACAGGTATAACCGATAAAAACAAATGCATGAGTGCAATGCAATGCATATGATGGTACACTCTAGTACCCACTGTGGCGTGCAGCCCGAGCCATCCATTTATTTATCGTCGACGACGCTCACTGGGGGTGTGTACAGACTCCAGAGGGGCTCCTATAGCCCAAGCGCAATATCAAGCCATCTCGTGGCATCAAATCTAGGCCCTCGGCCTCATATCAATCTCAGTATAATAAACCAGGATCTTGGCCTCAATATCAATGTACTCAACCAGGCTCTCGACCTCAATATCAATGTAATACTGCTGCGGTGCGTAGCCCGATCCATGCTCAGTCCAGAAATCATCATAAGCCCCTTGGGCATTTGTAAAACAGTAGTTCTCCGCCCGAAATATCATTTAGAAATATCATTTAAGTTTTTAAATCTTAGAAAGATGGCTGAGTTTCCAAAACAGTATTTAAAACCTAGGACTGAGGTCAAATGATATGCGAAATATGTGAAAGCAGTGATATCAATCCCTGAAGGATTCAAATAATTGGCAAGAAGCCCAAATGTAACAATTAAATCTAAGTAAGGTTGATTCTCAATTTAGTTCAAGTAGAAAACACGGTACAAACATCTCTCGGGACGGACCAAGTCACAATCCCCAATGGTGCTCTACCCCACACCCGTTATCCGGCATGCAAGTCACCTCAATATAGCGTTACGATGTGAAATTCTGGGGTTTCAAACCCTCAGGACATCATTTACATCAATTACTCACCTCAAGACGGTCAAAGTCTAGCTCGCTATGCCCTTGCCTCTCAAATTACCCTCCTCGTGCGACGAATCTGCCCAAAATCACAACGAATATGTCGCATTATGCTAAAGAGACAATAGCCAATTGAAAGCAATCGAAAAATATCAAAATTCACGAATTTGACAAAACTCGAGCCCCGGGCCCATGTCTCGAAACTCAGAAAATTACCATCACCGGATTCCTTGTCTCACCACGAGTCTATACATACCAAGAACTCCCAAATCCGAGTTCAAATGACCCATCAAATCCTAATTGTTTGGTTTCAAAATTCAAGCCCTAGTTCTTGATTTGTAGGCTTATATTTCATGAATCTCTAGGTGGAATTCACAATAAAAACGAGTTCTAAGTCCAAGAAACTTACCTCAAGTCGTTCCCCCTTGAATCCCTCTTTAATCTCCACCAAGAAGCTTTCAAAATGATCAACCATGGAGGAAAAATGACCCAAAATCGCGGATGAAGTGTTTTATAAACTCACTGCCCAGAATTTTTGGAAGTACTGTTCACGCGTACGGTTACTGTTCACGCGCGTGGTCACTGTTCACCTGCGCGGTTACTGTTCACGCGCGGGGGTTATTCTTCACGCTGCTAAAAATAATACAACAGCAGCCAAAGAAATTGTAGCACTTTTCTTTTCACTAAAATGGCTCTAACTCCATCATACGGACTCGGAATTCGATGATTCTTGTTCCTATGAGTAAAAAATAATAGTACAAACATAGACCTTCAATCGGAACTCAATTCGGAGCTCTTTTGCTCAGTTCAATACCCATTTTTCTCGTTAAACAATTAACTCATGTTCCGTGTCAAAAACCCAATCGCGACTTGATGAAATTAGACCAAACTTTCCAGATCACTCCTATAATTCATTATTTAAATTCTGGAAATCTCAAAATAAAATTTCGATCTCTAGAACTAAAAATGGATCTTTGGATCATTACATGCTTATGCTGAAACGACAAAAATCTTCGAAAAACTCTTCCAAAACTTATCCGAGTCTCATGGGACCCCGACCAAACATGCCAACATAATTCATAACATTATTCAAACATCTTACAATCATCAAAACACCTCAAACAACATTAAATTACCCAAAACTCATCGAATTCAAGCATAATTTCTTAAAAACTTCCGAAATACGCATTTGATCAAAAACCTGACCAAAATACCTCCGAATGATCTAAAATTTTGCGCACACATCCAAAATCACCTAACGAAGCTACTGCAACTCTCGGAATTCCATTCCGACCCCCGTATCAAAATCTCACCTGCCAACCGGAATTCGCCAAAATACTAACTTCGCCAATTCAAGCCTAATTCTACTCCGGACCTCCAAAATAAATTCCGATCACACTGCTAAGCCACATATCATCCCCCGAAGCTAACCGAATCACCGGAAATCACATCCGAGCCCTCTAACTCAATAGTCAACATCCGGTTGACTTTTTCCAAAACAAGCCTTCCTTAAAGAGACTAAGTGTCTCATTTCCTATCAAAGCCAATCCGATTTAACTTTAACACTGAATACTGATAATGAAACATGAAGAAGCATAAAAATGGGGGAAACGGGGCGGTAACTCATGAGACGACGGGCCGGGTCGTCACATCCTCCCTAACTTAAACAAACGCTCGTCCTCGAGCGAGTCAAGAAACATACCTAAAGCCTCAAACAGGTGAGGATATCTTCTCCGCATCTCCCGCACGGTCTCCCAGGTAGCTTCCTCCACGGGCCGACCTCTACACTGAACTTTTACAGAAGATATATCCTTTGACCTCAATTTCCGAACCTGATGACCCAAAATAGCCACTGGCTCCACATCAAAGGTCAAATCACCATCCAACTGAACCGTGCTGAAATCCAAAACATGGGACGGGTCCCCAACATACTTCCGAAGCATAGAAACATAAAATACCGGAGGCACACTCGACAAGTTGGGTGGCAAAGCAAGCATATAGGCCACCTCCCCAATCCTCCTAAGTACCTCAAAAGGTCCAATGAATCGTGGACTCAACTTTCCTTTCTTTCCAAATCTCATAACACCCTTCATGGGCGAAACCTTCAGCAAGACCTTCTCACCAACCATGTAGGACACATCTCGAACTTTCCGGTCCGCATAACTCTTCTGACGCGACTGCGCTGTACGAAGCCTCTCCTGAATCACCTTCACCTTCTCTAAGGCATCATGAACCAAATCTGCCCCCAATAGCCTAGCCTCGCCGGGCTCGAACCAACCAACTGGAGATCTACACCGCCTCCCATACAAAGCCTCATACGGTGCCATCTGAATGCTGAACTGATAGCTGTTGTTGTAGGCAAACTCTGCAAGCGGTAGAAACTCATCCCAAGAACCTCCGAAATCAATCATACAGGCATGCAACATATCCTCCAATATCTGAATAGTACGCTCGGAATGTCCGTCCGTCTGAGGATGAAATGCTATGCTCAACTCCACCTGGGTACCCAACTCTCGCTAAAAAGTCCTCCAAAACTGGGAAGTAAACTGAGTACCTCTATCTGAGATAATAGAAACTGGAACACCGTGCAATTGCACAATCTCTCGGATAAATATCCCTGCCAACCGCTCCAAAGAATAAGTAGTACACACCGGAATGAAGTGCGCGGACTTGGTAAGCCGATCCACAATCACCCAAATAGAATCAAATTTCTTCAAAGTCTGAGGAAGACCACTCACAAAATCCATGGCAACTCTCTCCCACTTCCAATCTAGGATAATCATCTGCTGAAGCAAACCACCCGGTCTCTGATGCTCATATTTCACCTGCTAACAGTTGAGACACCGAGCTACATAACCTACAATATCTTTCTTCATTCTTCTCTACCAATGGTGTTGTCTCAAGTCCTGATACATCTTCACGACACCCGGATGAATAGAATACCACGAGCTGTGGGCCTCCTCCAGAATTAACTCTCTAAGCCCATCTACATTGGGCACACATATACGACCTTGCATCCTCAATACGCCATCATCATCTATAGTCACATCCCTGGCATCATCATGCTAAACTCTGTCCTTAAGGACAAGCAAATGCGGATCATCATACTGCCGTTCTCTGATGCGATCATATAAGGAAGACCGAGAAACCACACAAGCCAACACCCGACCGGGCTCAGAAATGTCCAGTCTCACAAACCGATTAGCCAAGGTTTGAACATCAACTGCAAAGGGCCTCTCCCCAACTGGAATGTACGCCAAAGTCCCCATACTAACTGCCTTTCGGCTCAAGGCATCTGCCACTACATTGGCCTTCCCCAGATGATACAAAATGGTGATGTCATAATCTTTTAGCAACTCAAGCCACCTCCGCTGCATCAAATTAAGGTCTTTCTGCTTAAACAAATGCTGAAGACTGCGATGATTAGTGAATACCTCGCAAGATACGCCATATAAATAGTGCCTCCAAATCTTCAAGGCATGAACTGTAGCAACCAACTCTAGGTCATGAACATGGTAGTTCTTCTTATGGGGCTTTAACTGACGAGAAGCATAAGCAATAACTCTACCCTCTTGCCTCAACACACAACCAATCCAAACTCTCGAAGCATCACAATATACAGTATATGAACCAATAGCTGATGGTAAAACCAATACTGGAGCTGTGGTCAAAACTGTCTTGAGATTTTAAAAGCTCTCCTCACACTCGTCTGACCATACAAATGGAGCACCTTTCTGAGTCAACTTGGTCAAGGGCGACGCAATGGATAAAAACCCCTAAACAAACCGACGATAATAGCCTGCTAATCCGAGAAAACTACAGATCTATGTGGTTGAGGACGGTCAAGACCAACTCTGCACTGCTTCTATCTTCTTTGGATCAACCTGAATACCCTCGATGTACACTATATGTCCCAAGAATGCCACAGAACTTAGCCAAAATTCACACTTGGAGAATTTTGCATAAAGCTTCTCATCCCTCAATCTCTGCAACACTACACACAAATGCTTGGCGTGCTCCTCCTGGCTACGCGAGTACACCAGAATGTCATCAATAAATACAATAACAAAAGAATCCAGATAAGGCCGAAATACACTGTTCATCAAATGCATGAACGCTGCTGGGGCATTGGTTAGCCCGAAAGACATGACTAGAAACTCATAGTGACCATATCTAGTCCTGAAAGTTGTCTTAAGAATATCCGAGTCCCTGATTTTTAACTGGTGATAGCCCGAACGGAGATCAATTTTTGAAAACACCCTCGCTCCCTGAAGCTGATCAAATAAGTCATCAATGCGAGGTAAAGGATACTTATTCTTCACTGTTACCTTATTTAACTGCCTGTAGTCAATGCACATTCTCATTGTGCCATCTTTCTTCTTCACAAACAGAACTGGCGCACCCCACGATGACACACTAGGTCGAATGAACCCCTTGTCTAGGAGATCCTGAAGCTGCTCCTTCAATTCTTTCAACTCTGCTAGTGCCATACGATATGGTGGAATAGAAATGGGCTGGGTGCCCGGCACCAAGTCAATGCCAAAATCGATATCCCTTTCCGGCGGCATGCCCGGTAGGTCTGTAGGAAATACATCAGAAAAATCCCTCACAACTAGGACAGAATCAATACTAAGAGTCTCAGCTCCAACATCTCGCACAAAAGCTAGATATGATAGACAACCCTTCCCAACCATACACTGGGCTTTCAAGAAGAAAATTACTCTGCTAGGAATATAATCAGTCATACCATGCCATTCGATCCTCGGAACACCCGGAATAGCCAAAGTAACTGTCTTAGCATGACAGTCTAGAATAGCATGACACAGAGATAGCCAATCCATGCCTAGAATAACATCAAAATCTACCATGCTCATCAACAATAAATCAACTCGGGTCTCCAAACCCCCAATAGTCACAATACAAGACCGATACACATGGTCTACAATAATAGTATCGCCCACCGGGGTAGATACATGCACAGGTAAAGCAAGACATCCTCGGGCCGTACCCAAATGATGAGCAAAATATGAGGACACATAAGAATAGGTGGATCCGGGATAGAATAATACAGAGGCATCTCTGTGGCAGATTGGAACAATACCTATAATGATAGCATCTGAAGCAATAGCATCTGTCCTGCCTGGAATAGCATAGAAATGAGCCTGGCCACCGCCTGATCGACCTCCCCCTCTAGGGCGATCCCTGGATGCCTGACCTCCACCCCTAGCTAACTGGGCGGGTGCTGAAGAAACTGGAGCAGAAGACGAAGGTTGGCCCCTCTACTGAAACTGACCACCACGAAGTCGAGGACATTGCCTCTTTATATGACCAAACTCTCCGCACTCGTAGAAACTACCAGGTACTAGAGAAGGGAACTAGAGGGAACCCCTCGCACCTGAATGACCAGCCGATGCACTCGGTGCAGACGAACCCTGAACTGAAGGCGCATAGGATGAGCTCTGAGCTGGGAGAGCGTTAAGTAAAGACTGGCCCTGATGAAATCCCTGATGACCACAGTCTGAAGATGTCGTACTATACTCTGGATGGGCTGGCTGAGAAGGTCTGAAGGAACGACCTCTACCACACTAGAACCGGCCCCTAGACGGAGCACCACTGAAACTGCCTGAACCTCTAGGCCTCTTGGCCTCCCTCTCCTCTCTCTCTCTGCGGCGAACTATCTCAATATCACGAGCAATGTCAACCACACCCTCAAACGAAACACCCAATACTCTCTCTAGCCATCAAAATGCGGAGAGAGTAGTTAAGACCATCCACGAATCTCCGGATCCTCTCACGATCCGTCAGAATCATCCAAGTAGCATGACGAGCCAACTGTGAAAATCTCATCTCGTACCGGGTCACGAGCATATCTCCCTGAGTCAACCACTCAAACTGCCTACGCAGCTCCTCTCTGCGAGACTAAGGTACATACTTCTCCAAAAATAGAGTGGAGAACTGCTGCCAAGTAAGGGGCGCTGCACCAACAGGTCTACGCCTCTCAAAATCTTCCCACCAGGTAAATGCAGCTCCCTGGAACTGAAATGTAGTAAAAGATACACCACTCGACTCCAAAATCCCTGCGGTGCGAAACATACACTGACACTTGTTGAGAAAACCCTGGACATTCTCGCCCTCTGCACCACTGAATGTCGGAGGCTGGAGCCTACCAAATCTCTCGAGACGACGCTGCTCATCTTCTGGCATAGCTGGGACCACAAGGTTCTGAACTGGTGCAACCGACTGAGCTGGAACAGCTTCCGGTGTCTGCAATCCCTGCACAACCTGCTCAGCTGTGCGATTAACAAGAGTCTAGGTGCCTTCCCTGGCCTGTGAAGTAACTGCGGCTGTAGTGGCTGAGACCGCTTGAGCTAGGCCAGTGCAAACTGTCAAAATCTGAGCCAAGGTCTCCTGAAGACCCGGAATCACAATAGGCATAACTGGTGCTTGAACTGGTACAACTGCTGGAGCCTGATCTGGAACCGGGGCAGCTGGTGGATTAACAGGTGCTACCCGCGCTACTCTACCTCTGCCACGCCCACAACCGCGTCCACGGAATCACAAGCCATCGAGGCACATCTGATACTAAGCGCTCATGCGCGCATACGAACGCGTGGAAGGAATTTCAAAAGTTTCTTTTCAAGATGAATCAAGGACGCACGATAAGAATTCAAGAATGTGAAGTTTTCCTAAAGGTTCTGCAGCCTCTCGAGGATAAATACAGACGTCTCCGTACCGATCCGCGAGACTCTACTAAACCGGCTCATGACTCGCGAGACCAAGTAACCTAGGCTCTGATACCAACTTGTCACGACCCCAACCCCGGTCATGATGGCGCCCAACACACTGCTAGGCAAGCCCGACCATTCAACAACATTATCCCAAATTCTTATTCAGATTATAGATAAATATCACAGAGAATTTACTAAGTCATTACATACAAGTGTATAATTAATAATAAAATCTGCGGAAGTTCAATTAAAATACCACACCATAGCCTAATAGAATCCGGTGTCACGAATATGAGCCTCTAATACAGAATATCTACCTATTACAAGTCTGTCTAGAAAAAATGCGGAATAAAAGATAGAGATAGAGGGGAGAGATCAAGGTTGTGAATGCCATGCAGCTACCTCAATACTCCTGGATACTGCTGTTCAACTAAACAAATCCTTACTCAACGTGTGGTGTACCTGGATCTGCACGCAAGGTGCAAGGAGTAATGTGAGTACTCCGGCCTAGTGAGTAATAAACATAAATAAAGGCTGAGAATAAGAAATCATGGAAAAATACCAAGTAAACTATAACTGGCAGTTTAGAACAACAAATAGTGAAGCAACAAGTTAATTAAATCAGAGTACCAAATACTGAGACAGGTATAACCGATAAAAACAAATGCATGAGTGCAATGCAATGCATATAATGGTACACTCTAGTACCCACTGCGGCGTGCAGCCCGAGCCATCCATTTATTTATCGTCGACGACGCTCACTAGGGGTGTGTACAGACTCCGGAGGGGCTCCTACAGCCCAAGCGCAATATCAAGCCATTTCGTGGCATCAAATCTAGGCCTTCGGCCATATCAATCTCAGTATAATCAACCAGGATCTCGGCCTCAATATCAATGTACTCAACCAGGCTCTCGACCTCAATATCAATGTAATACTGCTGCGGCGCGCAGCCCGATCCATGCTCAGTCCAGAAACCATCATAAGCCCCTTGGGCATTTGTAAAACAGTAGTTCTCAGCCCGAAATATCATTTAGAAATATCATTTAAGTTTTTAAATCTTAGAAAGATGGTTGAGTTTGCAAAACAGTATTTAAAACCTTGGACTGAGGTCAAATGATATGCGAAATATGTGAAAGCAGTGATATCAATCCCTAAAGGATTCAAATAATTGGCAAGAAGCCCAAATGTAACAATTAAATCTAAGTAAGGATGATTCTCAATTTAGTTCAAGTAGAAAACACGGTACAAACATCTCTCGGGACGGACCAAGTCACAATCCCCAATGGTGCTCTACCCCACACTCGTTATCCGGCGTGCAAGTCACCTCAATATAGCGTTACGATGTGAAATTCCGGGGTTTCAAACCCTCAGGACATCATTTACATCAATTACTCACCTCAAGACGGTCAAAGTCTAGCTCGCTATGCCCTTGCCTCTCAAATTACCCTCCTCGTGCGACGAATCTGCCCAAAATCACAACGAATATGTCGCATTATGCTAAAGAGACAATACCCAATTGAAAGCAATCGAAAAATATCAAAATTCATGAATTTGACAAAACCCGAGCCCCGGGCCCATGTCTCGAAAACTCAGAAAATTACCATCACCGTATTCCTTGTCTCGCCACGAGTCTATACATACGAAGAACTCCAAAATCCGAGTTCAAATGACCCATCAAATCCTAATTGTTTGGTTTCAAAATTCAAGCCCTAGTTCTTGATTTGTAGGCTTATATTTCATGAATCTCTAGGTGGAATTCACAATAAAAACGAGTTCTAAGTCCAAGAAACTTACCTCAAGTCGTTCCCCCTTGAATCCCTCTTTAATCTCCACCAAGAAGCTTTCAAAATGATCAACCATGGAGGAAAAATGACCCAAAATCGCGGATGAAGTGTTTTATAAACTCACTGCCCAGAATTTTTGGAAGTATGGTTCATGCGTACGGTTACTGTTCACGTGCGTGGTCACTGTTCACCTGCGCGGTTACTGTTCACGCGTGGGGGTTACTGTTCACGCTGCTAAAAAAAATACAGCAGCAGCCAAAGAAATTGCAGCACTTTTCTTTTCACTGAAATGGCTCTATCTCCATCATACGAACTTGGAATTCGATGATTCTTATTCCTCTGAGTCAAAAATAATAATACGAACATAGACCTTCAATCGGAACTCAATTCGGAGCTCTTTTGCTCAGTTCAATACCCATTTTTCTCGTTAAACAATTAACTCATGTTCCGTGTCAAAAACCCAATCGCGACTTGATGAAATTAGACCAAACTTTCTAGATCACTCCTATAATTCATTATTTAAATTCTGGAAATCTCGAAATAAAATTTCGATCTCTAGAACTAAAAATGGACCTTTGGATCATTACATGCTTATGCTGAAACGACAAAAATCTTCCAAAAACTCTTTCAAAACTTATCCGAGACTCATGGGACCCTAACCAAACATGCCAACATAATTCATAACATTATTCAAACCTCTTCCAATCATCAAAACACCTCAAACAACATTAAATTACCCAAAACTCATCGAATTCAAGCCTAATTTCTTAAAAACTTTCGAAATACGCATTTGATCAAAAATCCGACCAAAACACCTCCGAATGATCTGAAATTCTGTACACACATCCAAAATCACC
This sequence comes from Nicotiana tabacum, assembly GCF_000715075.1. Classification (NCBI taxonomy): domain Eukaryota; kingdom Viridiplantae; phylum Streptophyta; class Magnoliopsida; order Solanales; family Solanaceae; genus Nicotiana; species Nicotiana tabacum. The sequence continues at coordinate 79,523,057 of NC_134087.1, forward strand.
TAACGAAGCTGCTGCAACTCTCGGAATTCCATTCTGCCCCCCGTATCAAAATCTCACCTGCCAACCGGAATTCGCCAAAATACTAACTTCGCCAATTCAAGCCTAATTCTATTCCGGACCTCCAAAATAAATTCCGATCACCCTCCTAAGCCACATATTATCCCCCGAAGCTAACCGAATCACCAGAAATCACATCCGAGCCCTCTAACTCAATAGTCAACATCCGGTTGACCTTTTCCAAAACAAGCCTTCCTTAAAGAGACTAAGTGTCTCATTTCCTATCAAAGCCAATCCGATTTAACTTTAACTCCGAATATTGATAACGAAACATGAAGAAGCATAAAAATGGGGGAAACGGGGCGGTAAATTATGAGACGACGGGTCGGGTCGTCACAAAAACACTTCAAACAACATCAAATCCATCAATTCACATCGAATTCAAGCCTAAGTTTTCTAAAAACTTCCGAAACAGGCTTTCGATAAAAAACCCAACCAAACCACGTCCGAATGACCTGAAATTTTGGACACACATCACAAATGACATAAGGAAGCTATAGCAACTCTCGGAATTCCATTCTGACCCTCGGATCAAAATCTCACCCATCAACCAGAAATCGCCAAAATACTAACTTCGCCAATTCAAGCCTATTTCTACTCCGGATTTACAAAACCAATTCCGATCACACTCCTAAGTCATAAATCACCCAACAAAGCTAACCAAATCATAAAAATTCCAATCCGAGCTCATATACAAATAAGTCAACTCTTGGTCAAACCTTTCAAAATCAAAGCTTTCAATTGAGACTGTTCTTTCGAATTCATACCGATTTCCGTGAAAACCAAAATCAACAATTTGCATCAGTCATAATACATCATACAGGGTAAGTCATGCTCGAGAACTGGCGATCAAAGTGCAAAAGCTCGAAACGACCGGTCGGGTCATTATAGGGAGCCCAGTTTGAGATACTCCAACGAGAGCGGAACAGGAAACGACGAAAGTAGACTACAAGATATGGATGAAGTTGAATAGCGAAGAGACATGGCCCACATAAGAATGGTAGCCTAGAAACAACAAGTAGAAAGATACTACAACAAGGGAGCCAAGGTACGACCGCTCAAAGTCAGAGATTACGTCCTCAAGGCTAAAACACAAGCATCAAAGGATCCTAATAAGGGAAAATTGGGAACAAACTGGGACATACCATACAAAATCGTAGTAGCAGCAAACAAAGGAGCGTTCAAGCTACAAACAATGGAGGGAAAACTACTCCAAAACAACTGGAACGCCGCTCATCTCAAGTACTTCCACTTCTAAAAGAAGGCGTCACCTAAGTCGTACTCTTTTTCCCTCACCTGGGTTTTGTCCCAATCGGGTTTTCCTGGGGAGGGTTTTAACGAGGTGGCGAGGGGGCCGCCTTAAGGATCGACACGCTGTTCATCATCTCGACCCATTGATATGATCTCTGGATCAAAGTAATGAAGGGACTACATATAGATAATCAAATCTCCATTGTATGTACGGAATCAAATCTCCACTGTATGTATGGAACCAAATATCCATTGTATGTACGGAACCAAATATCCATTGTATGTACGGAATCAAATCTCCATTGTATGTACGGAATCAAATCTCTATTGTATGAATGGAATCAAATCTCCATTGTATGTACTGAATCGAATCTCCATTGTACGTACGAAATCGAATCTCCATTGTATGAGCAGAACCAGATCTCCACTAGTTGACATCTGACGTCTTCCTACGGGAATACGATCAAATCCCCACAGCCAAGACCGTCGACAAAAACATAAGTTCGACCTTGTTCAAACCACGATAGGATTCTACTTCGACGACAGTTCGAAGCAACATTCCTACGGCCAAGGCCGTCAATAAAAATATAAGTTCGAACTCATTTGAACCACGACAGGATTCTACTTCGATGACAGTTCAAAGCAACATCCCCACGGCCAAGGCCATCGACGAAAGTATAAGTTCGACCTCGTTCAAACTACGATGGGATTCTGCTTCGATGACAGTTCAAAGCAACATCCCCACGACCCAGACTGTCGATGAAAGTATAAGTTCAACCTCGTTCGAACCACGACGGGATTCTGCTTCGACAACAGTTCGAAGCAACATCCCCACGGCCAAGGCCGTCGACAAAAATATAAGTTCGACCTCGTTCGAACCACGACGGGATTCTGCTTTGACGACATTTCAAAGCAACATCCCAATGGCCAAGGCCATCGACGAAAATATAAGTTCGACCTCGTTCGAACCATGACGGGATTCTGCTTCGACGACAGTTTAAAGCAACATCCCAATGGCCAAGGCCATTGACGAAAATATAAGTTTGACCTCGTTCGAACTACTATGGGATTCCACTTCGACGACAGTTCTAAGCAACATCCCCATGGCCAAGGCTGTCGATGACAATTTAAGTTCGACATCGTTCGAACCATGATGGGATTCTACTTCGAGGACAGGTCGAAGCAACATCCCAATAGACAAGGGCGGTAATATCATGTGCGATAAATACAGGAAAAAACAAGCCGACGAAAGTAAAATTTTACATTACAACAAAATATCATTTACATTTGCCCCTACAAACAGGCCCAAGTACGACCCCTGAAAAAATTCCTAAACAAAGGTAAATACGAACCAGGACTACACATCATCCCCAACGGGGTAAGCGTTTTCATACCACGAATCTGAAGCAAGGTGATTCACGTCATCAGAATTGATGCCTTCCCCGTTAGGACCGAGGGGGTCGTACCCGCATGACTCATGAGATGAACGAGCTTCGGCGTGCACAGCCTGGATGTACTCCTACAAGTAAAGGGAGTTCGAATAGAGATTGGTTGTGCCCGAAAGGTTATGAATCGATTTACAAGTCCAATGCCAATGTCTTGATTTCTAGTGGCAATACATTGCGGACCCATGTATATATCATCTGCTAATACCCGACCAATTAATGTTTGGATAAAAATCCTTTCCGACATCATCCCATTCCGAGGACTCACAGAAATACCCCCGGCGATGCCACAATCCGTTCGACGTACAACAATGTATTAACTACTTCAACAAGTATGTGAGTGAGATATCTAGCGTCTGATGTTCGTACATCAGTATCCACAACTCCTTTACGGGCTCCGTAGCAAGAAATGATGTATTCTGTTAAAGAGAGTCCTTTGCGTAAATTGCTTTGAATAGGTAAATCAATCATTTGTCCTTGAGGATCTGACATTAATCCTCTCATACCTACTAATTGATGTACCTGAGATGCATTTCCTCTAGCTCCCGAGAAAGACATTATATAAACTGGATTAAAAGGGTCAGTCATCCTAAAATTAGGATTCATTTCTTGTCGCAAATATTCACTTGTAGCATAACATATTTCAATGGATTGACGTAATTTTTCTACCGCGTGTACATTCCCATAATGATGGTGTTTTTCCATAATCAAACTTTGTTGTTCAGCATCTTGAACTAGCCATCCCTTAGAAGGTATTGTTAAAAGATCATCAATTCCTAATGAAATGGATGTAGCAGTAGCTTGTTGGAACCCCAGAGTTTTTACTTGATCCAGGATATGTGATGTATATGCCATTCTGAAGTGATCTATTAATCTACTAATAAGGCGTTTCATGGCAGTTCCGTCTATCGCTTTATTGTAAAAGACCAGATTGGCCCGTTCTTCAAACGGAACGAAAAGAGATAGAATCAGGCCAATTCCCGAAATGCCTTTCTGGATATTCCTCATCGATCTTGATTCGCGTATAAATTCCGGAACTATGGGCCTAGCTGAACCGGAGAGTCCCGAAGTCCCATGGGTATCATAGAATTACGTTAGGTACCATATGAATAGGCCCGAAAAAACCCCTGTATAGCTTCTTCGATTTCTCGATAAAGAGCAATATGACCAACGTTGGTTCGAATGTATATAAAAAGAGCTGTATCATCTAACTGCATTCAAAAATGAAACTTGAATTTTTATAGAATAAAAATAGAAATGATTTTTGAATTTGATCATTTCTTAGATTCTGTTGAATTGTATCGACTCCATTTTCGATTTTAAAGCGAACAGTTACCTTATAAACCTTTTTCTTTTTACTTTAATTTAAGTTTAACTCATTAGATTTAGTAATATATTAATTCACGTAATATCTTGAATGATGGAGAAGAAGAAAAAGTTATCACACAATCGCTTGAAAAAATCTTTTTTTTGTCCAACTAGATTCTAAAACTAGTAATTTCTATTAGGTTCCACATTTTATCTTTCCCTACTGCCCCATCCTTGTAGCTAGATCAAGAAAGAACCTTTGGATCGAGATCCACAACAATGCATCACAACTATGGATTCCAATTATTCGATTTTTTCTTTTATCGAATGTGATCTACTACTCTTATTTCTTACTCGACCATTAACTTCTTCTTTAAAAAAAGGATTCCAAGAACAAAACTACTCCCACAACTATGAAAAGTAAATTTCTATATCTCGCATCTACTTAAATTGTGTGAATATGAGAATCTCTTTCGTTGAATTGAAAGAATTTTCTATTGAACGGAAGATGATTTTACATCAACAAGTAAAGGAAAAAATAAATTATTTAGTACTTACTTTTGATACTATTTCAAATTGCCAGACTGACCCAGTGGATAAATTAGAAATACAGAAACAAAAACAACAATTGGACCAGAGAATGCGATTGCATTATAAGGTCTCAATTGAATAGATCGAGCAAGCTCGAATTGACGTAACATGAAACCTATTAGGTCAAAAGCTGCATGGAGAGCAACAAAAGTCCACAGACCCTCCAATTGACACCAACGAGTAAAATCTCCTTGTGCTTCAGGACCCCATAGTAACAACAATGAATGTGCTAAACTATTAGCAGGAGTAGAAACCGCGGCAGTTAAGAACTTGCAGCCTTCCAAATAAGAACTGGCCAATCCATGGGTATACCATGAAGTTACAAAGGTTGTACCTGTGAACCAACCCCTACAACGAATTAGGCACAAGGAAAGAGCAATAAACCGGACCATCCTACAAAAGCGAAATGGTCCCTCCGTAACCAGTCATCCATAATATCAAATAAATCATTTTCGTCTTTGGTAAACTTACCAAGGGCTATAGTCATAGTGATCCTCCTATTCATAATCCAAAAATTCATTTCCGAAGTCCTAGAGAGGAAGATGCATCTTGGGTTGACATATAGTGCGACTTGTCAGATATATTGGGTCATATGGTATTTCCCCGTTCTCTCCCCCGATCGAGATATACCCTGTTTCACCCAAGAAAGATAAATCATCAAAAATTTAGAGCGTGAAGTGCAATTATATCCATTTTTGAGGGGATTCATATTACTATTATCAATTAGAATAATTTATGGTTGGCTTGGTTGGACTAAAAAAATTAAGTATCCAGGCTCCGTTTAGAAAAAACCCAATTGGATTGGTAAGATGTCTATGATTGCTATTCATATTTTTTTCTTTGTAAAGAGATCCTAATTGTCAAGCAAAGTTATCTCAACTCTAAGAAATACTTGTATAAAATGAATTGAAAAAAAAAAGAAATACAAAAAGAAATGGTAATGGGAGCATTTGTGCTATATGTACAAATCCAAATCGGGCGAATCTTTACCCGGAGTAGAGCATAAACCTAAAAAGATGAAACAGACCCATTCAGGAACAAGAAAATAACCATCGCGGTTTGGATTAAATCTCGATGAAAGAATACATCAATGAGAAGTTTATTCGATAAGTTTAATGACCATTTCTTATAACTTCCAATTTTATAATGGAAAATCGAAAATATAAAAAAGGAGTCAAAACTCGTCTTTATTAAAAAATCGAAGAAAAGCCCTTTCGTTAGAAGTAAGAGAGAACCTTTCTAGAAAAAAAGAAAGAGGACTGGAATCTATACATTTATTCACAATTTTTTTGAACCGTATGCATCAAAAGGCGCATGTACGGTTCCTAAGGGATACAATTTTACCCTAATCAACCGACTTTATCGAGAAAGGTTACTTTTTTTAGGCCAAGAGGTTGATAGCGAGATTTCGAATCAACTTATTGGTCTTATGGTATCCAAAATATAGAGATGAAATTGGAGCAATTGATTTTTTTTAATTTCATTTTTTTTGTTTTGGATTCCACAAGAATTTGTCGATATTTCCGATTAAATCTTCTTGTTACTAGATTTTCTATAGGAAAAATTATAGGAATAAATTGTTATTCCTTTCCTATACATAGAAACCTTTCTTCCAAGTCACACCATAAGAGCCATTTATTATCTTTCTTTGATTCCAGATCAAAGATTAATTTCATCATTAATTTATATCTAGATTATATATCTATATTATATTAAGTAGATTGTAGATTTCGATGTATATCTATCAGATCGTGGCTTCATGTACCAAATATTTTAATATCGTTGCATCCGGTATTGTCACGACCCAATTCCCCATCCCGATCGTGATGTCGCCTCTCGTGAAGACAAGGCCAGCCAGACCAAAACGAAACACCTCTTTAAGCAGTTAATTATCATAAACAGTAATAAACATAATATAATATCCAGAGATTGCGAAAATTTAACGATAACATCAGTGAAAACCATCCCGACACAGCCCAAATCGGGGTGTCACAAGTCATGAGCAACTAAGAAATTCGGATACAAGTCTACTGAACACTAAATCCAATACAATAGTTCTAAAAACATGAAAATGATTAGATAAGGGAGGCACGAGGCTGCGAACACCAACAACTACCTCGTAGTCTCCGAATCACTGCCTAAACTGGGGGAATCAGCACTCAGGAGCGGACTCTGCGATGCCTAAATCTGCACATATGGTGCAGGGAGTAATGTGAGTACTCCGACTCAGTGAGTAATAATTATAAATAATGGCTGAAAGTATGAAAACACGTAAAGGCACAAAGCAATTCCATATCAAGCAGTAAAATCACTTAAAGCAGTAAATTAGTGAGGAAATCAAATGATATTCCTTTTTAAAACAAGTAAAATAGGTAATTTAACAGGCAAATAACAAGTAGAAATCCGCCCCTCGGGCATAGTATCAATCACTCAGAATAGTATCAGCCCCTTGGGCTCACTCTCAATACAGTATCAGCCCCTCGGGCTTAGTATCAATCACTCAGAATAGTATCAGCCCTTCGGTCTTACTCTCAGATCATAATGGGTACCCGCGCTCACTGTGGGTGTGCAGACTCCGGAGGGGCCCCTTACGGGCCAAGCGCTATATCAAGCCACCTCGTGGCATCATCACTTGGCACTCGGCCTCGCATCACTCGGCACTCGGCCTCACATCACTCAAGCCACCTCGTGGCATATAAAGTATCTCAGACCCTCGGCATCATATCACTCAACATATCCTCACATATGGCCCTCGGCCTCACTCAGTCCGAAAATCATCACAAGCCCCTTGGGCATTAGTAGAACAGTAGTTCTCAGCCCAAAACATGATGTAGAAATATCATTTAAGTTTCAAATCAGAATAAAAGTGGCTGAGTTTGTAAAATAGTAGATATCAATAGGACTGAGTTCAAATAATAAGTCAAGCAGTGAGGAAAATCCCCGAAGGGTTCAAATAGTTGGCACGAAGCACAAATATGGCAATCAGCTCAAATCGTGATGTAACAAATAAATTTCAGTCAAATACGCGGTAAAATAATCAATCGGGACGGACCAAGTCACAATCCCAGTAGTAAAAGACCCCACGCTCATCATCCAGCGCGTGTCTCACCTCAATATAGCACTACGATGTCCAATTCCGGGGTTTCAAACCCTCAGGACATTATTTACAATCATTACTCACCTCGAACCGGCTAATTTTCTAGCTTGCGACGCCTTTGCCCCTCAAATTTGGCCTCCACGCGCTTCGAATCTATCCAAAATCAGAACGAATACGTCACAATATGCTAAGGGAACAAAGCCCAAGCGAAAACATTCGAAAAATATCAAAAATCCCAAAATTAGCAAAACCCGAGCCCCAGGCCCACGTCTCAGAATCGGGTAAAATTTCATTTTCGGAATCCTCATACCCTCACGAGTCTAACCATACCAAAATTATCCAATTCCGATACCATTTGGTCCTTCAAATCATCATTTTACATTTTTGAAAGGTTTCACAATTTTCTTCCCAAATTCCATCCCAAATCACGAATTAAATGATGAATTCAGTGATACATTCATGTATTCTAGCCAAATCTGAGTTAAAATCACTTACCCCGATAAATTTCTTGAAAAACCTTCAAAAAATCGTCAAAATCCGAGCTCTCTGGGTCAAAATATCAAATAAAACACAAAACTTCATATTTATAGAGTACCCCTCAGACCGAGAAACCACATAAGTCAACATCCGGTTGACTTTTCTAACTTAAGCCTTCTTAAAAGAGACTAAGTGTCTCATTTCTTACCAAAACCACACCAAACGCAAACCAATCAACTCGACCACATAAAACACGGATAATGAAGCATAAAGAAGCTAAAATAGGGGAAAACAGAGCGGTAACTCATGAGACGACTGGCCGGGTCGTCACATCCTCCCCAACTTAAACAAACGTTCGTCCTCGAACGAGTCAAGAAACATACCTGAAGCCTCAAACAGGTGAGGATATCTGCTCCGTATCTCCCGCTCGGCCTCCCAGGTAGCCTCCTCCACGGGCCGACCTCTCCACTGCACTTTTACTGAAGCTATATTCTTTGACCTCAACTTCCAAACCCGACGACCCAAAATAGCTATTGGCTTCATATCATAGGTCAAATCATCATCCAACTGAGCCGTGCTGAAGTCTAAAACATGAGATGGATCCCCAATATACTTTCGGAGCATAGAAACATAAAATACCGGATGCACACTCGACAGTCTGGGTGGCAAAACAAGCTCATAATCCACCTCCCCAATCCTCCGAAGCACCTCAAAAGGCCCAATGAATCGCGGACTCAACTTCCCTTTCTTCCTAAACCTCAACACCCTTCATGGTCAAAACCTTCAGTAAGACCTTCTCACCGACCATGTAGGACACATCTCGAACCTTCCGGTCCGTATAACTCTTCTGACACGACTGTGCGGTACGAAGCCTCTCCTGAATCACCTTCACCTTCTCTAAGGCATCCTGAACAAAAATCTGTCCCTAATAGTCTAGCCTCGCCGGGCTCGAACCAACCAACTGGGGATCTACACCGCCTCCTGTACAAAGCCTCATACGGAGCCATCTGAATACTCGACTGGTAGCTGTTGTTGTAAGCAAACTCCGCAAGCGGTAGAAACTCATCCCATGAACCCCCAAAGTCAATAACACAAGCACGCAACATGTCCTCCAATATCTGAATCGTACACTCGGACTGTCCGTCCGTCTAAGGATGAAAAGCTATGCTCAACTCCACCCGAGTATCCAACTCTCACTGAACAGATTTCCAAAACTGGGAAGTAAACTGAGTACCTCTATCTGAGATGATGGAAACCGAACACCATGCAACCGAACAATCTCCCGGATATAAATCCCTGCTCCGCTCTGAAGAATAGGTAGTACACACAGGGATGAAGTGCGCAGACTTGGTCAGCCGATCCACAATCACCCAAATAGCATCAAACTTCTTCAAAGTCCGAGGAAGTCCAACCACAAAGTCCATAGTGATCCTCTCCCACTTCCACTCGGGAATAACCATCTGCTGAAGCAAGCCACCCGGTCTCTGATGCTCATATTTTACCTGCTGGCAGTTGAGATACCGAGCTACAAATCCTACAATATCTTTCTTCATTCTTCTGCACCAATAGTGCTGCCTCAAATCCTGGTACATCTTTGCAGCACCCGGATGGATAGAATACCGCGAGCTATGGGCTCCTCTAGAATCAACTTTCTAAGCCCATCCACATCGGGCACACAAATCCGGCCCTGTATCCTCAACACACCATCATCACCGACAATCACGTCTCTGGAATCATCATGCTAAACTCTGTCCTTAAGGACAAGCAAATGCGGATCATCATACTGGCGCTCTCTGATGCGATCATATAAGGAAGACCGAGAAACCACATATGCCAACACCCGACTGGGCTCCAAAATATCCAATCTCACGAACCGATTGGCCAAGGCCTGAACATCAACTACAAGGGGTTTCTCCCCGACTGGAATATATTCCAAACTCCCCATGCTCACTACCTTTCAGCTCAACGCATTGACCACCATATTGGCCTTTCCCGGATGGTACAATATAGTGATATCATAATCCTTAAGCAATTCCAACCATCTCCGCTACCTCAAATTAAGATCCTTTTACTTGAACAAATGCTGAAGACTATGATGGTCGGTGAATACCTCACAAGATACACCATACAAATAATGCCTCCAAATCTTCAATGCATGAACTATGGCAGCCAACTCCAAATCATGAACATAGTAGTTCTTCTCATGGGGCTTCAACTGACGAGAAGCATAAGCAATAACTCCACTCTCTTGTATCAATACACAACCAATCCCAACTCTCGAAGCATCACAACACACGATATATGAACCTGAAGTTGATGGCCAAACTAACATTGGAGCTGTGGTCAAGGCTGTCTTGAGTTTCTGAAAGCTCTCCTCACACTCGTCTGACCATACAAATGGAACAACCTTCTAAGTCAACTTGGTCAAGGGCGATGCGATAGATGAGAATCCCTGAACAAACCGGCGATAATTGCCTGCCAACCCAAGAAAGCTACGAATCTCTGTGGCTGAGGACGGTCTAGGCCAACTCTGAACCGCCTCTATCTTCTTCGGATCAACCTGAATACCCTCGCTGGACACCACGTTCCCCAAGAAAGCCACTGAACTGAGCCAAAACTCACACTTCGAGAATTTTGCATAAAGCTTATCCTCTCTCAATCTCTGCAATCCAACTCTCAAATGCTCCGCGTGCTCCTCCTGACTACGAGAGTACACCAGATTATCATCAATGAATACAATAACGAACGAATCCTGATAAGGTCGAAATACATTGTTCATCAAATGCATGAACGCTGCTGCTAGGGCATTGGTCAGCCCGAAAGACATGACAAGAAACTCATAGTGACCATATCTAGTCCTGAAAGCAGTCTTAAGAATATCTGAATCCCTGATCTTCAACTGGTGATATCTCGAACGGAGATCAATCTTAGAGAACACCCTCGCTCCTTGAAGCTGATCAAATAGATCATCAATGCGAGGCAAAGGATACATGTTCTTAATTGTTACTTTGTTCAGTTGCCTATAATCAATGCACATTCTCATTGTGCCATCCTTCTTCTTCACAAACAAAACTGGTGCACCCCAAGGTGACACACTAGGCCGAATGAACCCCTTATCTAGGAGTTCCTGAAGCTGTTCTTTCAATTCCTTCAACTCTGCTGCTGCCAACGATATGGCAAAATAGAAATGGGCTGAGTGACTAGCACCTGGTTAATACTAAAATCAATATCCCTATCCGGTGGCATGCCCGATAGGTCTACAGGAAACACATCGGGAAAATCCCTCACAACTAGGACATAATCGATACTAGGAGTCTCAGCTCCAACATCCCTCACAAACGCTAGATATGAAAGACAACCTTTCCCAACCATACGTTGGGCCTTCAAGAAAGATATCACTCTACTAGGAATATAATCAGTCACACCACGCCACTCGATCTGCGGTACACCCGGCATAGCCAAAGTGACTGTCTTAGCATGACAGTCTAGAATAGCACGACACGGAGATAGTTAATCCAAGCCCAAAATGACATCAAAATCCACCATGCTCAATAGCAATAGATCTACTCGGGTCTCTAGACCCCCAATAGTCACCACACATGACCGGTACACACGGTTTACAACAATAGTATTGCCCACCGGGGTAGATACATGAATAGGTAAAGCAAGAAACTCACGGGGCATACCCAAATAATGAGCAAAGTATGATGACACATAAGAAAAGGTGGACAAGCAAAGTATGATGACACATAAGAAAAGGTGGAACCGGGATCAAATAATATAGAGGCATCTCTGTGGCAGACTAAAACAATACCTATAATGACAACATCTGAAGCAATAACATCTGGCCTACCTGGAAGTGCATAGAAACGGGCCTGACCGCCCCCTGATCGACCTCCCCCTCTGGGGCAGCCCCTGGCTGCCTGACCTCTACCCCTAGCTGGCTGGGCGAGTGGTGAGGTAACTGGAGTAGAAGTCGAGGGCTGACCCCTCTACTGAGATGAACTAGCAATACGACGAGGACACTACCTCCACACATGTCCAAACTCTCCACACTCAAAACAACTCTCAGGTGCTGGAGAAGGGGACTGAAGGGAACCCCTCACACCGGAGTGACCAGCTGATGCACTCGGCATAGAAGAACCCTGAGCTGACGGGGCACGAGATGAACTCTGGGATAAAAGGGCACTAAGTGAAACCGACCCTACTGTGACCCATGATACCCACAACCTGAAGATGCCCCGCGATACTCTGGGCAAGCTGACTAAGCAGGCCTGAAAGAACGGCCTCTACCATGCTGAAACTAGCCCCTCGAAGGAGCACCACTGTAACTGCCAGATCTTCGAGGCCTCTTGGCCTCCCTCTCCTCTCGATCTTGACGGCGAACCGTCTCAATCTCGTGAGCGATATCAACCACCTCCTCGAACGTGGCACCCAACACTCTCTCTAGTTATCAGAATACGAAGATGGTAGTTAAGGCCATCAACAAATCTCCTGATCCTCTCACGATCTGTCAGAACCATCCAAATGGCATGACAAGCCAACTTAGAAACCTCGACTCATACCGTGACACAGTCATATCCCCTTGTCGCAACCACTCAAACTGTTAATGCAGCTCCTCTCTACGGGACTGCGATATATACTTCTCCAAGAAGAGAGTGGAGAACTCATGCCAAGTAAGGGGCGCTGCTCCAACCGGCCTATGCCTCTCATATGCCTCGCACCAAGTGAAGGCAACCCCAGTAAACTGAAAGGTGGTAAATGCCACACCACTAGTATCAAGAATCCCTGCTGTACGGAGCATCCGCTGACACTTATCAAGAAAACCCTGGGCATCCTCGCCCTTAGCACCACTGAATGACGGAGGCTGGAGTCTACCAAACCTCTCAAGACAACGCTGCTCATCCTTTGGCATAACTGGTACTATGAACTCCTGAGCTGGCGCAACCAGCTGGGCTGGAGGTGCCCCCGGTGTTTGAAGTCCCTATACTACCTGCTCAGGTGTGTGAGCAGTGAGGGTCTGATTACCTCCCCTGGCCTGTGAGGTAGCTGTTGTTGTAGTGGCTGAAACTGCCTGAGCCAAACCAGTGCAAACTGATAAGATCTGGGCCAAGGCCTCCTGAAGACCCGGAATCACGATGGGCACAGCTGGTGCCTGAACTGGTGGTGCTGGAGCACCCATAGCTGGAGCCTGATCCGGAGCTAGGGCAGCTGGTGGATCTACAGGTGCTCCCTTGCTGCTCTGCCTCTACCGCAGCCACGACTGCGTCCACGGCCTCTGGTGGTCTCAGCTGGTGGCACTGGTGGTCGTCCACCTCGTCCGGTAGCTCGCGTCCTCACCATATGTGAAAGAATGGAATAATAGAAGTTTAGTACTCGAACCAACAAGTTCGCAAGACAGGAATTTCAAGAATATGAAGTTTTTCCTAAAAAGGTTCTGTAGCCTCTCGAGGATAAATATAGACGTCTCCGTACCGATTCGCGAGACTCTACTAAACCCGCTCATGACTTGTGAGACCTATGTAACCTAGGTTTTGATACCAACTTGTCACGGCCCAATTCCCGAACCCGGTCGTGATGACGCCTCTTGTGAAGACAAGGCCAACCAGACCAAAACGGAACATCTCTTTAAGCAGTTAATTATCATAAATAGTAATAAACATAATATAATATCTAGAGATTGCAAAAATTTAACGATAACATTAGTGGAAACCATCCCGACACAGCCCAAACCGGGGTGTCACAAGTCATGAGCAACTAAGAAATCCGGATACAAGTCTACTGAACACTAAATCCGATAAAATAGTTCTAAAAACATAAAAATGATAAGATAAGGGAGGCACGGGGCTGGGAATACCAACAACTACCTCGTAGTCTCCGAATCACTGCCTGAACTGGGGGAATCAACACTCAGGAGCAGACTCTACGATGCCTGAATCTATACACATGGTGCAGGGAGTAATGTGAGTACTCCGACTCAGTGAGTAATAATTATAAATAATGGCTGAAAGTATGAAAACACGTAAAGGCACAAAGCAATTCCATATCAAGCAGTAAAATCACTTAAAGCAGTAAATCAATGAAGAAATCAATTGATATTCCTTTTTTAAAACAAGTAAAACAGGTAATTTAACAGGTAAATAACAAGTAGAAATCCGCCCCTCGGGCACAATATCAATCGCTCAGAATAGTATCAGCCCCTCGGACTCACTCTCAGTACAGTATCAGCCCCTGAGGCTTAGTATCAATCACTCAGAACAGTATCAGCCCCTCAGGCTCACTCTTAGATCATAATGGGTACCCGCGCTCACTGTGGGCGTGCAGACTCCGGAGGGGCCCTTTACAGCCCAAGCGCTATATCAAGCCACCTCGTGGCATCATCACTCGGCACTCGGCCTCGCATCACTCGGCACTCGGCCTCGCATCACTCGGCACTCGGCCTCGCATCACTCGGCACTCGGCCTCGCATCACTCGGCACTCGGCCTCACATCACTCAAGCCACCTCGTGGCATATAAAGTATCTCAGACCCTCGGCATCATATCACTCAACATATCCTCACATATGGCCCTCGGCCTCACTCAGTCCGAAAATCATCACAAGCCCCTTGGGCATTAGTAGAACAGTAGTTCTCAGCCCAAAACATGATGTAGAAATATCATTTAAGTTTCAAATCAGAATAAAAGTGGCTGAGTTTGTAAAATAGTAGATATCAATAGGACTGAGTTCAAATAATAAGTCAAGCAGTGAGGAAAATCCCCGAAGGGTTCAAATAGTTGGCACGAAGCACAAATATGGCAATCAGCTCAAATCGTGATGTAACAAATAAATTTCAGTCAAATACGCGGTAAAATAATCAATCGGGACGGACCAAGTCACAATCCCAGTAGTAAAAGACCCCACGCTCATCATCCAGCGCGTGTCTCACCTCAATATAGCACTACGATGTCCAATTCCGGGGTTTCAAACCCTCAGGACATTATTTACAATCATTACTCACCTCGAACCGGCTAATTTTCTAGCTTGCGACGCCTTTGCCCCTCAAATTTGGCCTCCACGCGCTTCGAATCTATCCAAAATCAGAACGAATACGTCACAATATGCTAAGGGAACAAAGCCCAAGCGAAAACATTCGAAAAATATCAAAAATCCCAAAATTAGCAAAACCCGAGCCCCAGGCCCACGTCTCAGAATCGGGTAAAATTTCATTTTCGGAATCCTCATACCCTCACGAGTCTAACCATACCAAAATTATCCAATTCCGATACCATTTGGTCCTTCAAATCATCATTTTACATTTTTGAAAGGTTTCACAATTTTCTTCCCAAATTCCATCCCAAATCACGAATTAAATGATGAATTCAGTGATACATTCATGTATTCTAGCCAAATCTGAGTTAAAATCACTTACCCCGATAAATTTCTTGAAAAACCTTCAAAAAATCGTCAAAATCCGAGCTCTCTGGGTCAAAATATCAAATAAAACACAAAACTTCATATTTATAGAGTACCCCTCAGACCGAGAAACCACATAAGTCAACATCCGGTTGACTTTTCTAACTTAAGCCTTCTTAAAAGAGACTAAGTGTCTCATTTCTTACCAAAACCACACCAAACGCAAACCAATCAACTCGACCACATAAAACACGGATAATGAAGCATAAAGAAGCTAAAATAGGGGAAAACAGAGCGGTAACTCATGAGACGACTGGCCGGGTCGTCACATCCTCCCCAACTTAAACAAACGTTCGTCCTCGAACGAGTCAAGAAACATACCTGAAGCCTCAAACAGGTGAGGATATCTGCTCCGTATCTCCCGCTCGGCCTCCCAGGTAGCCTCCTCCACGGGCCGACCTCTCCACTGCACTTTTACTGAAGCTATATTCTTTGACCTCAACTTCCAAACCCGACGACCCAAAATAGCTATTGGCTTCATATCATAGGTCAAATCATCATCCAACTGAGCCGTGCTGAAGTCTAAAACATGAGATGGATCCCCAATATACTTTCGGAGCATAGAAACATAAAATACCGGATGCACACTCGACAGTCTGGGTGGCAAAACAAGCTCATAATCCACCTCCCCAATCCTCCGAAGCACCTCAAAAGGCCCAATGAATCGCGGACTCAACTTCCCTTTCTTCCTAAACCTCAACACCCTTCATGGTCAAAACCTTCAGTAAGACCTTCTCACCGACCATGTAGGACACATCTCGAACCTTCCGGTCCGTATAACTCTTCTGACACGACTGTGCGGTACGAAGCCTCTCCTGAATCACCTTCACCTTCTCTAAGGCATCCTGAACAAAAATCTGTCCCTAATAGTCTAGCCTCGCCGGGCTCGAACCAACCAACTGGGGATCTACACCGCCTCCTGTACAAAGCCTCATACGGAGCCATCTGAATACTCGACTGGTAGCTGTTGTTGTAAGCAAACTCCGCAAGCGGTAGAAACTCATCCCATGAACCCCCAAAGTCAATAACACAAGCACGCAACATGTCCTCCAATATCTGAATCGTACACTCGGACTGTCCGTCCGTCTAAGGATGAAAAGCTATGCTCAACTCCACCCGAGTATCCAACTCTCACTGAACAGATTTCCAAAACTGGGAAGTAAACTGAGTACCTCTATCTGAGATGATGGAAACCGAACACCATGCAACCGAACAATCTCCCGGATATAAATCCCTGCTCCGCTCTGAAGAATAGGTAGTACACACAGGGATGAAGTGCGCAGACTTGGTCAGCCGATCCACAATCACCCAAATAGCATCAAACTTCTTCAAAGTCCGAGGAAGTCCAACCACAAAGTCCATAGTGATCCTCTCCCACTTCCACTCGGGAATAACCATCTGCTGAAGCAAGCCACCCGGTCTCTGATGCTCATATTTTACCTGCTGGCAGTTGAGATACCGAGCTACAAATCCTACAATATCTTTCTTCATTCTTCTGCACCAATAGTGCTGCCTCAAATCCTGGTACATCTTTGCAGCACCCGGATGGATAGAATACCGCGAGCTATGGGCTCCTCTAGAATCAACTTTCTAAGCCCATCCACATCGGGCACACAAATCCGGCCCTGTATCCTCAACACACCATCATCACCGACAATCACGTCTCTGGAATCATCATGCTAAACTCTGTCCTTAAGGACAAGCAAATGCGGATCATCATACTGGCGCTCTCTGATGCGATCATATAAGGAAGACCGAGAAACCACATATGCCAACACCCGACTGGGCTCCAAAATATCCAATCTCACGAACCGATTGGCCAAGGCCTGAACATCAACTACAAGGGGTTTCTCCCCGACTGGAATATATTCCAAACTCCCCATGCTCACTACCTTTCAGCTCAACGCATTGACCACCATATTGGCCTTTCCCGGATGGTACAATATAGTGATATCATAATCCTTAAGCAATTCCAACCATCTCCGCTACCTCAAATTAAGATCCTTTTACTTGAACAAATGCTGAAGACTATGATGGTCGGTGAATACCTCACAAGATACACCATACAAATAATGCCTCCAAATCTTCAATGCATGAACTATGGCAGCCAACTCCAAATCATGAACATAGTAGTTCTTCTCATGGGGCTTCAACTGACGAGAAGCATAAGCAATAACTCCACTCTCTTGTATCAATACACAACCAATCCCAACTCTCGAAGCATCACAACACACGATATATGAACCTGAAGTTGATGGCCAAACTAACATTGGAGCTGTGGTCAAGGCTGTCTTGAGTTTCTGAAAGCTCTCCTCACACTCGTCTGACCATACAAATGGAACAACCTTCTAAGTCAACTTGGTCAAGGGCGATGCGATAGATGAGAATCCCTGAACAAACCGGCGATAATTGCCTGCCAACCCAAGAAAGCTACGAATCTCTGTGGCTGAGGACGGTCTAGGCCAACTCTGAACCGCCTCTATCTTCTTCGGATCAACCTGAATACCCTCGCTGGACACCACGTTCCCCAAGAAAGCCACTGAACTGAGCCAAAACTCACACTTCGAGAATTTTGCATAAAGCTTATCCTCTCTCAATCTCTGCAATCCAACTCTCAAATGCTCCGCGTGCTCCTCCTGACTACGAGAGTACACCAGATTATCATCAATGAATACAATAACGAACGAATCCTGATAAGGTCGAAATACATTGTTCATCAAATGCATGAACGCTGCTGCTAGGGCATTGGTCAGCCCGAAAGACATGACAAGAAACTCATAGTGACCATATCTAGTCCTGAAAGCAGTCTTAAGAATATCTGAATCCCTGATCTTCAACTGGTGATATCTCGAACGGAGATCAATCTTAGAGAACACCCTCGCTCCTTGAAGCTGATCAAATAGATCATCAATGCGAGGCAAAGGATACATGTTCTTAATTGTTACTTTGTTCAGTTGCCTATAATCAATGCACATTCTCATCGTGCCATCCTTCTTCTTCACAAACAAAACTGGTGCACCCCAAGGTGACACACTAGGCCGAATGAACCCCTTATCTAGGAGTTCCTGAAGCTGTTCTTTCAATTCCTTCAACTCTGCTGCTGCCAACGATATGGCAAAATAGAAATGGGCTGAGTGACTAGCACCTGGTTAATACTAAAATCAATATCCCTATCCGGTGGCATGCCCGATAGGTCTGCAGGAAACACATCGGGAAAATCCCTCACAACTAGGACATAATCGATACTAGGAGTCTCAGCTCCAACATCCCTCACAAACGCTAGATATGAAAGACAACCTTTCCCAACCATACGTTGGGCCTTCAAGAAAGATATCACTCTACTAGGAATATAATCAGTCACACCACGCCACTCGATCTGCGGTACACCCGGCATAGCCAAAGTGACTGTCTTAGCATGACAGTCTAGAATAGCACGACACGGAGATAGTTAATCCAAGCCCAAAATGACATCAAAATCCACCATGCTCAATAGCAATAGATCTACTCGGGTCTCTAGACCCCCAATAGTCACTACACATGACCGGTACACACGGTTTACAACAACAGTATTGCCCACCGGGGTAGATACATGAATAGGTAAAGCAAGAAACTCACGGGGCATACCCAAATAATGAGCAAAGTATGATGACACATAAGAAAAGGTGGACGAGCAAAGTATGATGACACATAAGAAAAGGTGGAACCGGGATCAAATAATATAGAGGCATCTCTGTGGCAGACTAAAACAATACCTATAATGACAACATCTGAAGCAATAACATCTGGCCTACCTGGAAGTGCATAGAAACGGGCCTGACCGCCCCCTGATCGACCTCCCCCTCTGGGGCAGCCCCTGGCTGCCTGACCTCTACCCCTAGCTGGCTGGGCGAGTGGTGAGGTAACTGGAGTAGAAGTCGAGGGCTGACCCCTCTACTGAGATGAACTAGCAATACGACGAGGACACTACCTCCACACATGTCCAAACTCTCCACACTCAAAACAACTCTCAGGTGCTGGAGAAGGGGACTGAAGGGAACCCCTCACACCGGAGTGACCAGCTGATGCACTCGGCATAGAAGAACCCTGAGCTGACGGGGCACGAGATGAACTCTGGGATAAAAGGGCACTAAGTGAAACCGACCCTACTGTGACCCATGATACCCACAACCTGAAGATGCCCCGCGATACTCTGGGCAAGCTGACTAAGCAGGCCTGAAAGAACGGCCTCTACCATGCTGAAACTAGCCCCTCGAAGGAGCACCACTGTAACTGCCAGATCTTCGAGGCCTCTTGGCCTCCCTCTCCTCTCGATCTTGACGGCGAACCGTCTCAATCTCGTGAGCGATATCAACCACCTCCTCGAACGTGGCACCCAACACTCTCTCTAGTTATCAGAATACGAAGATGGTAGTTAAGGCCATCAACAAATCTCCTGATCCTCTCACGATCTGTCAGAACCATCCAAATGGCATGACAAGCCAACTTAGAAACCTCGACTCATACCGTGACACAGTCATATCCCCTTGTCGCAACCACTCAAACTGTTAATGCAGCTCCTCTCTACGGGACTGCGATATATACTTCTCCAAGAAGAGAGTGGAGAACTCATGCCAAGTAAGGGGCGCTGCTCCAACCGGCCTATGCCTCTCATATGCCTCGCACCAAGTGAAGGCAACCCCAGTAAACTGAAAGGTGGTAAATGCCACACCACTAGTATCAAGAATCCCTGCTGTACGGAGCATCCGCTGACACTTATCAAGAAAACCCTGGGCATCCTCGCCCTTAGCACCACTGAATGACGGAGGCTGGAGTCTACCAAACCTCTCAAGACAACGCTGCTCATCCTTTGGCATAACTGGTACTATGAACTCCTGAGCTGGCGCAACCAGCTGGGCTGGAGGTGCCCCCGGTGTTTGAAGTCCCTATACTACCTGCTCAGGTGTGTGAGCAGTGAGGGTCTGATTACCTCCCCTGGCCTGTGAGGTAGCTGTTGTTGTAGTGGCTGAAACTGCCTGAGCCAAACCAGTGCAAACTGATAAGATCTGGGCCAAGGCCTCCTGAAGACCCGGAATCACGATGGGCACAGCTGGTGCCTGAACTGGTGGTGCTGGAGCACCCATAGCTGGAGCCTGATCCGGAGCTAGGGCAGCTGGTGGATCTACAGGTGCTCCCTTGCTGCTCTGCCTCTACCGCAGCCACGACTGCGTCCACGGCCTCTGGTGGTCTCAGCTGGTGGCACTGGTGGTCGTCCACCTCGTCCGGTAGCTCGCGTCCTCACCATATGTGAAAGAATGGAATAATAGAAGTTTAGTACTCGAACCAACAAGTTCGCAAGACAGGAATTTCAAGAATATGAAGTTTTTCCTAAAAAGGTTCTGTAGCCTCTCGAGGATAAATATAGACGTCTCCGTACCGATTCGCGAGACTCTACTAAACCCGCTCATGACTTGTGAGACCTATGTAACCTAGGTTTTGATACCAACTTGTCACGGCCCAATTCCCGAACCCGGTCGTGATGACGCCTCTTGTGAAGACAAGGCCAACCAGACCAAAACGGAACATCTCTTTAAGCAGTTAATTATCATAAATAGTAATAAACATAATATAATATCTAGAGATTGCAAAAATTTAACGATAACATTAGTGGAAACCATCCCGACACAGCCCAAACCGGGGTGTCACAAGTCATGAGCAACTAAGAAATCCAGATACAAGTCTACTGAACACTAAATCCGATAAAATAGTTCTAAAAACATAAAAATGATAAGATAAGGGAGGCACGGGGCTGGGAATACCAACAACTACCTCGTAGTCTCCGAATCACTGCCTGAACTGGGGGAATCAACACTTAGGAGCAGACTCTACGATGCCTGAATCTATACACATGGTGCAGGGAGTAATGTGAGTACTCCGACTCAGTGAGTAATAATTATAAATAATGGCTGAAAGTATGAAAACACGTAAAGGCACAAAGCAATTCCATATCAAGCAGTAAAATCACTTAAAGCAGTAAATCAATGAAGAAATCAATTGATATTCCTTTTTTAAAACAAGTAAAACAGGTAATTTAACAGGTAAATAACAAGTAGAAATCCGCCCCTCGGGCACAATATCAATCGCTCAGAATAGTATCAGCCCCTCGGACTCACTCTCAGTACAGTATCAGCCCCTGAGGCTTAGTATCAATCACTCAGAACAGTATCAGCCCCTCAGGCTCACTCTTAGATCATAATGGGTACCCGCGCTCACTGTGGGCGTGCAGACTCCGGAGGGGCCCTTTACAGCCCAAGCGCTATATCAAGCCACCTCGTGGCATCATCACTCGGCACTCGGCCTCGCATCACTCGGCACTCGGCCTCGCATCACTCGGCACTCGGCCTCGCATCACTCGGCACTCGGCCTCGCATCACTCGGCACTCGGCCTCACATCCCTCAAGCCACCTTGTGGCATATAAAGTATCTCAGGCCCTCGACCTCATATCACTCAGCATATCCTCACATATGGCCCTCGGCTCACTCAGTCCGAAAATCATCACAAGCCCCTTGGGCATTAGTAAAATAGTAGTTCTCAGCCCAAAACATGATGTAGAAATATCATTTAAGTTTCAAATCTAAATAAAAGTGGCTGAGTTTGTAAAATAGTAGATATCAACAGGACTGAGTTCAAATAATAAGTCAAGCAGTGAGGAAAATCCCCGAAGGGTTCAAATAGTTGGCACAAAGCCCAAATATGGCAATCAGCTCAAATTGTGATGATAACAAATAAATTTCGATCGAATACGCGGTAAAATCATCAATCGGGACGGACCAAGTCACAATCCCTAGTAGTAAAAGACCCCACGCTCATCATCCAACACGTGTCTTGCCTCAATATAGCACAACGATGTGCAATTCTGGGGTTTCAAACCCTCAGGACATCATTTACAATCATTACTCACCTCGAACCGGCTAATTCTCTAGCTCGCGACACCTTTGCCCCTCGAATTTGGCCTCCACGCGCGTCGAATCTATCCAAAATCAGAACGAATACGTCACAATATGCCAAGGGAACAAAGCCCAAGCAAAAACATTCGAAAAATATCAAAAATCCCGAAATTAGCAAAACCTGAGCCCCGGGACCACGTCTCGAAATCGGCTAAAATTTACATTTTCGGAATCCTCATACCCTCACGAGTCTAATCATACCAAAATTATCCAATTCCGATACCATTTGGTCTTTCAAATCATCATTTTACATTTTTGAAAGGTTTCACAATTTTCTTCCCAAATTCCATCCCAAATCACGAATTAAATGATGAATTCAGTGATAGATTCATGTATTCTAGCCAAATCTGAGTTAAAATCACTTACCCCGATGAATTTCTTGAAAAACCTTCGAAAAATCACTAAAATCCGAGCTCTCTAGTTCAAAATATAAAATAAAACCCAAAACCTCATATTTATAGAGTACCCCTCATATTTCAGCCTCCGTGGGCCGCACCAAATTGACCGCGGTCCGCACAAGCCAGTCTGGTCCGCGCAAAAACAATCGCGGCCGCACAGGCCTTCCTCTGCAGTGACAGACTTTAGTATTTTGGTCATACCTTTTTCTACAGATGTCCAAATTGCAATATCTTTACCTTTTAGGAAATTAGACATGAAGGGCTACAACTTTTGTTTTTGAATCATCTCGAAATTCCTTGTAGATCAAAAGATATGAGCTTCCGAAGTAGGACCAGCGAATCATTCCCTTCCGCGGCCGCACACCATTTTGTGCGGTCCGCATGACACCTACCGCGGCCGCACTTCTTTTTGTGCGGTCCGCACAACACATACCGTGGCTGCACTTCTTTTTGTGCGGACCGTGCGGGTGGTTTCCGAGGTCTGCAACCCTCCTGGACCTGCTACAACTATGATTTTCGGTCTAAAACATCTCGGAACCTACCCAGGACCCTCGAAACTTCAAACTAATTGTATCAACACATCCCATGACATTATTCAAACTTGTTCAACACTTCGGAATGCTTACAACAACATCAAATCACCAATTTAACATAGGATTCAAGCCTAAGAACTCCAAGAACTCTTAAATTATGCTTTCGCTCAAAAAGTCTATCAAATCTCGTTCGAATGACCTGAAATTTTGCACACACATCCCAAATGACACAACGAAGCTACTGCAATTCTCGGAATTCCATTCCGACCCTTATATCAAAATCTCGCCTATCAACCCGAAATTGCCAAAATATCAATTTCGCCAATTCAAGCCTAAATCTCCTCTACAACTCCAAAACTCATTCCGATCGCGCTCCGAAGTATCAAATCACCTCCGAAGCTAACCGAACCATCGGAACTCACATCCGAGCCCTCTAACTCATAAGTCAACATCTGGTTGACTTTTCGAACTTAAACCTTTTTAAAAGAGACTAAGTGTATCATTTCTTACCAAAATCACACCAAACGCAAACCAATTAACTCGACCACATAAAACACGGATAACGAAGCATAAAGAAGCTAAAATAGGGGAAAACAGAGCGGTAACTCATGAGACGACTGGCCGGGTCATCACATGTATTTTTGTTTTGTTCCAATAGTATGATGAATAATAGATCCGAGAAAGAGACTTTCATTTCCAGTCTCTTATTTATTTTATTTTTATTGAATTTTCGATTTTCTAAAAGGAAAATCTAAAAGGAAAAATAGTAGATTATCTCTTCTTCTAACAGATAAAAGAATCTAAAAATAAATATTCGGTCGAACTGTCTTTTTTCCTTCGATCCGTGGAAAGATATACTCTGGGGTTTTAGATTTATTTATATGAAGTATGAAGGAAAGGGATAGCTTGGTCCTTGAAGAGTTCTTTCAAAACAAAGGATTGATTGAATTGTCTTATTAGGACAATTCATGGTTCATATGCTTAGTCAGAAGGAATAATCCAATGGAGTTCATGGATTTACCTAGGACAATTTATGGGCTAATAAATAAAGGATTTTTATCTTCGAAACCCATTGGAAAGAGCAGTGCAAGAGAAATCATACAAAAATGATCGAATCTTCGGACGCCCCGAAAAAGATATGAGGTGCTCGGAAATGGTCGAAGTAGTTGAATAGGAGGATCACTATGACTATAACCCTTGGTAAGTTTACAAAGACGAAAATGATTTATTTGATATTATAGATGACTGGTTATGGAGGGACCTGTCACGACCCCAACCTCGGTCGTGATGGCGCCCAACACACTGCTAGGCAAGCCTGACCAACTAACAACCTCGACCCATTTCTTCTACAATTCATTATTAGCTAACACAATTAAATTGCCAATTTATCACAATAAAAGTTTAGGATAACGAGTCAAATATGCGGAAATTCAGATGATAATACCTCTACATAACCCATACAGATCTGGTGTCACAAGTCTGAGCCTCTAATACAGGTTTACCAATCTAATACATATTAGTCTAGGGAAATGTGGATAAGACAAAAGGATAGAAGGAAGAGATCAAGGTTGCGGACGCCATGCAACTACCTCGATGCTCCCGGATATACGCTGCTCAACTGAAGAATCCTCACTCAGCCTCAGATGCACCTGGATCTGCACGCAAGGTGCAGGGAGTAATGTGAGTACTCCAACCCAGTGAGTAATAAACATAAATAATGGCCGAGAATAAGAAATCATGGAAGAACACAGAGTAATCTATAATCCGGCAGTTTAAAACAAGTAATATGGAAGCAATAGACCAATGTAATCGAAATATGAAAGATACTACAACAGATAAGTAGATAAGTGACAGTCAAATAAAGAAATGCAACACATAGTACGGTACCCTACAGTACCCGCTGTGGCACACAATCCGATCCATTTATTTATCATTGACGGCGCTCACTGGGGGTGTGCAGACTCCGGGAGGGGCCCCTTACGGCCCAAGCGCAATATCAAGCCATCTCATGGCATCAAATCTAGGCCCTCAGCCTCATATCAATATCAGTATAACACTGCTGCGACACGCAGCCCGATCCCATGGTATCCTCATATTTGGCCCTTGGCCGTACTCAGTCCAGAAATCATATAAGCCCCTCGGGCATTAGTAAAACAGTAGTTCTCAGCCCGAAACATCATTTAATATATCATTTTAGTTTCAAAACCGAGTAAAAAGTGGCTGAGTTGAAAAATAGTGGAAAAACGATATGACTGAGTTCAAGTAGTAAGTCCAAACAGTGAGGAAATAATGATAAAACTCCCCGGAGGGTCCAAATAGTTGGCACAAAGCCCAAATACGGCAATCAGTCCAAATAATGATGATAACAAATAAGCTTCAGTCAAATATGCGGTAAAAGCATCACTCGGAACGGACCAAGTCATCGTCCCCAATAGTAAACGACCCGACGCTCATCATTAAGCGCGTGTCTCACCTCAATATAGCACTACGATGTGCAAATTTGGGGTTTCAAACCCTTAGGACATCATTTACATTCATTACTCACCTCGAACCCGCAAAACTCTAGCTCGCGACGCCTTTGCCTCTCAAATCAGCCTCCTCGCGCGTCGAATCTGACCAAAACTAGAACGAATACGTCACAATATGCTAAGGGAACATAACCCAAGCGAAAACAATCGAAAAATATCAAAAAATCTCGAAATTAGCAAAACCCGAGCCCCGGACCCACTACTCGAAACTCATAAATTTTTACATCATTAGATTCCTTATCACCCCACGAGTTCATACATTCCAAAAGTTCTCAATTCCGACCTCAAATGGTCCCTCAAATCCCAATTCAAAAGTTCAAAATCCCAAGCCCTAGTTCTTCCAATTTTAGCTTAAATTCCATGAATTTCTAGGTTAATTTCACAATAGAATCACGTTTTTGGTTCATAAAACTTACCTCCAATCAATTCTCCTTGAATCCCTCTTCAATCTCCCTCAAAGAGCTCTCAAAATGATCAACTATGGTGGAAAAATGGCTCAAAATCGCGGAGGAAATGTCTTATAAACTTTCTGCCCAGTTCTGATATTCCTTCTTCGCGAACGCGGTCAACGTCTCGCGTTCGCGAAGCATAAACTTACGTTGACCAATTTTTGCCCTATACGAATGCGTCACACCAACCGCGAACGTGATTCTTCTGCCTCCTACACCTTCGCGAACGCGACAACCTTACGCAAACGCGATGAACAAAATGCCTTGGACCCCAATTTGCTCTACATGATCGTGGGTGCCTTCTCGCGAACGCGATGCACTGCTTCCCATCCTTTCACGAACGTGAGGCACCTCTCGCGAACGTGAAGGATTAATTCTGGTCTTCCTCAAATCCTTTTACGCGAACGCGACATACCCCTCGCGAACGCGAAGGGTTATTTTCTGCAACACCTGAACTCCCAAAATCTGCAACTTTTCAATTTAGAAAATGATCCGATTGACCACCCGAAACTCACCCGAGGCCCCCAGGACCTCAACCAAGAGCACCAACATGTCCTAAAACCTCATTCAAACTTGTTCCAATCATCAAAACACCTCAAACAACATCAAAACCATCAATTCTCATCGAATTCAAGCCTAAGTTTCGAAAAACTTCCGAAATACGCTTTTGATTAAAAACCCAACCAAACCACATCCAAATGACCTAAAATTTTGCACACACATACCAAATCATATAAATAAGCCACAACAACTCTCTGAATTCCATTCCGACCCTCGGATCAAAATCTCACCTATTAACCGGAAATCGCCAAAATACTAACTTCGCCAATTCAAGCCTAATTCTACATCGGACCTCCAAAACCACTTCCGATCACACTTCTAAGTCACAAATAACCTTCCGAAGCTAATCGAACCATCGGAACTCACATCCGAGCCCTCTAACTCATAAGTCAACATCCAGTTGACTTTTCCAACTTAAGCCTTCTTAAAAGAGACTAAGTGTCTCATTTCTTACCAAAACCACGCCAAACGCAAACCAACCAACTCGACCACATAAAACACGGATAACGAAGCACAAAAAAGTAGAAATGGGGGAAAACGGAGTGGTAACTCCTGAGACGAATGACCGGGTCGTCATAGGACGTTTCATTTTTGTAGGCTGGTCCGGTCTATTGCTCTTTCCTTGTGCCTATTTCGCTATAGGGGGTTGGTTCACAGGTACAACCTTTGTAACTTCATGGTATACCCATGGATTGGCCAGTTCTTATTTGGAAGGCTGCAATTTCTTAACTGCCGCGGTTTCTACTCCTGCTAATAGTTTAGCACATTCGTTGTTGTTACTATGGGGTCCTGAAGCACAAGGAGATTTTACTCGTTGGTGTCAATTGGGGGGTCTGTGGACTTTTGTTGCTCTCCATGGAGCTTTTGGCCTAATAGGTTTCATGTTACGTCAATTCGAGCTTGCTCGATCTGTTCACTTTCCGAAGTCCTGGAGAGGAAGATGCATCTTGGGTTGACGTATAGTGCAACTTGTCAGATAGATTGGGTCATATGGTATTTCCCCATTCTCTCCCCCGATCGAGATGTCCCCCGTTTCACCCAAGAAAGATAATTTTAATCATCAAAAATTTGGAGCGTGAAGTGCAATTAAATCCATTTTTGAGGGGATTCATATTACTATTATCAATTAGAAAAATTCAATTAGAATAAGTTATGGTTGGCTTGGTTGGACTAAAAAAATGAAGTATCCAGGCTCCGTTTAGAAAAAACCCAATTGGATTGGTAAGATGTCTATGATTGCTATTCATATTTTTTCTTTGTAAAGAGATCCTAATTGTCAAGTAAAGTTATCTAACTCTAAGAAATACTTGTATAAAATGAATAAAAAAAAAATACAAAAAGAAATGGTAATGGGAGCATTTGTCCTATATGTACAAATCCAAGTCGGGCGGATCTTTACCCGGAGTAGAGCATAAACCTAAAAAGATGAAACAGACCCATTCAGGAACAAGAAAATACCATCGCGGTTTGGATTAAATCTCGATGAAAGAATACATCAATGAGAAGTTAATTCGATAAGTTTAATGACCCTTTCTTATAACTTCAAATTTTATAATGGAAAATCGAAAATATAAAAAAGGAG
This sequence comes from Nicotiana tabacum, assembly GCF_000715075.1. NCBI lineage: Eukaryota > Viridiplantae > Streptophyta > Magnoliopsida > Solanales > Solanaceae > Nicotiana > Nicotiana tabacum. Next base: position 79,551,772 of record NC_134087.1, read on the forward strand.
TCAAAACTCGTCTTTATTAAAAAATCGAAGAAAAGCCCTTTCGTTAGAAGTAAGAAAGAACCTTTCTAGAAAAAAAGAAAGAGGACTGGAATCTATACATTGATTCACCATTTTTTTTTTGAACCGTATGCATCAAAAGGCGCATGTACGGTTCCTAAGGGATACAATTTTACCCTAATCAACCGACTTTATCGAGAAAGATTACTTTTTTAGGCCAAGAGGTTGATAGCGAGATTTCGAATCAACTTATTGGTCTTATGGTATATCTCAGTATCGAGGATGAGACCAAAGATCTGTATTTGTTTATAAACTCTCCTGGGGGCTGGGTAATACCTGGGGTTTGGCTATTTATGATACTATGCAATTTGTGCGACCAGATGTCCATACAATATGCATGGGATTATCCGCTTCAATGGGATCTTTTATCCCAGTCGGAGGAGAAATTACCAAACGTCTAGCATTCCCTCACGCTTGGCGCCAATGAGGTTTTTATTTGAGAGAAAAAGAAGACTATGCCTTCACCATATGAATACTCAGTAATAATAGCATGGCACTTCGAATTCGATATGAGAAAATTTTGTATTGTTTTTTTTTCAAAACATTAGATTCTGTATCGAGAGAGTAGTATGAGATAAGGGGTATTTCCGATTTTTTCTTATCTATCGGGAGTTCAGTTCAGCGTCACAAACTTTTTTGTTTTCATGCAGGAGAGTTCTTAACAATATTTATGTTATGAAAGAGTACGAAAAAAAGATTTTTTCCTTATTTGATCGAATTAAAAAGAAACTTTGGGATTACTGAATCACAGACAAAAAAAGAAAAAATAAATATATAAAGCAACGGAGCCATCATAGTATTTTTTAACTCCTCCGAAAGGAAGGATGACAATTTGATCATTTACCCATCTGAGTCTGATAGATTCTATTTTTCTCTTTCTTCAATAGAAAGGAGGGGAGGTCAATTTTCTTGTAGAGCCGTATGCACAAAAGATGCCTGTACGGTTGTTCAATTCTATCTTTTTTCTATTCTTTATCTTTCTTTTCTCTTTGCTTTATCATGCGAGATAGGGGAAGCTTTTATTTTGTTATATCATCAGGGTAATGATCCATCAACCTGCTAGTTCTTTTTATGAGGCACAAACAGGCGAATTTGTCATGGAAGCGGAAGAACTGCTAAAACTGAATAACTATAAGCCAACCCTTCTAGATGTTTTGACTCTTGATTCTCGAATAGGATTGAATCTAAGATGAATGCTTGGTTTACGTTATAGAAGAAAGACATGTATATGTGATATTAGATATTGACTAGAGCTAGTTATATATGAAATGAACTAAAGATATATTTTACTACTCTAGGGGATTCTAATAGACTAGAAGTCCTTCCGGCCCCTTGTGACTGTGAATTGAATGAATAAACGGATGAAATCAAGAAAAAATTCAACTAACAGTTCGAACCAAGAAATGGAAGAACGAAAGTCGTATGGGTTCACAAAGACTCTGTGGCTAAAAAGTAAAAAAGATATATCGAAGAAGTTCTGATGATTCAATAATCTTATTACTTCAATCCGAAGTTCGTAGTTACTTCGACTGGATGAGTCCTAGCGAGGGAATAATTAGGTCATAACTCATTGGTTGATTGTATCATTATCCATTTCTTTTTTTTTTGGTACGAGGAACTTATCATGAATCCGCTGATTTCTGCCGCTTCCGTTATTGCTGCTGGATTGGCCATAGGGCTTGCTTCTATTAGACCCGGAGTTGGTCAAGGGACTGCTGCGAGTCAAGCTATAGAGGGTATCGCGAGACAGCCTGTGGCAGAGGGAAAAATACGAGGTACGCTATTGCTTAGTCTAGCTTTTATGGAATCTTTAACAATTTATGGACTGGTTGTAGCATTAGCACTTTTATTTGTGAATCCTTTTGTTTAATCTTAGCTTAGAAATATGAAAAATAAATATATTTTTCATATTTTATTTCCTTCGACTTGTCATTTTCTTTTTCAAATTCTATCAAGATTTTCCTCCTCCAATTCTTTATTCTTTGAGAAAAGAACCTACGGGAAGGGCTGATTTGCAGATGAGGAATTAGCATACTGACTCGCTTTCATCCTTCCCATTCATAGACCAAGAGAAACTCTTTTTAATAAGTGTTAGTGTTCCAATAACCAATAAAAGGGCTAGTTCATTAGTTCATAATTTATAACTAACTCGAATATTTTTTATTTTTTGACTCAATTTCAGAAAAAATAAAAGAATAAATAAAAAAGGGGCGAAGTGCTACAAAAAGAACTCTGTTCGATTTTTTAGTCTATCTATAAGAGGAGATCATATGAAAAACGTAACCGATTCTTTCGTTTCTTTGGGCCACTGGCCATCTGCCGGGAGTTTCAGGTTTAATACCGATATTTTAGCAACAAATCTAATAAATCTAAGTGTAGTGCTTGGTGTTGATTTTTTTTTGGAAAGGGTGTGTGTTCGAGTTGTTTATTTCAAGAATAGGCTGGACCACCCGGCTGTACCCTTTTCCGTTATAACTAGGAAAGAGAGGTGCATGATCTCGCGAATTACTTCTGAATAAATTCAGAAATTATATGTAAGAACCATAGCATTTCGCGATTCATTGGTAAATCGATTTTGATTCTCTATTAACCAATAATGTGGAACTATTAACATGGTTAAAACAAACTGTTTGAAGTCTAGACGCAGCATGGTACTCTTTCTACCACTATGTTAATATAGAGGTGGTTTCAAAATAAATATTTTATCGATATAGGATACTCATATTGATAAAATGATTTGAATCGCTTATTGTAAATTGTAAAAACGGGAATTTTACCCCCTTTATCTAATGCTGAATCGACGACCTATTCTAAGTAAGAGCTTGTTGGATTCGAAAAAAAAAGAAACAACTTTGCTGACAATTACATATTTTTGATTTTGTCAGAAGAGTCCTCCGAATATTTTGGTCTTACATTAGTTTCGATATATTTTTGAAATATGAACAAAGAAGAGAAGATAGGCTCATTACATTCATAAAAAAATATATGAGAATTTACCTTAAGTATTGAGCGTGAGAGCCAAATGAATCGAAAGATTCATGTTTGGTTCGGGAAGGGATTATGGAATTTTGGAAAGGAATGGAAAAATAATCTACTTTCATTAAGTGATTTATTAGATAATCGAAAACAGAGGATCTTGAATACTATTCGAAATTCAGAAAAACTACGTGGAGGGGCTATTGAACAACTCGAAAAAGCTCGTTCTCGCTTACGGAAAGTAGAAAGCGAAGCCGAGCAGTTTCGAGTGAATGGATACTCTGAAATAGAATGAGAAAAATTGAATTTGATTAATTCAACTTATAAAACTTTGGAACAATTGAAAAATTACAAAAACGGAACAATTCAGTTTGAACAGCAAATGGCGATTAATCAAGTCCGACAACGGGTTTTCCAACAAGCCTTACGAGGAGCTATAGGAACTCTGAATAGTTGTTTGAACAATGAGTTACATTTACGTACCATTAGTGCCAATATTGGCATGTTGGGAACAATGAAAGAAATAACTGATTAGTCTTTCTACTGTAGGTATTATTTTTTTCTTTCAAAAAATAATAAAGTAAGAATCATGATAACCATTCGAGCTAACAAAATTAGTAATATTATCCGTGAACGTATTGAACAATATAATAGAGAAGTAAAGATTGTAAATACCGGTACCGTACTTCAAGTAGGCGACGACATTGCTCGTATTCACGACCTTGATGAAGTAATGGTGGGTGAATTAGTCGAATTTGAAGAGGGTACAATAGGCATTGCTCTGAATTTGGAATCAAATAATGTTGGTGTTGTATTAATGGGCGTTGGTTTATTGATACAAGAAGGAAGTTCTGTAAAAGCAACGGGAATAATTGCTCAGATACCCATGAGTGAGGCTTATTTGGGTCGTGTTATAAATGCCCTGGCTAAACCTATTGATAGTAGAGGTGAAATTTCAACTTCTGAATTTCGATTAATCGAATCTCCCGCACTAGGTATTATTTCGCGCCGTTCCGTATATGAGCATCTTCAAACCGGGCTTATTGCTGTTGATTCGATGATCCCTATAGGACGTGGTAAGTGAGAATTAATTATTGGAGACAGACAGACCGGTAAAACAGCAGTAGCCACAGATACGGTCCTCAATCAACAAGGTCAAAATGTAAAATGTGTTTATGTAGCTATTGGGCAAAAGCCTCTTCTGTGGCCCAGGTCGTAACTACTTTACAGGAAAGGGGAGCGATGGAATACACTATTGTGGTAGCCGAAACGGCAGATTCCCCTGCTACATTACAATACCTTGCTCCTTATACAGGAGCAGCTCTGGCTGAATATTTTATGTATCGTGAACGATACAGTTTAATCATTTATGATGATCCCTCCAAACAAGTGCAAGCTTATCGCACTCTTACGAAGACCGCCCGGTCGTGAGGCTTATCCAGGAGATGTTTTTTATTTGCATTCATGCCTTTTGGAAAGAGCCGCTAAATTAAGTTCTAGTTTAGGTGAAGGAAGTATGGCCGCCTTACCAATAGTTGAAACCCAATCGGGAGACGTTTCAGCTTATATTCCTACTAATGTAATTTCCATTACTGATGGACAAATCTTCTTATCTACCGACCTATTCAATTCTGGAATTAGACCTGCTATTAATGTGGATATCTGCATTTCCAGAGTGGGGTCCACAGCTCAAATAAAAGCCATGAAATAAGTAGCTGGTAAATTAAAATTAGAACTAGCACAATTTGTAGAATTAGAAGCCTTTGCACAATTTG